>NC_090440.1:844003677-844303677 GCF_031143425.1 Pleurodeles waltl | reverse complement strand
ATGTAGTCCAACCACTGTCCGTGGATCACAGGGGTCCTGTGCAAAGGGGCAAGGCCCAGTCCCACGACAAGAACTCCACGGAGAGAACACTGCAGGGGCATCAGAAAGAAAATAGGACAGGCACCTCAGGGGGAAGGGAAGGGGGGGCACCTCAGCCACTTGAGTACACGACGCCAGATCCACGAGGGGACTCCATGACCACTGGGCCATCCTGGGGAGAGCAAAGCCACAGTCCAAACAGTCCATACAGTGGGTGGCCTGCCCACTGGCCCATCCTGGGGAGAGCAAAGCCACAGTCCAAACAGTCCATACAGTGGGTGGCCTGCACACTGGCCCATCCTGGGGAGAGCAAAGCCACAGTCCATACAGTCCATACAGTGGGTGGCCTGCCCACTGGGCCATCCTGGGGAGAGCAAAGCCACAGTCCATACAGTCCATACAGTGGGTGGCCTGCCCACTGGGCCATCCTGGGGAGAGCAAAGCCACAGTCCAAACAGTCCATACAGTGGGTGGCCTGCCCACTGGGCCATCCTGGGGAGAGCAAAGCCACAGTCCATACAGTCCATACAGTGGGTGGCCTGCCCACTGGGCCATCCTGGGGAGAGCAAAGCCACAGTCCATACAGTCCATACAGTGGGTGGCCTGCCCACTGGGCCATCCTGGGGAGAGCAAAGCCACAGTCCATACAGTCCATACAGTGGGTGGCCTGCCCACTGGGCCATCCTGGGGAGAGCAAAGCCACAGTCCATACAGTCCATACAGTGGGTGGCCTGCCCACTGGGCCATCCTGGGGAGAGCAAAGCCACAGTACATACAGTCCATAACAGACCCCACTGCCACTGGAGGAGGCAAGTTGGCCAGAGGACATCCTGCAGCCCTGCCCGAGATAGATCCTGCCCTGCCACGTCTGCCAAAGGGCCAGCGGTTCTTGCCCTGAAGGGCCCAGTTCAGCGGTTCTTGAGATGGCGGGGCCCAGTTCAGCGGTTCTTGAGACGGCGGGGCCCAGTTCAGCGGTTCTTGCCTTGAAGGGCCCAGTTCAGCGGTTCTTGCCTTGAAGGGCCCAGTTCAGCGGTTCTTGCCTTGAAGGGCCCAGTTCAGCGGTTCTTGCCTTGAAGGGCCCAGTTCAGCGGTTCTTGAGACGGCGGGGCCCAGTTCAGCGGTTCTTGCCTTGAAGGGCCCAGTTCAGCGGTTCTTGCCTTGAAGGGCCCAGTTCAGCGGTTCTTGAGACGGCGGGGCCAGTTCAGCGGTTCTTGAGACGGCGGGGCCCAGTTCAGCGGTTCTTGCCTTGAAGGGCCCAGTTCAGCGGTTCTTGCCTTGAAGGGCCCAGTTCAGCGGTTCTTGCCCTGAAGGGCCCAGTTCAGCGGTTCTTGAGACGGCGGGGCCCAGTTCAGCGGTTCTTGAGACGGCGGGGCCCAGTTCAGCGGTTCTTGCCTTGAAGGGCCCAGTTCAGCGGTTCTTGCCTTGAAGGGCCCAGTTCAGCGGTTCTTGCCTTGAAGGGCCCAGTTCAGCGGTTCTTGAGACGGCGGGGCCCAGTTCAGCGGTTCTTGCCTTGAAGGGCCCAGTTCAGCGGTTCTTGAGACGGCGGGGCCCAGTTCAGCGGTTCTTGCCTTGAAGGGCCCAGTTCAGCGGTTCTTGCCTTGAAGGGCCCAGTTCAGCGGTTCTTGAGACGGCGGGGCCCAGTTCAGCGGTTCTTGCCTTGAAGGGCCCAGTTCAGCGGTTCTTGCCTTGAAGGGCCCAGTTCAGCGGTTCTTGAGACGGCGGGGCCCAGTTCAGCGGTTCTTGAGACGGCGGGGCCCAGTTCAGCGGTTCTTGCCTTGAAGGGCCCAGTTCAGCGGTTCTTGCCTTGAAGGGCCCAGTTCAGCGGTTCTTGAGACGGCGGGGCCCAGTTCAGCGGTTCTTGAGACGGCGGGGCCCAGTTCAGCGGTTCTTGCCTTGAAGGGCCCAGTTCAGCGGTTCTTGAGACGGCGGGGCCCAGTTCAGCGGTTCTTGCCTTGAAGGGCCCAGTTCAGCGGTTCTTGCCTTGAAGGGCCCAGTTCAGCGGTTCTTGCCTTGAAGGGCCCAGTTCAGCGGTTCTTGCCCTGAAGGGCCCAGTTCAGCGGTTCTTGAGACGGCGGGGCCCAGTTCAGCGGTTCTTGAGACAGCGGGGCCCAGTTCAGCGGTTCTTGCCTTGAAGGGCCCAGTTCAGCGGTTCTTGCCTTGAAGGGCCCAGTTCAGCGGTTCTTGCCTTGAAGGGCCCAGTTCAGCGGTTCTTGAGACGGCGGGGCCCAGTTCAGCGGTTCTTGCCTTGAAGGGCCCAGTTCAGCGGTTCTTGAGACGGCGGGGCCCAGTTCAGCGGTTCTTGCCTTGAAGGGCCCAGTTCAGCGGTTCTTGCCTTGAAGGGCCCAGTTCAGCGGTTCTTGAGACGGCGGGGCCCAGTTCAGCGGTTCTTGAGACGGCGGGGCCCAGTTCAGCGGTTCTTGCCTTGAAGGGCCCAGTTCAGCGGTTCTTGCCTTGAAGGGCCCAGTTCAGCGGTTCTTGAGACGGCGGGGCCCAGTTCAGCGGTTCTTGAGACGGCGGGGCCCAGTTCAGCGGTTCTTGCCTTGAAGGGCCCAGTTCAGCGGTTCTTGAGACGGCGGGGCCCAGTTCAGCGGTTCTTGAGACGGCGGGGCCCAGTTCAGCGGTTCTTGCCTTGAAGGGCCCAGTTCAGCGGTTCTTGCCTTGAAGGGCCCAGTTCAGCGGTTCTTGAGACGGCGGGGCCCAGTTCAGCGGTTCTTGAGACGGCGGGGCCCAGTTCAGCGGTTCTTGCCTTGAAGGGCCCAGTTCAGCGGTTCTTGAGACGGCGGACGGTCTATGGCCAACTGCTAAATGCCTGGTGGTGCCCTCCTGGGCAGCGGGGATGGTGCTCCTTCACTGCCCACCTGGGCTGTGGGTGGTGGGGCCCTCCTGGCCAGCTGGGCTGGGTCCTCCCTGGGCAGTGGCTATGGGGCTGGTGGGCTCTCCCGGGGCAGCTGTGCCGGTTCCTCCCGGGGCAGCGGCTATGGGGGTTGTGGGCTCCTCCTGGGCAGCAGGCCTGCTGCCTGACCTCTCCAACTTGCTGCCCTTGCCCTCCTTAGTCGTCGGCCTGTGGCCCTTGCCTCCCTTTGGAGCTGTGGCTGGTGACTGTCTCTGGGTGGTGTCCGGGGGGGATGTAGAAGGCGGGCTCCTGCGGCGCCCCTTCCGCCTTCTGCTCCTCTTCCCAGGGGGTGGGCTGGCTGTCCCCTTGCTGCTGGGCGAAGATCCAGACATGCGGGCTGGCGGGCTCCAATACCCCTGCACCCTTGTCAAGGGGGCTGCAGGGCTGGTGGTGGCTGAGGTGCTCTTCTTACCCCGACGAGAAGGAGGGGGGGGCTCAGGGTCAGGAAAGAAGTTAGTAGTGGCGAGGAAGAGCTTCTTGGGACAATGGAGAGTGGTAGGTACAGTGGGAATGGGAGTGGAGGGAGAGGATGTGGTTGTAGGTGAGTCACGTTTGCTGTCTTTGGGTGCAGGTGCAGGAGGGATAGGCTGTCGTGAGGTGGATGGCTGTTGGGTGGGTGGGTGGCTGCGTTTGTGTGGTGTGGAAGAGGGGGTGACAGACACAGTGGGAGAGGACACAGGGGACGTGTAAATGGCAGTGGGGGTGGTGACTGCACGTGTGCGGACTGGAGTGGAGGGTGTGCTGGTGATGGAAACACTGGCTGATGGTGAGGTGAATGGAGGTGTGAGTGTAGACGTCACAGGGAGGGAGGAGGGACACGAGGAGGTGGGGGTCACAGAGGTGGTAGTGACTGTTGGCATGTCTGCATCGGAATGTTGCGTGTGTGAATGTCTGCGTGATCTGTGGTGCTTATGTTTGGATGAGCTTCTCTTGGGTGTTGAGGTGTGTGCAGGCTGGTCTGATGGTGTGGGTGGGACAGGCAGAGGAACAGGAGACTGGGAGGAGGGAGTTAGTAGAGGCAGGCAGGAGACAGGGACAATGGCTGCCGTCAGTGCTGAGGCCAGAGCCTGGAACGATCGCTGATGGGCAGCCTGACCCGAATGAATGCCCTCCAGGTACGCATTGCTGCGATGAACCTCCCTCTCCACCCCCTGGATGGCATTCAAAAGGGTAGTCTGCCCAACAATGAGCGTTCGGAGGAGGTCAATGACCTCCTCACTGAGGGCAGCGGGGGTAACAGGGGCAGGGCCTGAGGTGCCTGGGGCGAAGGAGATGCCCGGCTTCCTGGCAGAGCGGGCACGGGGCGAACGCGGAGGGGCTGCTGGGAGGGCGGAGATGGTGCGCTGGGTGGCGGCTGTACCTGTAATGGCGGGGGGCACGGATGGTGCCACCCCCGCAAGGGAGCCCCCTTCCGAGGACGTGTCCGTGTCGCTGCAGGCTCCAGTCGTCCCCGTCGTGGAGCTCCCCTCGCCCTCCGTCTCACTGGTCCAGTCTGACTCTGTGGCATGGCCCTCCTGGGCCATGTGAGATGCAGCTCCCTCCTGCCCCGATGCCACTTCTCCTCCGCCTGATGATGCTGATGCACACAAGCACAGAAAGACAAACAAAAAGGGGGGGGGAGAGAGAAATAAAGGGATATTGAGTACATGGATCTCCGGTACAGTTAGCGGACATGACAGACACAGATGCCCCCTGCACTAAGTTGCGCACTTGGGGTACGCTACGCATTCCGTGGAACATGCCCTACACGCCTAGAGTTGACAACTGCACCCATGGATGACACGGCCCAGGGATGGCTGTACTGACAAACTACTGAGGGTGGTGGCTGGGGACACAGGGGCTTACGGGGGTGCCCAGCCTACAGATATCGCCCTGGCCTAGGGGGACCCACAGCCCTCCTCCCCCACCCAGACACCTCCACTGCGCGACAACAGAGTAGATAATGCTTGTACTCACCCCCTTGTGTCTGCTGTGCTGCCCTCACGCGCCCATCCAAATCAGGGTAGGCCACCACCAGGATCCGGAACATCAGGGGGCTCAGTTGACGGCAGGCACCCCGCCTACGTTGGGAGGCCATCCCCAGCAGAGACTCGGCGGTCTTCTTGGTCCCGCGGCGGATGTCCTCCCACCTCTTGCGGCAGTGGGTGCCCCGTCGATGGTGGACCCCCAGGGCCCGGACTTCCTTGGCGATGGCATGCCAAATCCCGATCTTCTCATGGGCGCGGACCTATGTGACACGTACAGGGAGGGAGAAATACCACGTTCAAGTTACTCAGCATTTTCCTTTCCAGTGGCCCAACGCCCCCCATCCCCGCCAGGCCCCCCGCCAGGCCCCCCGCCATGCCCAACATGCCCCCCATCCCCGCCAGGCCCCCCGCCATGCCCCCCGCCATGCCCCCCATCCCCGCCAGGCCCCCCGCCAGGCCCAACATGCCCCCCATCCCCGCCAGGCCCCCCGCCATGCCCCCCGCCATGCCCCCCATCCCGCCAGGCCCCCCGCCAGGCCCAACATGCCCCCCATCCCCGCCAGGCCCCCCGCCATGCCCCCCGCCATGCCCAACATGCCCCCCATCCCCGCCAGGCCCCCCGCCAGGCCCCCCGCCAGCCCCAACATGCCCCCCATCCCCGCCAGGCCCCCAAGACAGCCAGTGGCCCCAAATCCATATTGAATTAAACTCACTTGTTGGTCTGGAGGACCGTAGAGTAGCGCATACTGGGGGAGGACCCCATCCACAAGTTTCTCCAACTCCTCTCCAGTGAAGGCAGGGGCCCTTTCCCCAGTCGCAGCAGCCATTGTCCCTTCCAGACCGAGGTCACAGCAACACTTGCAGTATAGGTCCTCTCCTGTGAAAGTTCAAGTCGCAAGTGGATAAGTAGATAGAAAATGGCGGTCACGTCCGCGGCGGTGCGTACCGCGGCGGTGCGTCCCGCCACCGCCGGCGCCCTTCGCCATTGGCTCCTGAAACCCATAGGCTTCAATGTTAACCAATGCGGCTTCGCGCCGCGGTCTTGGCCCGCCGCCCGCCGCGGTGTGCCACGCCAGCGCATTGACCTCACATCCCATTGTCACACTTCACAGGTCAGGCAGCCGCCATTTCCAGGGCCCACATGGCTCAATTTCAACTGCGTCACACAGGCCTAGGCCTTGCATAGCCACTCAGACACGCCATTCACTGCATAGAGAATCGTATACTGTGCTAGCTGTGAGTACGTACCTGTGGGTTGCTTGACTGTGTGCTCCATGTTGTCCTTCCTAGGCACCGTCCGCTGGGTTGGGCGAGGAGACGGATGAATCCTCCCGTGTACCGACCGCTGGTGGACCTGTCGACAATGGAAGAACGCCACATTATCCTGACCTACCGTCTTAACCGTGCCACTATCCATGAACTGTGTGCCCGGCTGGAGCCCGACCTGATGTCCCCCATCCGCCAACCCACAGGGATTCCCCCTCTGGTGCAGGTCATGTCAGTACTACATTTCTTGGCAAGTGGGTCATTTCAGACAACCGTGGGAATTGCTTCTGGGATGTTTCAGCCCATGTTTTCGAAGGTGTTATCCAGAGTGTTGTCTGCCCTGATGAAATCCGTGAGGAACTACATCATTTTCCCTGAGGTGGGCGAATTGGCTACAGTGAAGGGTGATTTCTACGCCCTTGGACATATTCCCAACGTAATTGGTGCCATTGATGGGACCCATGTGGCTTTGGTTCCCCCAAGAGACAGGGAGCAGGTGTACAGGAACAGAAAAAGTTACCATTCAATGAACATCCAGGTGGTGTGTTTGGCTGACCAGTACATCTCGCATGTAAATGCCAAATTCCCAGGGTCAGTGCATGACGCCTACATCCTCAGGAATAGCAGCATCCCTTACGTGATGGAACAGCTACAGAGACACCGTGTCTGGCTAGTGGGGGACTCTGGGTACCCCAACCTGTCGTGGCTACTGACCCCAGTAAGGAATCCCCGGACCAGGGCAGAGGAACGGTACAATGAGGCCCATGGGCGTACTAGGAGGGTGATCGAACGCACCTTTGGCCTCCTGAAGGCCAGGTTTAGGTGCCTGCATATGACAGGTGGATCCCTAATGTACTCACCTAAGAAGGTGTGTCACATCATCGTGGCCTGCTGCATGCTTCACAACCTGGCTTTGCGCCGCCAGGTGCCTTTCCTGCAGGAGGATGGTCGAGACGGTGGTGTTGTGCCAGCGGTGGAACCTGAGGAGAGTGACGAGGAGGAAGACGACGGGGCTGAAACAGACAACAGGGACAGAATCATTGAACAGTACTTCCAATAGGACACAGGTAACATTTCAAAGATAATTTAGTAAATGTTAACTACTCTGCTGCATCTCTGCTGCCTGTCTATTTGCCCCAGTGTATGATGACTGAGTTTTGGCTTTTCCCTCCCTATTTCAGATCTGGGGTCCCCACTACGAGTCCTGTGCTTCGTTTCCCCATGGACTACAGCTTTGTGGCAGCTGTTTGTTGACTTCACCATGTACAAGGACATATTTGCACTGTCATGTCAATTACAATCTATTGAAATCACAGCCAGACTCCTGATATTTTGGTGCAAAATTGGTGTTTATTGAAGTGCTCAAAATGGGATGGGTGGTTTCAAGTGGGTGGGGGCTATGGTGAAGGAATGTCCATGGCAGAGTCCAGAGTAACAGTCACACAGGTGCATTGTCCAGAGGCCTGTGGAGAGATGGAGCATGGGCAGTTCAAGGATGGACAGGGTGACAATGTGGGACAGTGGGATGACATCAGGTGGTATCCATTGCTGGCGGGGGTCTTGACATCCTACTCTGTCTTCTTGCGAGATCTCAGGGCCCTCTTGCGGGGTGGTTCTTCTCCTGCAGGAGGTGGGGGTCTGGTGGGCTGCTGCTGTGCGGGGGCCTCCTGTCCACTAGCGCCGGCGGAGGTGGATGGCTGTTCTTGGTCCAGGCTAGTGGCAGGGGCCCTTGGGTGTTGTTCAGTGTCCGCCCTGCTGTTTACGAGGTCCTGCAGCAGCCCTACCATGGTAACCAGGGTGGTGTTGATGGCTCTGATGTCCTCCCTGTACCCCCGATAGTGTTCCTCCTGCAGCACCTGGATCTCCTGGAACCGGGCCAGTACCGTCGCCATCGTCTCCTGGGAGCGGTTGTATGCTCCCATGATGGTGGTGAGGACCTCGTGGAGAGTGGGTTCCCTGGGCCTCTCCTCCCCCCCCTGTCGCACAGCTGCCCGCCGAGTTGCCCTGTTTCCCTGGGCCTCTGCCCCCTGGCCGGTGTGCCCACTACCACTGCCCCCAGGTCCCTGTTGTTGTTGGGGTGGTGGGTTATCCTGGGTGCCCTGTAGTGGTAGACACACCGCAGATTGACGCGCCCTGGAGACAGAGGCATGGGCCCGCTGGGTGGGAGCTGTGCTGGTGTTCCCAGAGGGGTTAGGGTCTGTAGTGGCCAGGGCCTGTGTGAGGGGAACCGACTGTCCAGAGGTCCCCGATGGTCCGGGCTGGTCATCGGTGTCCAGGTCGACAGAGCTGCTGTCATCGCTGACGGCCTCTTGGGTGGGGGGTGTGGAGAATTCTGGCCCCTCCGCCGCGGTGTGTTGACAGTCGGGTCCTGCAGGGGTATAGAGGTATGGTTATAGTTTCAATGTGTGGCATATGGGTGTATCTGTGGGTTCTCGTGTCCCCAAGTGCTGGCATTCGTGTGTGGGGGCTTTGGTGAGGGTGGCTTGTGAGGGGGATGTGTATATGCATTGGGCATGCTTTGGTGATGGATGTCCATGCTTAGTGGACGCATGCAGGCCTAGGTTTTGGGATGTGTGGGTTGTGATGGTGAGACATTGGCGGGGAATAGGTGTGCTGGGGGTGGGGGTGAGGATGGTGGTGGGGGTGAGGATGGTGGTGGGGGTGAGGGTGGGGGTGAGGATGGGGGTGGGGGTGAGGGTGGGGTTCGAGGATGGGGGTGAGGGTTGGGGTCTGATTTGGCATGCAGGTGGGGGGGAAGCAGTATTGAAGCTTCAACTTACCAGTATCCATTCCTCCGCCGACTCCTGCGAGGCCGTCAGGATGCAGGATGTTCAAGACTTCCTCCTCCCATGATGTGAATTGTGGGGGTTGAGGTGGGGGTCCTCCGCCAGTCTTCTGCACAGCGATGTTGTGCCTGGATACCATGGAACGCACCTTCCCCCGTAGGTCGTTCCATCGCTTCCTGATGTCTTCCCGATTTCTGGGGTGCTGTCCCACTGCGTTCACCCTGTCGACAATCCTCTGCCATAGCTCTGTCCTCCGGGCAATGCTGGTGTATTGTATCTGTGTGCCGAACAGCTGGGGCTCTACCCGAACGATTTCCTCCACCATGACCCTGAGTTCTTCGTCTGTGAAGCGGGGTTGTCTTTGGGGTGCCATGGGGTGGTGTGTATGATGTGTGGGGTGTAGTATGTGTATTTAAGTGAGTTGAGTGTGGTGGTGTGTGTTGTTTTGTGTGTGGATAGTGTGTGGGTGATGGTGTTGAGTGGCTGTGGCTGTTATGTTTTGGATGCTGGTGTCTCGCTCTTGTCTTCTTTACAAATTTTTAAGCGTAGGGGTTTGTGGGTGATGTGGGTGGGTGTTTTATATTGTATTGTGTGTGTGGGAGTGGTGTGTGTATGTGTATCAGGTGTGTGGGATTCAAATCGTCCAATGTGGGTGAGTTTTGTTCGTTTGTGTGTATTCTGACCGCGCCGGTGTGTCCCGCCAATGGAATACCGCGTTTGAATGACCGCCGCGTGGATTCGTGGGTCGTAATGGCATGGGCGTATTTCTGTTGGCGTGGCGGTGGAGGTTTGGTCACCTCCACCTTTCCGCCGACCGCTGGTCTGGCGGTCTGTTGTGGCGGTCGGATTTTCGGAGGTTTGCCTTCTGCGGGTCAGAATGACCGTGGCGGGTTTCCGCGACCGCGGCGGGATTATGGAGGATTTCTGACCGGCGGTAGGCGCCTTTTACCGCCGAGGTCAGAATGACCACCAATATGACATTTAGGAAGTACCTAGAGGTAAACAGGATACCTAGGGGCCTTAGGATCAATATCTTCCCCGCTTTTGAGGATCTTGATGAGGAGAAGGCTGAAAAGTGGGAGAGTAAGCTCATCCAAACCCCTCAAGAGTTTTTGGAGATGTTGATGGAATTTTCAGACATTCATAGAAACGTGTTGCTGAAGGGAATAGAAGAGATTAAGAAATAAATTGAAGGGTTAAATTGTGTAGAAAATATGGTTAAGAATTATGAATGAAATTCTAGACAAAGTATGGAAAGGTTTCAGGATGAACAACAGGAGAAAAAAAGGACAACATTTCTAAGAGACGAGAGAGATTACAGAAATGGTGGAGTGTACACGTATGCAAAAGAATTTGATGACAACTGTGCAAAGACGCTTCAAAGGGTAGAGAAACTTGGGAAGAAGGTTCCAGTTTAAGAGGTGTCTCCAGTATTAACATTTGCAGTAGCAGTTCAGACTTGGATAACCCTTCCACATCCGGGCAATCAAATAACAGTAGATCTTCTGTTTTTTTATGGAAGCTCAAAAGATTAAGAAGGTTCAAATTCAGATGGGTAGAAGGTATCAGGAAGAGACACTCGCAGGAAGGAGCTAGAGCAAAGAGGGGTGGAAGAACAAGGAAAATATGGAGACAAAAAGGACAGAGTAGGACTCAGGATGTGGTCACAACAAATGAAAGATACCATGCAATAGAAAATGTAGTGGTGAATCTTTCAGATAGGATCTTGACTACAACTGAGATTTCAGTTCTGAATCAGGGTTCGAGTTTCATTTATCCCCCACTAATAGTTTTAATGACTTGCTGGCCAAGGTGTATATATTGTTAAGTTTGTTAGACAGCTAAAGTTGAAGAAATTCTTTCTCAATAAGCATAACAAAAAGAAGCATGTTTCCAATGTTAAAGGGGAGAGTCATATCTCCATTAGACAGTTACACGATATAGCTCTGGTAATGAGCTTGGAGGATCAACAGAATCAGGACTTTGAAGATTTGGCGTTACAGTTGGGTATAGATACTGATTACTGTAAAGTCAGTGGTTTTAAAGCTAAATCAAGTTTCATACCTCCAGTTAGAGCTGACAGTGTTGTGAATGCATTTCAAAATCTTGTAATTAATGACTTGGAAATGTTAAATGTATCCTCAAATCAGTTTAACTTAAAAAAATGAATTTCATGCATTGCATGATTTCAGGAATGACAAATCTATTATCATTAAGGAAGCTGATAAAGGTGGTAATGTTGTGGTCATGAAATTTAGAAACTACGATCGTGAAGCTCAGAGACAACTTTGAATAGAATTTAATTATGCCAGAGTTGAAGAAAATGTACTTGAAAGATCAAATGTTATGATTAAAAGTAAGCTACAACTGTATGTTGTCAAACAACTTATTGATATAGATGAATATAATTACCTGTGGCTGGACAATGTGATCATGCCAGTGATATATATCTTCCCTAAACTTGACAATGGAAGGGATATACCACTGAGTGAACCAATTATTGCAGGCATAGGAAGCCTGGCAGAACATATCTCTGAATATGTGGCTATGTTTGTAACTCCATTTGTGACAACATTGTTGTCTTACATCAAGGACACCAAATATTTTATTAGACAAATGAATGACATTGCATGTGAGTCTGATTATTACATGGCAACTATGGACATGAGTGGTCTGTATATTAGCATTGAAAATGGACATGGTATTGAAGCTATCAAATGCTTGATCTGCAAGCTTTTTTCAACACTCACAGATGTTGATTGACTTCATGGAAACTGTGCTCACAAACATTTTTTCTACATCAAAATGACCTGTACCATCAGTTACGAGGAACAGCAATAAGGTCCAGGTTTGCTCCTTCTTATGCCCAACTATTCATAGGTTGGTATGAGAGGGAGCACACCTGATGCGGACCATGGTAAAAGAATAATCAGCTTCTCTCTTGGGGTCTCCATGTAGACAGCATTTTTATAATTTGGAAATGTGAAGTGGAACATCTTTTGGTGTATCATGGATATCTTAACAATAACAGATTTAACATAACTCTGAGTCTTCAATTTAGCAAAACATCCATATGTTTCCTGGATCCTGAAATGCATGTGGATAACAGTAAATAAGTTAGTTTTTAGAAAGCTGACTTCAGTGAATGCTATTTTACATGCCAAATCTGGGCATCTTAAAAGGCAATTTAGTAATATCCAATTTGGGGAATACTTGAGGGCTAAAGGGAACTGTAGTCTACAAACAGAATATCAAAACAGAAGCATCAGACATCACTGCCAGATTCCTTAGAAAAGGATATGATCACATGACGATACAGATAGCCAGGCATAGAACTAACAAAATCCCCAGAGATGAACTACTTAAAGAATGTTCAACACACACAGCAGTCTCCAGTAAAAAGGTGAGAATTATAACAACCGATAGCAGTGGCAACAGGCAGATCAATAACAGCTTACAAAGTCATTGGGATGTCCTTACGTTGGACCCTGACCTTAGAGGTATATTGACAGACAAACCCAAAATGGTATATAGGAAGGCACCCACCTTGCATGTGTTACTTAGTCTGAGTGACACAATTCATTATACTACTAAGAATAGAAAGACTGGTTGGTTGTCACAATTACCCAACCGTTCATTCAAGTGTAGTAACTGCATCTGTTGTAAACATATATCAGAAGTTAGAAAGGTCACTGATGTCTTTGGTCGCAACCAATTTCACACCAATTTGTTTATTAATTACAATACTTCTAGTAGTGTATATGTAGGAAAGTACCCTCTTTTGGCATGGTTACGCCCACCTTGTGCCTGCTGTCAGTATGCTTAGGCTGTTTTTGCTGGGATCCTGCTAACCAGGACCCCAGTGATTGTTCTTTCTCCCTCCAAATTTGGGTGCCTAGGACTTTGCATACCCCACAATTAGTATACTGGTGCCCCTTTGTAAGTCCTTAGTATATGGCACTTAGGTACCCCGGGCATTGGGGCACCAGGGGTTCCTCATGGGCTTGTGTTGTGCCACCCATGGGAGCCCATGCAAAATGTGTCTGCAGGCCTGCCATTGCAGTCTGCGTGAAAAGGTGCATGCACCCTTTCAATACAGGCCACTGCACCAGGTCACTGTAAGTCACCCCAATGGTGGGCACTCCTAGCCCAGAGGGCAGAGTGCAGGTACCTCTGCATAGGTGCCCCTACCAACTCCAGTTCCATTGCACTGGACTCCGTAAGGGCCGGGAAGCCATTTTACTCATGTACTGGACACAGGTCACTCACTACCTGTGTCCAGCTACATAATGGTAACTCTGAACCTGGGCATGTTCGAAATCAAACATGGTGGAATCATACCCCAATACTGTTGCCAGAATTGGTTGTATGATTTCATGCACATTGGGGGCTCCTTAGAGAACCCCCAGTATTGCTCCTACCAGTCTTCTGAGGTTTTCTGGGCAGCCCACGCTGCTGCCAACCCCACAGACAGGTTTCTGCCCTCATGCTGCTTAACCAGCTCAGCCCGGGGAAGGCAGTACAAAAGATTTCCTGTGGGAGAGGGAGGCAAAACTCTCTCCCCTTGAAAATAGGTGTTACATGGCTTGAGAGGGGTAGCGTCCCCAAGCCACTAGTATGCTTTGAAGGGAACATTTGGTGCCCCCTTGCATAGAACGGTTTGCACCAGTCCAGGGACCACCGGTCCTTGGTCTGGCACAAAATAGGACAAAGGAAGGGGGAGTGACCACTCACCTATTCATCACCACCCCAGTGGTGGTGCCCAGAGCTCCTTCAGGTGGCCACTTGGTTCTGCCATGTTGAATGCAAGATGTGCAGAGGCCCCTGAGAGCATCCGAGTGGCCAGGTCAGGCAGGTGACATCACAGCCCCCTCCTGATTGGTGGTCACCTTGCTAGGTGACCAATCCCCCTCCCTGGGCTATTTAGGGTTTTCCTCTTTGTTGGGTCCTCAGATTCGATGTGCAAGTTTCCACCAGGACTCCTCTGCATCATTTACTTCATCTTCTGAAACCACAACTAGACTCTACATGAACCAACAATCTGCAACTCCAGTGATGACTCCGCTTTGCAACATTGTTTCTCCAGCTCCTTCCAGCAACTGCAACATTCCCCAGCTGTGCATCCTCTGAGGCCGATGAGACTACAGCCTGCACCAAGAAGTAGGAATGAATCTCCCTTGGAGTGAAGGAGTCACTCCCCTGCATCTGCAGGCACCAACTGCAATAACGACCAGCTGTGTGGATCTGCTCTCCTCCAGAGCTGTGTGGATCCTGCATCACAGGTCACGGTCTGGAGTGGCCCTCATAGTCCTCTCTGCCAGCTGTCCAATATGGGAGATGGTAAGCCCTTGCCTTTTTTCGCAGGAAAGTACCCATGTGCACTGCGACTCTTGCAGCTACCAAGGCTTGTTTGCTCCTGCTCTGCTCCAAGGGATCTTCAGGCTTCCTGTAGCCCCAGCCTTCAGCACTTCTTCCTGCCAAGTACAGTCTCCTCTCTGCTGCTCCAGCGATGTGCGACTCCTTCTCAGGTGTGCTGAGCGGGCCTCACTGGGACTTGCTGTGCTTGCTGCCAGTGGGTTGCCTGTGGGGGCTGAATCCTCTTCTGATGACTCTCCCAACTGATAAGGGTCACCCTGGACTCCCCTCCTTCGGTCGAGCCCCCTGGACCTTGCTGGTCCTCTTCAGCCTTGCAACTCGTCTACTTCTTCTTTTGCATTTTCCAAGGCTTGTTGGTGGTTCTCCAGCACCACTGACCCACTGCAACCCGTCGGCTGATGTGGAACACCATCTGCATTGCTTCAGGGACTCCTGTTCATCTCCTGTGCTGCACAGCTGGTCTTCTTTATCCCTTGTCGACCTGTTCCTGCATCCACAGAAGGGTAGGTAGTGGCTCCTGCCACAACCAGACACTCCAGCACGAAGTGGACATGGTCCCCTTCTTTTGCAGGTCCTCTTCTGCCAGAATCCATCTTTGGGTTCATCCAGTCTGGTCTGGATTGTGCACAATCCTTTTCCTAAGTCCTCCTGTTGGTTTTGGGAAAAACCAGGTACTTTGCTCTGCTCTCCTGGTCGCTGGGGGTCACTCTGGTACTCACCTCTTGGGGTTCCTAGTTCCTCCACCTCCCCTCCAACAATTCCACATCCTTGGGCTGGGACTGTATCTCACATTCCACTTACTTAGTGAATGGTTTGGCCCTCCAATAGGGCCTACATTGTTTTCTATTACTTTTGCCAATGTCTGTTGCTTTTATGCTCTTTACTGATTGCTAATGTGTATGTAATTAGTGTTTTTGCTTACCTCCAGTTGGGGGACTGCCTATTAGTATTCTAGTATGTGTGTTACCATAATAAAGTACCTTTATTTTTGTAACACTGTGTGGTTCTTTCATGTGTGATAGTGCTGTGTGACTATGGTGATATTGCATAAGCTTTGCATGTCTCCTAGATAAGTCTTGGCTGTTCATCCACAGCTGCCTCTAGAGAGCCCTGGCTTCCTAGTCACTGCTTACAATTCACTAATAGGGGATACCTGGGCCTAGTAAAAGGTGATAACACCATAGATGCTCACCACACACCAGGCCAGCTTTTTAAAGTACAGGGAGTGCAGAATTATTAGGCAAATGAGTATTTTGACCACATCATCCTCTTTATGCATGTTGTCTTACTCCAAGCTGTATAGGCTCGAAAGCCTACTACCAATTAAGCATATTAGGTGATGTGCATCTCTGTAATGAGAAGGGGTGTGGTCTAATGACATCAACACCCTATATCAGGTGTGCATAATTATTAGGCAACTTCCTTTCCTTTGGCAAAATGGGTCAAAAGAAGGACTTGACAGGCTCAGAAAAGTCAAAAATAGTGAGATATCTTGCAGAGGGATGCAGCACTCTTAAAATTGCAAAGCTTCTGAAGCGTGATCATCGAACAATCAAGCGTTTCATTCAAAATAGTCAACAGGGTCGCAAGAAGCGTGTGGAAAAACCAAGGCGCAAAATAACTGCCCATGAACTGAGAAAAGTCAAGCGTGCAGCTGCCACGATGCCACTTGCCACCAGTTTGGCCATATTTCAGAGCTGCAACATCACTGGAGTGCCCAAAAGCACAAGGTGTGCAATACTCAGAGACATGGCCAAGGTAAGAAAGGCTGAAAGACGACCACCACTGAACAAGACACACAAGCTGAAACGTCAAGACTGGGCCAAGAAATATCTCAAGACTGATTTTTCTAAGGTTTTATGGACTGATGAAATGAGAGTGAGTCTTGATGGGCCAGATGGATGGGCCCGTGGCTGGATTGGTAAAGGGCAGAGAGCTCCAGTCCGACTCAGACGCCAGCAAGGTGGAGGTGGAGTACTGGTTTGGGCTGGTATCATCAAAGATGAGCTTGTGGGGCCTTTTCGGGTTGAGGATGGAGTCAAGCTCAACTCCCAGTCCTACTGCCAGTTCCTGGAAGACACCTTCTTCAAGCAGTGGTACAGGAAGAAGTCTGCATCCTTCAAGAAAAACATGATTTTCATGCAGGACAATGCTCCATCACACGCGTCCACGTACTCCACAGCGTGGCTGGAAGAAAGGGTATAAAAGAAGGAAATCTAATGACATGGCCTCCTTGTTCACCTGATCTGAACCCCATTGAGAACCTGTGGTCCATCATCAAATGTGAGATTTACAAGGAGGGAAAACAGTACACCTCTCTGAACAGTGTCTGGGAGGCTGTGGTTGCTGCTGCACGCAATGTTGATGGTGAACAGATCAAAACACTGACAGAATCCATGGATGGCAGGCTTTTGAGTGTCCTTGCAAAGAAAGGTGGCTATATTGGTCACTGATTTGTTTTTGTTTTGTTTTTGAATGTCAGAAATGTATATTTGTGAATGTTGAGATGTTATATTGGTTTCACTGGTAATAAAAAATAATTGAAATGGGTATATATTTTTTTTTGTTAAGTTGCCTAATAATTATGCACAGTGATAGTCACCTGCACACACAGATATCCCCCTAACATAGCTAAAACTAAAAACAAACTAAAAACTACTTCCAAAAATATTCAGTTTTGATATTAATGAGTTTTTTGGGTTCATTGAGAACATGGTTGTTGTTCAATAATAAAATTAATCCTCAAAAATACAACTTGCCTAATAATTCTGCACTCCCTGTATATACAATGGCATGTCTTTGCGGGAAACAGTACATCAGTTCTACAGATCTACATTGTGAACATTGAAAGTTAGATAGAAGGAACACATCTGGGCCATCAAAATCTTGATAATAAGTATCATGTGGTGGTTCATTTCCGGTCTAAGCACTCACTATTAGACTTGGAGAGCTTAAAATTAATTGCTATAGAGGAAGCTAAAATAGGCAGAAGGGGTGGAGACCTGGAAAGGTAGAAGAGAGACAGAGAAACTTATTTTATAATCTTTCAAAACAGTAAGATTTGCTATGTATATGGACTGAGATGTATTTGTTTTTCTGTGATACCTGTTATTTTCATAGGTTTATGCCTTCTGCAGAAGTTTCTGAGGTTGATTTTCTGCCACTCACATTTTCCACTAGAGGTGCTTATAATAGAATCACTGGATGACTGGTCAGAAATATGGATATTGTGCAGGAGGCTAATGCATTCTTTGAATTTATAGAGATGTTAATCTGAGAGTTTTTGCTAATATATATTGTCGTGGTTTGACTCTTTCTCTAGGCAAGACTGCTGGTTTAAGGATGACAGTACTTATGTTTGTAGGCCACTATGCCAATCCTACAACAAGTCGCAACTGTCGTCCCAAACCTCCCGGCTCACAAGCAGCATCTCACCAAAAACCCAAACAGTAAAAGGTGATTTGTGGCAGCCTTTACACGTAAACCAAAGAGTGTGACATCTCAGAGAGTGTCGTGTTTAAATGGAGATTACCCCTTTCTCACGTAAACACCATGTCTCAATCAAACACAGGCAATGAAGAAGATGCAGTAAAGTTTAAATAGGTTTTATCTGTGATAAGTTGCATGGGCTGTAAAGAATAGAATAATGAACAGTGCAAGAAACAGAATGGTAAAGACAAGAGTCATTAATACAAAGACCCCCACCATCTTGCAATAACATATATAATGACATAAAGTATGAGATATGTCCTAATACCCTAGCATAATGAGCCTAATGTCTAACCTAAAAGAGAGCTAGGTATGTTAAACCTACCATATCCATGAGAGGATCCCCCAACCCTCGTTACCTTGGAATGAGGTCTCTAGCTCAGACTACGTAGGGACACGAAGACTGGGTCAGCGACAAGGTGATGTGCAGTAGCAGCAATGGCATCTGGTCGGATCCCCTTGACTATCTGTTTAAGCGAGGAGTATTTATACAGATCTCTTTGGACCCCTGACGTAGGTCTGTTCCCAAACAATAGATAACAACACATGCTTGGGACAGTAATTTATGTAAACAATTCCCTTGAAAGCGTGAAGAGGGAAAGTACCTAATGTGAACACCACCAGTTTGTTTATCTTTGTTGCTTGATATTGACGCCTTAGCGCAGTGGCATTGATAACGTGAAACTAAAACATAGGCCTTAACTAAAACAAGGCAGCCATCTTAAAAGATTTAATTAACTAAATGTGCTAAAACAGAGCAAACTAAGTAGGGTAAAAGTCATTAGGTGACAAGGCACGAGTCTGCAAGCCAGAAGCTAAGCTAACTCCTGTATCCCATTGAAACAAACTAGGATTCACTACAATATTAGTCCTGATTTGCAGTATCTAATGTGTAAATAATTGATATTTTTATTCGAACATTATTTATGAAACAAAAAGTTTCAGAATAGGTTTTAATTTGCTTGGGCTACTTCTCAGTATATTAAAATGGTGATTATAGTCATATATAGTACTGTTCTGTGATTGTGCGATTTGAGGTTTAGGACCTTGGTAATTCCACTTTGAATGTAGGACAAGGGTTTTGGGGCCAGAGGTAGCAAGGCTTTTGCACCTTGCAAACAGCAAAAATTGCCGTTTGAGAGGCGCAAAAGCCACATCGCGATGCCCATTCCCATTTTGCGAGTCGGTAACCTGGTTACCGACTCGCAAAATGGGAATGCGAGTCGCAAATAGGAAGGGGTTTTCCCCTTCCTATTTGCCAGTCGCATCGCGATGCAGAATTGCTTTGTGACCGTGAACGCAGTCGCAAAGCAATTCGCAGTTATCACCCGTGTCACACTGGTGGTAACCCATTTGCAAAAGGGAAGGGGTCCCAAAGGGACCCCTTCCCCTTCATGAATGGCCCTGAAAAAATAAAACTGACACGTTTAATTTTTTAGAGTGTAATGCAACTCGTTTTCCTTTAAGGAAAACAGGCTGCATTACAAAAAAAAAAACAGCTTTATTTAAAAGCAGTCACAGACATGGTGATCTGCTGTCTCCAGCAGGCCACCATCCCTGTGAGTGCTGCGATTTGCAAGGGGGTCGCAAATTGCGACCCACCTCATTAATATTAATGAGGTGGGCCTTTGCGACCCCCTTGCGACTTGCAGATGTTGTCAGGGACACCATCCTGCATCCGGCATTGCGACTCGCAATTTGCTAGTCGCAATGCCGGAATTTGCTACATCTGGCCCATGGTTTAATGGGGGGGCCCGCGGAGAGAGAGACTCGCTCTAGTCTCTCCACGGGTCTTTTCGGGACGACAGGAAGTGGCGCGGGTGCGCCAGAATTGGCGGACAGGTAAGTGGGGGTGGGCGTTAGGGATGGGTTAAAAGGGGGTAGAGGGGTGGGGTCGGCCTCTTTCCAGGCCGACCATTGAGGGAGGAAGTTTTTGACCACCCACCCGCCCTGCACAAAGGGTAGGCAACAAGGAGAGGGTTGTTAAGGGTAAGGCGTGATTAGGTAGGTAGGGTTAGGTTTTGACGTCAGTTAGGACAGGTGCGGTGCACAAGGGTTGGCAGGAAATGGGGGAGGGGGGAGAGCCAGATGCGGGCTTGTTCCCCCCTTCCAAGGGGAAAAATGAGGTGAAGGATCAGAATGGGGGGGAGGATTGTTTACAAACAAGGAGGGCATGGAAGGAATAGGGGAGTGTCTAGGGGAGGGGATTTGAAGAGAGCTATTAGAAGAGAAGGAAGGGCATAAGGAAGCTTTTAAGTTGAAAGTTGGGCGAGAGGGATTTCATACAGTTCAAAGTTGTTGTTGTTTATGTTAAATCCTGTCCTAAATAAATGACCTTTTGCACTAGAAATGAGTGTCAATGTATGTTTGTCCCGATACCTGAAAGGGATTCAGGGATGTCAGTTTTCTTTCTTTTCTAGTACGCATTTTCCGGTAAGGGTTGTTTTATGAGATTATGGTTTAAATATACATATATATTCAGTTTATTTATCAAAGGTAGAAAGATAGGCGCCAGCTTACGGGGAGGTGTTCAGAGATAATAATTGTTTGGATGCCTTATGTTGGATGATAGGATTGTTTCAAACAAGGATCAATGGGGCTTCGAAAAAGCTCGATTTTAAAGCATTTTATGTTGATTGTGGGCTATTCCCTAGACACTGGTGTTTTACACTGGTGGCCATATACAAATACGAAGCTATAAAACAAACTCTGGTATTTTTGTCTGACATGATACGGTCGGTGCCAGTCACACTGAATGTCAGGTAAAGATTTGCGGGGCTTTATTTTCTCATTTGACGTATACGGGACCACGATTGCAGTCTGATTGATTATTTTTGTCTTTCTTTTCATAAATGTAGAATCCTGTATCATGAGCACTTCAAGGACTAGTTGTATCTAATAAAATTTGATATGGATGATGTTTGGATATTACAAGCCATCTAAAACGATGTAATAACCTGCTTGCTTTCGTGAAGTTGCATGAGATGCCTTTTCCTTGAGGAAAGATTTACAAAGTATGTTCGAAGCAGTGTTTTTCTATGAGACGCCGAGATCGCTTACCAGTAATCAAGCTGCATTTTCCTCAGTTTACGTGAGGTTTGTACGGCTCTTGACAGCATGCATCGTGCAGTGAAATCTCTCTGGCTCTGAGGTTTACGTAGTTCATTGAGAACTCTTACCTGTCGTTACATCACGTTTTTTCTTCTTTTAGATGTCCTAACGAGTGTTGGTCTTCAGTGGATGCATCGCGCACTTGCTAAAAACTTTTTGTGTATTTTTTTCTAAATATGTCTGTGAACTACCTGTCTGACTGCGTGCAGTTATCTACAGTTGTTGCGAAGGGTACTCTTGCCTGGGTCGGTGCAAGTTGAAGAAAAATGCCTTAGCCTAGTACAAATTCAGTAACAGGATGTTTAACAGTGTACATGAAATACAGTGCGTGCTTACGGCTGATTATGGCTTATACGGAATCAAGCTTTTGTCTTCCACATTGTCTACTACAGCTAATACGGCAACTGTACCGTTTATGAAAATACAGTGGGGAACTAAGGTCGTGTTCAATTTAGACGAGGAATCGAGAACAAGCACATCACATGCTATTTAGTCAGGAGACCCATGTTACGTCACTCATTTAAAGACAGGGGTTCGAATCCGAATCACAACCTTTATCATATTTTACTGTGAGCTCTACAAATTTATTGCTTCTTCATTTTTCACTGCATATCTTTCTGAGTCTCAAGATTCGAGTGGATTGATGAATAGTGAGCACATTATTGTCCACAAACTAAAATAATATTTTTGTGTGTGGGATTTCAGGTTTACCGTGATGAATCTGCCTTAAAAAGCTCTTGTTGTAATAATGTTTCATGCGCACATGTAAGTTTGTAATTTGTGCATATTAAGATGGAACTGCTGTTTCTTCTGCTGTTCTGATTTTCTCGTTGCAATTATTTTTCTTTCCACTTGCATAAAAAGTTTTCCAACAAATATGCTAAAATATGCATGGTGTATCTAACAAGATTCACAGGGGCATATTTATACTCTGTTTGCGCTGAATGTGCTTAAAATTTTTTGATGCACAATCGGTGCAAACCATGCACCATATTTAAACTTTAACGCCCGATCCCGCGAACGCCAAAATCCCGCTGTGTGCGTCATTTTCTGGACGCAGGAAACATACCTTGTGTTAATGACATGCAAGGTAGGCGTTCCCGTCCCAAAAATGACTTAAACACTTGTGCGCCTTATTTATGCTACTGCTCAAAAATGACGCACAGCCGGGAGGTGGAAAATGACGCACAACCCGATTTGCGTAAAAAAATAATGCCTGGGTCAGGGCAGGCGTTAAAATGGGGCAAACACATCTGTATTTAATGAAAACACACAGAAGCAACAGCAGAGCTCCAAAAGGAAGGCATGGAGGTGCTTTTCATCCAGCATGTACACAGACGCAGAGCACAGGACCAACAACAGCAACTTCCACAACACCAGCAGGGACGCCAAAGGCAACGAAGAAGGCAAGAGAGGATATTCCGCACCAGGACAACCTTTATGAAACTCCGCCAACAAGACATCATTCAGAGGTACAGGCTTAACTGGCAAGCCATTCAGCAGCTGCTGCGCAACATTGAGCCACAGTTGGCACCCAGCTTGCAGACACCCGCACCATTCCACCAGAAACCAAGCTGCTAGCTGTACTACACATGTTGGCAAGTGGCTCCTTTCAAACCACTGGCCCCCTGGTTGCTGGGATCTCACAGCCATCATTCTCCGCCTTCCTACCCAAGGTACTGGATGCCATCATCTCACTCACACTCCGCCACATCAGCTTCGCCAACACACAGCAGAACAGGAGACAAAACAGGAGTTTTACCAAATTAATGGCGTCCTACACGTCCTTGGTGCCATTGACTGCACACATGTACGCATTGTGCCACCTGCTGCACCCGAACATCTATACCGCAACAGGAAGCAGACACACTCCATCAATGTAGGCCATTGTCGATCACTGGGGATTGATCAACAACATCGTGGCAAAGTATCCTGGGAGTGTACATGATTCATTCATCTTCTGTCACAGCACTATCAATCAACACTTCCAGGATGGACGATATGGAAATGGACTACTTGTTGGTAAGTACAAAAACCTACTTATATACACACTGCACAGCAACCTTCTAGGACACTCAACACATACACCACGACATCGACACGTGGACAGGAACACACTGAGGTTTTGACACCGCTAGGCATGTTTGATATCTTCACCCAATGGGAGACACACCTAGGGACAAATGACAGTTCCAAATAACAACTGATGCCACTCCACAGACACAAGGAAAAAATGTAAAACAACAAAATGACAAACACATGGCCCCAACTGGCAGTACATCTGGGAAGATTAAACTTTCAATATCACAACAATAACACTCAATCCAACACCCTTCAAACCAATACGCACTGTGTAAGGGGTGTGTAATGTTTTTTGCTGCAGGTCAAACACCATGACACACATAACATGA
Source organism: Pleurodeles waltl (assembly GCF_031143425.1). Classification (NCBI taxonomy): domain Eukaryota; kingdom Metazoa; phylum Chordata; class Amphibia; order Caudata; family Salamandridae; genus Pleurodeles; species Pleurodeles waltl. The sequence goes on along the minus strand of NC_090440.1, from coordinate 844,280,339 downwards.
TGATGACTACAATGAAGGTCACGTGAAATCATTGAGGCTGTACCAATATCTCACATCACTCCTGCTCTCACATTACCCACTACCAAGAAGCAAGTGGACTGTGCAAAGAACACATCTTGATGGGACAATATTGAAAGTGCACATTCCTACACATACGTATTTCGACAAATTAACACACACACAACAGATGTACTGCCATACGGACCTTCTGAAACTCTAAATGACAACCTCACAACCAAGTTAGCCATCGGAACCTGAACATGTTCAGTAGTATAGGAAAACGTAACAACCTGAGTCGACTTGGCAAGGGCAGAGAACTTGTCACACATGTGAAATTAGTGCATAGTCAATTGTTAAAACGTCAGTGCTCACAACGTACGGAGATGTTTTGCACATTGTCACCTTGCAAAATCTAAGGGTCTCACTGATGCTTAAATTAATCTATTGCATGTGTCAAATTGTATGGGATTACCAGGGTACATAGATGCAACCGTGTTACCACCACTGTCAAATTGATTCTGTGTATGGAACTATCATCTCATCCCCAGTTAAGACACAGGGACACCTGTTTCACATGTCACAATGCAAGGGAGTACACACTGTACTGCAACTCTCCACAAATACTGCTGACATCCGGTCAACAGCCAAACACCCGTTCAGATAAGGAGACAACCCAATGCTGATGGTACATCCTAGAAGCCCAGGAATCCACACAATAACACAAACACCAATGAGACACAGAGAACACAAGAGTACTACTGCCATGCAAAGTGATATTTATGGGACAAGCTACATAAACATGTTCTCACTCATTTTCTTTTTCAGCTGATCAGGGGTATGGGATCTAGCCATGGATTATGACCCCATTTGCCAACCCAAGCACTGCAGCAGAGTGTGCCTATAATGAGGCACATAGGAGGACACGCACCATAGTCGAGAGGACCTTTGGCATCCTGAAGTCAAGATTCAGGTGCCTCGACATCACCGGAGGCAGCCTCCTATACTCACCTGAAATGGTGTGCAAAATAATTTTGACCTGTGCCATCCTGCACAACATATGTGTAAGAAGGAACATTCCCCTATATGAACCCGACCCACAAATACCTGATGAGGAGGAAGAGGAGGATGCTGGCCATCAACATGAGGGGGACCATCCAAACACAGCTGCAGGATTGCGTCGGAGAAAACATATTGCCCAAAATTTCTTTTAACCCTACTCACCCATCACCACTGTCTTACCATATGTAAATAAATACCTATACTAATCACCATATCATGATCTGGATAATAATTTTTGCATTACATTATCTCTACCTATCAGAATTAGAGTGTAGCCTCATGGAGCATTGCTGAAATACCGATTTAGACACAGAACGTTGCTAAACTAGTTAGATGCGTATGGATGTACAGCCACATTCACTCACACTGTAAATTACATATATCCTGTACATGTCACATGTGAAGGGAAATAGCAGAAGATCACACCTATTTCACACATACATGTTGGCAACATGGTTCATTGCAGCATATGGCACACAACTAAGACACCATCAGTCAATAATGGAAAAAAATGCCTCATACATGAGACAGTGGATGTGCTATTGCATTAGTGATAGGAATGTATGATTCCACTACAGCTATTACGACCCACAGCCCGGAATCCGCCAAAATCCAGACACCCACACAAGTCTGCCACACCAAAGGTCAGTGATAAACTGGCGATAACAAAACCGACACCGTCACGCCAACAGGAATACGCCCACACTATCACAACCCACGAATCCACGCAGCGGTCTTTCAACTGCGGTATTCCATTGGCGGTACACACCGCCACGCTCAAAATACACACACATTTACAAAACACAACCACATTGGACAATTCCAAATACACACACCTGATACACACACCACTCCCACCTACACAATCCAATATAAAACACACACCCACATCACCCACAAGCCCTTATGACCAAAATTGAGAAAGAAGCCCAGCGAGAGACACCACCAGAAACAACACTAGCATCCACAGGCACACAACACCATCACTCATACCACATCCACGCACCTCAGACAATACACACAAACACATCCCCTCACACATCACAAACGACACCACCTCACACATCACCCACACCACATCATGGCACCTCAACGACACCCCTGGTTCTCTGAGGAGGAGCTCAGGGTCATGGTGGAGGAAATCGTCCCGGTAAAGCCACAGCTATTCGGATCACAGGTGCAGCACACCTCCATTGCTAGAAAGATGGAGCTATTGCACAGAATAGTAGACAGGGTCAACGCAGTAAGACAGCATCCAAGAACACGGGATGACATCATAAAGAGGTGGAACGACTTACGGGGGAAGGTGAGTTCCGTGGTCTCAAGACACCAGATTGCAGTACAGAGGACTGGCGGCGGACCCCCACCTCTTCCCCCACAACTAACAACATGGGAGGAGCAAGTCTTGGCTATACTGCATCCTGAGGGCCTCGCAGGAGTAGCAGGAGGAATGGACTCTGGTAAGTCAAATCTTAACTATTACATCCCCTACCCTACCTGCATGCTATCACATACCCCACCCTCACCCCCATCACTCCAACACCTCACAAATGTCCCACTATCACAACCCACCCATCCCAACACCAAGCCCTGCATGCATCACCAAAGCATGTCCACTACAGAAACCCACACAGACCCCAGACCAATTATCACACAAGGTCCTACACAAGAATGCAAGCACTGGAGTACAGGGTCACCCACCCATTGCACACAATGGCACACACAGATGCAATAATCATGCCTTTACACCCCTGCAGGACCCCTACCCAATGTCACCGGACAGAAGGTTCCAGACATGTCCACTCCCCCCACAGAAGAGGCCCACAGTGATGACAGCAGCTCTGTCCAACTGGATCAAGATGACCAGCCTGGCCCATCTGGGACCTCGGGACAGTCGGTTCCCCTGACACTGGCACATGCCACCACAGAGCCTCCCCCCTCAGGAAACACCAGCACAGCACCTACCCAGCGGGCCCATCCCTCTGTCCCCAGGACACATCAAGCAGCAGTGTGCCCACCACTACAGGGAACCCAGGCAAACCCACCACCCCAAGAAAATCAGGGACCTGGGGGCAGTGGGCACACGGTTCAGGAGACAGAGGTACAGGAAAACAGGGGAACTGGATGGACTGCTGTGTGACAGGGGGCGGACAGGCCCAGGGAACACACTCTCCACGAGGCCCTCTCCAACATCATGGGAGCGCACCATAATTTCCAAGAGACAATGGCAACGGTACTGGCCAAGTTTCAGGAGACCCAGTGGCTGCAGGAGGAACAGTATCTGGGGATCAGGGAGGAACTCAAGTCCATCAACACCACCCTGGTAACCATTGTAGGGGTGCTGAAGGACCTTGTCAACACCAGGAGGGACACTGTGGCACAAGAAGGGGCCACTGACACTAGCCTGGATGATGAACTGCCCACCACCTCCACCGGCGCTAGTGGACAGGAGGCACCGCCACAGGACCACAACACCAGCACCCCACCCCCTGCAGATGGAGAACCACCCGCAAATATTCCCTGAGATCCAGGAACAAGACAGAGACCCCCCTGAATGTCATCCTTCTGTCCCACTTTGTCACCCTGTCCATCCATCAACTGCCCTAGCTCCACTTCCTATGCCCCTTTGGACAATGCACCTGTGAAACAAATAGACTGGACTCTGCCATGGACATTCCTCCACCATCACCCCTGCCCATTTTATAACCCCCTCCACTAATTTGCACAGAAATAAACACCCTTGAATCACAAAACAATCTGGAGTCAGTCTGTGCTTTCACAAATGTGTATTTGCAATAACTATGGAATATAGCAATGTCAATTGTATTGTCAACATACCGGTGTAACACAGCTTTAGTCCATGATGTAATATAGCAGAGGTCACACAGTGGGTCCCACATCTGTGAAATGGAAAGGCAAAGTGACAAGTCAGGGTCCATACACTGGGTGAAAGTGACAGACTTATGATAGGTCTAACAATTGTATGAGATGTGTGAGGCAGTGACATCTTCTTACCTGTGTCTCACTGGAAGTATTGATGGATAACGTTGTTTCTGTTGTCGATATCCTCTTCTTCTGTCTCCTCTTCTTCACTGTCCACAGACTCCACAGCTGCTACAAGACCTCTTTCTGGACCATCCTCCTGCAGAAAAGGCACCTGTTGTTGCAAAGCCAGGTTTTGCAGCATACAGCAGGCCACGATGATCTGGCACACCTTCTTTGGTGAGTAGTAGAGAGAGCCACCTGTCATATGGAGGCACCGGAGCCTAGCCTTCAGGAGGCCGAAGGTCCGTTCGATCACCCTCCTAGTTCACCCATGTGCCTCATTGTAGCGTTCCTCTGCCCTTGTCCTCTGATTTCTCACTGGGGTCAGTAGCCATGACAGGTTGGGGTACCCAGAGTCATCTGCAAATGTCGAGGGACAACTGTTAGACACACACTAACCCTTAGGGACAACCCCAGACCCAGACAACTATTCACAGGGTATAGGGTCCTTGTCCTCACCTATTAGCCACACACGGTGCCTCTGGAGTTGTCCCATCACATAAGGGATGCTGCTATTCCTCAGAATATAAGCATCATGCACTGATCCAGGAAACTTGCCATTCACATGGGAGATGTACTGGTCGGCCAAACACACCATCTGCCCATTCCTAGAATGGTACCTCTTCCGGTTTCTGTACAACTGTTCACTCCTGCGGGGGGGGGTACTAAGACCACATGTGTCTCATCAATGGCACCTATGATGTTGGGGATATGTCGCATGGCATAGAAGTCACCTTTCACTGTAGGCAAATCCTCCACCTGAGGGAACACGATGTAGCTGCGCATGCGTATCAGCAGGGCAGACAACACTCTGGACAACACGTTTGAGAACATTGGCTGGGACATCCCTGATGCAATGGCCACTGTAGTTTGAAAAGACCCACTTGCCAGGAAATGGAGTACTGACAGGACCTGCACTAGAGGGGGGATCCCTGTGGGATGGCGGATTGCTGACATCAGGTCTGGCTCCAACTGGGCACACAGTTCATGGATTGTTGCACGATCAAGTCTGTAGGTGACTATAACGTGTCTCTCTTCCATTGTCGACAGGTCCACCAGCGGTCTGTACACCGGAGGATGCCGCCATCTCATCACCTGCCCCAGCGGATGTGCCCTATGGACGAGAAGAGCGATCAGAGAGTCAGCCAACACTGAGGTATTACAAAATGTCATTAGTACACATTTGTTAATCCGCAATGTGCCTGTTACTGTGTGTATGCAATGCCTAGATAGGTGTGATGCAGTTATTAGTAATGCCATGTGGCCCCCTGAAATGGCGACTGCCTGACCTGTAAGGTGGGACAAGGGTATATGAGGTAACTGCGCTAGCGTTCTACACCATCGCGGTAGGCGGCCGAAGACCGCAGCGCAACCCTGCATTGGTTAACATTGGACCCTATGGGTCCGAGGAGCCAATGATGATATACGCCGTCGGTGACGGTACGCACCGCCGCGGACGTGACCGCCATTTTCTGTCTGTTCACTCACTTGATACCTGACCTTCGACAGGAGAGGACCCACACTGCAAGTGCTGCTGTGAACTCAGTCTGGAAGCGACGATGGCTCATGTGTCTGGGGAAAGGGCCCCTGCCTTCACTTCAGAGGAGTTGGAGAAGTTAGTGGATGGGGTCCTCCCCCAGTACACGCTACTCTACGGTCCTTCAGACAAACAGGTGAGTAGACTGTGAGCATGCTGCATGGGCAATGCCTGTTTGGAGTGGTGTGGATACAAGATACATGGGGGGGGACTGAGCCCTGCATGAGCGGACGGTGAGTGTATGCGCGTCAGGGCAAGGGTGGCAACGTGGGCCAATGACTGTGACGGTCCGGACGGTTAAAGTTTTTCCTTTTCCCCAGTACTATTCCTATAGGTTAGCGCCCACCAGAAGAAGGATATTTGGCAGAGCTGCAGCTCTTAGTCTCCCTCAAGTGGATAAAGAAGGCAGTGCTGTAGCTCTTTGTCTCCCTCGTGGGGATAAAGAAGGCAGTGCTGCAGCTCTTTGTCTCCCTTGCGTGGATAGAGAGGGCAGTGCTGCAGCTCTTTGTCAAGGACCTCCGGACCCTGGGGTCCACCACAGACGGAGCACCCACTTCCGGAAAAGATGGGAGGACATTCGCTGCTGGAGCAAGAAGACTGCGGAGGCCCAGCTGGGGATGGCCTCCCAATGTGGGAGGGGTGCCCATCGCACCATGACCCCCCTGATGTTCCGGATCCTGGCGGTGACGTATCTGGAGTTGGATGGGCGCTTGAGGGCATCACATCAGCCACAAGGGGGTGAGTACCGTCACATCCATCTGACTCTGCGCGCATTACGAGGTGTCTGGGTGGGGGAGGTGGGCAGTGGGTTACCCTAGGCCAGGGCGAGCTTTGTAGGCACCCCAACCCCACCAGTGGTAAGAGCCATCTACACCTAGTCAGGCTCCTGTGACTTCCATGTGTGCAGCAATCCGGCATAGGCCTTGTACCCCATGGGCATGTGATTAATCTAGGAACTATAAGTGCATGGCGTAGTGAAGAGGGCTGCTGTGTCTGTAGTGTCCGCCAACGGTAGTGGTATTGCATGCACTGAACATGTCTTTCATCTGTCTCCCCCCCCCCCTTTTGTGGGATCCCTGTTCTTGTGTGCAATAGCATCATCAGGCGGAGGAGCAGTGGCACCGGAGCAGGAGGGAGCTGCATCCCACCTGGCCCTGGAGGGCAAGACAACGGAGTCTAAAGCCACCAGTGGGACGGAGGGCGAGGGGAGCTCCAGGGCGGGGACAGGAGGTGACAGCAGCGACATCAACTCCTCCTCTGATGGGAGCTCCCTTGCAGTGGCGGGCCCCTCTGTGCCCCCGCATCAACAGGTACACCCGCCACCCCACCTACCAGCACCGCCCTCCCAGCAGCCCCTCAGCGTGTGTCCCGTGGCCGCTCACCCAGGAGGGTGGGCATCTCCTTCACCCCAGGCACCTCAGACCCTGCCCCAGTCAGCCCTGCTACCCTCAGTAAGGAGGCTATTGACCTCCTGAGATCCCTCACTGTTGGGCAATCTACCATTGTGAATGCCATCCAGGGTGTCGGGAGGCATTTGCAACAAACAAATGCATACCTGGAGAGCATTCATTCTGGCCAGGCAGCCCAACAGAGAGCATTTCAGGCTCAGGCCTCAGCACTGATAGCAGCCATTGTCCCTGTGTCCAGCCTCCCCCTCCAACTTCCTCCACCCAGACCCAATCCCCTGCACCTCAGCCTACCCGAAGCACACCATCAGACCAGCATGCACACACCTCAACACACAAAAGTGGCTCAGGCAAACATAAGCACCACACATCCCACAGGCACTCACACAAGCATCATACCCATGCAGACATACCAACATCCACTGCCTCTACTGTGTCCCCCTCCTCCACGTCGTGCTCCTCCCTCCCTGTCTCGTGTCCACTCACACCTGCATGCACTACATCTTCAACCACTACCTCCATCACCAGCACGCCCATCACCACACACTGCTCACGTGCACTCTCCACGCCCACTACCATTCACACATCCCCTGTGTCCTCTCCCAGTGTGTCTGTGAACCCTCCTCCCAAAGTACACAAACGCAGGCACACACCCACCCAACAGCCATCCACCTCACAACAGCCTCCAGCCCATGCACCTTCACCCACATTCTGCAAACGTACACCTCCTACAACCACTACCTCTTCCTCCACTCCCAAACCCACTCCATCTACCCGTCCCAGTGTGTCTAAAAAACTTTTCCTGGCTAATAATGACCTCTTCCATACACCTCCCCCGTCCGTCCCCTAGGGCCAGATTTTCCAGGTCCCAACCCAGCACCTCAGCCACCACATCACTGAGCACAGTGGTGCCAGCAACTGCGGGCTATTGGAGTGTGCCAAGCATCAGGGCTGCCAGTGTGCCACGGAGCGAGGTCAAGGACATTCTGCCACCTGCAAAAGTAAAAAAGTTGCCCACATCCCGGAGGGAGAAGCCGAAAACACCTGCCACCAAGAGCTCAGGGAAAACGAAAGGGGATAGTGGCAAGACAGCTGCGCCACCATCCAAGGTGGGGAAGGGCCAGAAAATAAATGGCAGGTCAGTAGAGGGCATGGTGGCACCGACAATGGGACCAGTGTCACACCTTCTGTCCACGTCGATGCCACCGAACAGGCTGGAGCACTCTAGGCAAAAAGCCCCCTCCAGAACCAGTGGAGTATCACATCCACTACCTCAGTCCTTGGCAGGATGAAGCACTCTGGGCACAATGCCCCCTCCAGAACCAGTGGAGAAAGGCATCCACTTGAGAGACTGTGGCTTTGCATTCCCCAGGATAAAGCAGTGGGCAAACCACCCACTGGAGAGACTTGAGAGACTGTGGCTTTGCACTCCCCAGGATAATGCAGTGGGCAAGCCACCCACTGGAGAGACTTGAGAGACTGTGGCTTTGCACTCCCCAGGATGATGCAGTGGGCAGCCCACCCACTAGAGAGACTTAAGAGACTGTGGCTTTGCACTCCCCAGGATAAAGCAGTGGGCAACCCACCCACTGGAGAGACTTGAGAGACTGTGGCTTTGCACTCCCCAGGATAAATAAGTGGGCAAACCACCCACTGGAGAGACTTGAGAGACTGTGGCTTTGCACTCCCCAGGATAAAGCAGTGGACAACCCACCCACTGGAGAGACTTGAGAAACTGTGGCTTTGCACTCCCCAGGATAAAGCAGTGGGCATGGAGCCCCCTCGTGGAGCAGTAGCTTTGTGCACTCATCCGGCTGAGGTGCCCCCCCTTCCCTTCCCCCTTAGGTGCCTGTTTCATTTCAATCTGATACCCATGCAGTGTTCTCTCCATTTGAAGTCTGGTATCATGTGTGGGCCTCGCCCATGCATTTTGGGCCCAGTGGTCCACAGATAATAATTGGTGCACTATCCAGACTTGTGTAGTTGGTGTACATAATTGTATATACTGTATTTCGAGTTTTGACTACTGGATTTTTCATGATTACAATCATTCAACTCATTTCCCTTTGTCCTTGCGTTTGCGTTCTTCCATGGGGGGTGGGAGGGTGTAAATGTAATGTTGCAGCATGTATTTGTGTGTATGTTGTTGTGGGTGAGGGTGGGGGTTTTGCATGTTGCGTGTGTGTTTCACTCTCTTTTCCCTCCCCCTCCCCTGTGTTGTAGGTGCAGTACTCACCGTGGTCGTCGCCGCCATCTTTGGTGCTCCTGATAGAGTAGCAGGAATACCATTGCAGTGAGTATCTGGAGTTCTGGCTCCATGGCGTCGTGGTTCCTAGTGGGGTGTGGAGAGGTGAGTGTTTTCCCTTCTAAGTCCTGTTTCTGCCGTGTTTTTGTTCGCGTTGGTTCTGCCCCGGAAAAGGTGGCGGATTGGCCTCTCATAAGTGTGGGTGGTACATTGTCTTCCGCCTGTCTGTTGGCGGTGACCGCTGCGCTGTTTGTTTCTACCGCCGTGGCGGTCGGAGTGTTAAAGTGGCTGTCTATGTTGGCGGTTTGCGCCACGGTCATAATCCCATTTTTTTTCCGCCAGCCTGTTGGCAGTATTACCGCCGCTTTAACACCGACCGCCAGGGTTGTAATGAGGGCCTATTTGTGACTAGATTTCCATATAAGCAGCAAAGTCATAGCACAAGTGCCCCAGGTATGACTAGCATTGCTCACATGACATCCCCTACACATGGCAGCCCATGTCCTAAGTCCTGACACACGCATGTTCCCGGTCTCACCCCACCCTTTTTCAGAGGTTCCTGGAATGGTAATATGTGTCCCCAGATAATCCCTGCTCTACACACTCCCAGACTCACAATGTAAATCCAGTGTGCTACCCTCTTTAGTATGGTATGCCATAATTATTGTACTTCTGTCTGCATGGACATCAGGTTAAATAATGCACTGGCCTATCGTCTCTAAGCCTTGTTATCACCTGTACATTGCTTCCCATGTGAAAGGTACTGTTGGCCATTTGAACTTGAATCTCACCTACACCTGTGAGCACCTCCATGGACACCAACCATTTGAACATGCACTGCCCTTGCAGCTGCTTGGAACAGCATAGAAGCTGTCATTTCATCCATAACACTGTTGTGCCTTCCAGTATAAATAAGCTGTGTAACAGAGCCCTTGGGTTAATGTGTTACTTTCCAACACACAGGACAAACACACTTTTCCATTTCCACTGTCTTGTTCCTCCTTTGACCACTCTCAGTCTGACCACAGTGTATTTACCTTGTGAAATGTTTGGAACCTGATTGACCCTGCATCCTGTGAGCCTGACTGGCTCCTGTCTTAGCGTTACCCTAAAGGTTCCTTGGGCCTACATTTGTATCATAGTTGCTTTCCCAACCCTCATAATCCTCCTGGGGTATTGTGTCAGGTGGGTCTACAATGCATACTCAAATACATTGTATGGCAAAATCAGTTTATATATTGCACCATGGGGGGGAGCTTGTCTCTAAATAGCCGAATCATGGCCTATCCCTTGTCTGGGTCTCATGTATGCATGAGTGACAAATTGTGACAGTGTACCATGGCTGTATGCATGGATTGGGTATGGTGCCTCCAGCACAACAAACAACGTCAGATATTGTGCATGAAATGTCTACACATGTTAGGACCCTGACAATCCACACGCTGATTCACATTGCTCCCAACATATTGATGGGGCTTGTGTGGTGAATAGCTGTGAGAGTAACCAGCACAGAGGCACTGATGTTCCCAGATGCTGTGGGAATTTTAAAGGCCAACCTGTATACAAATGTTGTCAGGATACCTGCCGGTATAAGATTCCAGAGACATTAACTTTGTCAGCAAAACAAGGTTGCCCTGTTGACAGTCTCATAACATGTCTGCAGTGACAGGGTTGGACCATCCCCATGTGTGTTCTCAAATCCCCATTGGCCTTCCTTCTATTGATCTGGAAAGGATACTTTGTAAATACAGGAAATAGCTCCACAGACTCATGACTAGACCTGCTTGAACTGTGACAACATAGACCCCAATAATTATACAGGCTAAACATTGGCCCACACACATGAACCAGACACCTCTGTGCATTTTACCACTGGAAATATCTGAACACGTGCTGCTTGGTCTGCTGGTCCTCCACTGCCACAGGAGAGACATGGCTCATTTATATGACTCCAACTGTGGCGTAACATTACAATTGTGTATTATATTAGTGACTACGTGTCACAAACACGGTACCCACATTCTATGATCCCATGCCTGACTCATGGTGGGTTAACAAACAAGTGCCTAGGAAGTAGTATCCAACATTCCAGGACATGTGATGGCTAAGTTTTGGAACACTGACATGAACATCCATCTGCTTTCTATCCAGTGCATGCTTTGTCATTGGTGGTGTTTATGTTCCAAAAAAGCTAGGAAGTGCACACAGCAGTTCTTGCTATGTGTATGACAAACACGTCCTCTCTCATTTCCACACTGACTTGCATCTGAGGGTTTGACACATTGACTCCACATGCATACCAGCAGATTAGCAAAAATGCATCTTGTGATGTTCACACAGTGGGTCAACAACAATAGTAGTAGCCAATTCACACACATTGACCCATAAGCTTTGAGTTATTGTAGTGAGTTGCGTCGCCTTGCTATCCTCTCTTGATGCAAAACATGCCCAAACTGGGTAATGCATAATTGTATCCCACACGTTTGGCCATGTATTGCGTCAGTGATGGGTGAAAATCTGGTACACCAAGTAGAGGATCATGGTCCGCAGTAGTATGATCTGTCACATGTGCCCATACACCGTAATGCCCAATGTGGGTGCAATCAGCCTATCTTTGTATTTTCACAACTGTCATGTCCCATTCAAAATGAGAAATGACCCAAACCCTGTTAATGACAGAAATTTTTACGCATATGTGTTTAAAAAAGATGCATATGCGTCGAAATATGACGCACAATGCCCTGAAACATCCATTGGCCCTGAGCGGTAATTCCCACACTGTCCTCCCGGAAATTATTTAAGAATAACACATATTTAACAATATGGATGCAGGGTTATTTCTTATCATGTGCGTCAAAAAAAATGATGCACATACTGTAAGCGGCATTATATTTTGACGCATAACAATAAAAACGCACCGCATTTAAGGCAGGAAGTGATGTAATAAGATATCCTGTTTACAGAATTGGTACAGTGGGTGTACTTTCACTTTCACTTTGCAGTCTGTGATATTTCCTGACTGTGTGGCTGTGTATAGACCTGTCTCTTTGTGCATTCTGTGATTTTGTCTCCATTGTGTCTTTAAATTGTCTTTTTGTGTATAATAACTGTCTGTGGTATCCTGTCTGAGTGTTTTTGTGGTCAGTTGTGTTGTCAACATTTGTCTTTGTTGTGTTGGGAGTCTGTTGTGGGTAGTGGTAGTTTTGGGTATAGTTGGGCTGTGTTTGTACTTTTTTTTGCATTTTCCTGTCCTACTTTCCCTCTATTCCCCTTTGTTCCCCTTTTATCCCCTCTTTATTTTTGGTACAATAATGTTGGGTAGGCCTCGTCCTGGCAGGATGGGAGAGGATAAGCTGGATGGGTTTATTTGGCTGGTATGCCACTTCCTACCCCTGATGATGCAGGCAGGTGGTCGTGTGATCCAAGGCTATCACACAGAGGCAAGGAGGCTCCGGTGGGCAAAGGGGTTGTACCATCTGCAGAGAATATACAACACACCGCAAAATGACCACCAGCTGAAGTACTGCTGGGCTGACCTTGTTGCCAGGGAGCAAGATCTGCTGGACCACCTGGGGATTGTAATTGGTGGCCCTGTTCGTGAGTACAAATCAGAGTAATGTGCACGTTTAAATGTAGTGACAGAAGCTGAATTGTTCATATTCTGCCTGCAATGTTTTTGAACATGTGGAATGCTGGTGAAACATACAGGGCCATATTTCTACTTTGTTAGCACCGCAATTGCATCCTGTTTTGAAGCAAGAGCGGTGCAAACGTACAAAATACAATTGTATTTTGGAAGTTTGCGCCTCCTTTGTGTCAAACAGCAACACAAATGCGGTGCAAATTAGGTATAGATATGAGCCACAGTTGCCTGTGAGGTATACAACTTTCCTACACATTACCGTCATTTGTTAATGCAACAGATAGACTAACTTTCTAAACACAACAAGAGCCTGAAAATTAGTGCTGGCTTCACGTCAATTGATGATGGCAATGTGACTCAAACATATGTTTCAGGTGTGGTCGGTGAGTGTATCAGGAAACATATATTGGAAATCCAGAATTTTTTCGTAAATATTTTGTCCCTCAATTGTTGTTGGATACATGTCTGAACTGGATTCTGACACATACGTAACAAGTAATAGCTTTCCTCAGGTAACATCTTAGACTGATATTTTTAGTTTGTATTGCCACTTTTCAATTAGGGATGGCTGGCAAAAGGTATGCACACAGGTTCATATCTCTATGGTTGGTGCAACTCACCATAGCTGTGGCACATAAAATGAAGAAAATGATACAAATTGAGGGCTGACAACTGTCCCTGGCCCTCTGTATATTGTACCTGTGTGTCTAAAATTGGTCTTAGTCACAATGTCTGGGTGACTGGTATTGCAGTCCTCATGGAAAGTGGCTTTGGATGTCTCTCATGGATACACATGATGAGAGGAATACACTCCATGATTTTGTCTGCTCACCAATGAAGGAGCATGTTTGCCACCACATGATAGTTAGGGCCACTGCATGTGTGCGGATATGTGTGTATCACTCACTGGAGTCCCCGGGTCTGTACATGTTTGCAGTGTGATGTAGGATGCAGTATTATCATGTCTGAGAGGCTTTACTTTCTGAGTTAATATTACACATAGTATTTGTATTTTGAAGTGTTGTACAGTGCACAGACATTGAGCACATTTCTCCCTTCCATGCCTTACAGGTGGACCTGCACCCTACACTATTGGAGAGGTGGCTCGATTTGCGGACCCAGACATCTCCAGTAAGTGTTGATATTTCTGTTCTGTATTGTGTTTGCTGATGATGTGTGATTGACTCCTGTGTGTTGGACACATAGCAAGGTGTGATTCGCTGGTCAATCATCTGTTTTGCTCCTTGAGTGGAGTATCATTATATCACCATCTTCGAGTTGGGCAATCCTTATCCTATTGGCATATTTTGGGATCCTAGGTCAGTCCTGTAGGCACAGCAATGTGAATAGGGATGGGTTATTTGGATAAAACTTGAAATAAAAAAATGTAGCAGTGTACCATATTAGTTATTTAGTCAGCAAGTCAGACCCTGATTTTCACATAATAGAGATGCCAAAGTCTTACCCACAGACTTCAGCTTCCATAATCACTATTGAACATGTTGGACTGTATGTTTAACTTCCTAGCAGCATGTAGCTCCACATGTTGTGCTACGAGTATGAAGCACTTGAGTACAATGGCCTAGGTGTGCATGCAGCTCATGGCCAGAAGTGTGCTTGCATCTATCTGTTTGTTGTAAGTCATGGCTTACTAGTAGGGAATGATGTAGACAATGGTCTGCATTTCCAAAGATAGGTGTTGATGGGATTGTCCAAGGTTTGGGTGTATCCTATTTGGACTTCCTCTGGTGTGTTGGCCAAACTCATGTACACCTTTCCAAAGCTTCCTGGGTGTCCTTGTTGTTAGAAATCCACCCCAGACATAGGCGTAGGGTTGTGAATAGTGTACCTAGGACTGATTATCCAAGTTTGGTACACAGACATGTAAATCAGTAAATCACTTGTCCAAATCTAGGATACCCATTCATGATTGGCACATGCATTCTATACTGGCAAGTCCATTTAAAACTCGCAGATCTTGTGGCCCTACATTGCCATCCAGAACATAGAAATGTGTTGGCCTGTCAGTGGTGGAGGATATGCAGCATGATTTGTAGCTGACAACTGGCAGAACTATGATGCCAAAGCCATTCCAGTTGTTACCCATCTTGTAGGGTTTGGATGTGCTATTTGATGATAGGACATTTGTAGGCTGGCTTGCCATGTACTTACTCAGGGACTATCAGTGATCTGTATGATGATATGGGCTGTTCCAGGTACATTAGATGTATTGTCTGATTGACTTTTTGAGCCATTTCACACAATGTAGTACCTAATGTTTGGTTTTCTATTTGTCTTAACAGCAGCCAATATGACTCCCATTCAGCTTCAAGAGTTTCAACGCAGGGCAATGCATTACCGCCACAGTCTGGATGTGGAGTCTGGGTACCGCAACATGGCAAGACGATATCGCCATGTGAGAGCCTCCGGAGTGTGGAGGGCATTTGCACACTGGGCCCTTCCGTGTCCACCACAGCCACCACCAGCAACACCACTACCACCCAGGTGACCCCAACCGCAGCTTGGACCTTTGCTGGACCATCTACAGCAACAGCTCCAGGACCAGTCACAGCACCACCTGCACCTCAGCCTACAGACATGGCACCGACAAGGGCCCATACTTCATCGACTGGCACCCAGACCACCCCTGCTGCAGCTATAGACCCTGCAGCGTTTGCCCAGCTGCAAAGGAACTTGGACTGTGTCCTACTGAAAATGACCAGACTGCAGCAGGAGGTGGCACAAGTCAACCGGAGGGTGAATGCATTAAAAAGACCCTGAGGAGGGCCAACTTGTAGGTTCGACTCCGACATGATTCCCTCCCCTCCCTCCTCTTTCCTGGTTCTTTAACTTAGTGGGTTTAGGGGGCTTAGGGGGTCATTCTGACCCCCGCGGGCGGCGGGAGCCGCCCGCCTGGAGGGAGCCTCCATATGGCCGCTCCGCGGTCGAAAGACCTCGGAGGCCATTCTGGCTTTCCCGCTGGGCTGGCGGGTGACTGCCAGGAGGCCGCCCGCCAGCCCAGCGGGAAACCCCTCCCCACGAGGAAGCCGGCTCCGAATGGAGCCGGCGGAGTGGGTAGGTGCGACGGGTGCAGTGGCACCCGTCGCGTATTTCAGTGTCTGCAAGGCAGACACTGAAATACAAAGTGGGGCCCTCTTACGGGGGCCCCTGCAGTGCCCATGCTATTGGCATGGGCACTGCAGGGGCCACCAGGGGCCCCACAACACCCCATACCGCCATCCTGTTCCTGGCGGGCGACCCGCCAGGAGCAGGATGGCGGTATGGGGTGTCAGAATCCCCATGGCGGCGCAGCAAGCTGCGCCGCCATGGGGGATTCCCAGGGCAGCGGAAAACCGGCGGGAGACCGGCGGTTTTCCTGTTCTGACCGCGGCTGTACCGCCACGGTCAGAATGCCCAAGGGAGCACCGCCAGCCTGTTGGCGGTGCTCCCGCATCCCCGGCCCCGGCGGTCCTTGACCGCCGGGGTCGGAATGACCCCCTTAGTGTTAGGTTAGTATAGGCTGTTAGTTTAGTTAGTAGTAGTGGGTGGGGGGTGGAGGTTTTATACTTTTTTCAACGGGGAAGTCCATGGCAGGCATATCTGCAGGAGAGCCATCGTCCTCTGCAATGAGATACGGTACAATTAGTGTGTCTGTGTTGTGGGCTTTGTAATGTGACATGCCTGCCTTCCAATTATTTTAACATTGTGTTCTTGGTTCCTGTTCATTGTTCCTGTCTTTCATATTAGCATTCTCCCAGGCCTATGCCCCACCTGCATGTCTCATGTAGTATGGTCAGTTTGTGTACTTGTCTGCATCACATCCTCTAGGTGTTGGTTCTGGGCAGATTGTGAATTGCCACCTTCTTGTCCTACTCAACCCTCTGTCTAATTCCACTCTTATGGGGAGGCCTTTCACTGGCTGTGGGTGTTCTGATGGCACTTGCACCACACTTAACACTTTGGAACTGACCCAGTCTCAGATATTTCACATCCACCTATATGTTGCTGAGACCTAGCATATACTATGTATTGCATTGGCATGGCACAATACGTGTTTCAGCAATGGTAGTGTATACTGCTGATGTTGGGAAATGTGTGCTACATTGGATTGCACTGATGGTCCTAGCAGTGTTCCATTTCCTCCTCTGACTGCGCGGGTGTATTTCACTAGCCAGTTACATACGTCCTCCTCCTCAATGCTGTTGTCTGAGCAGTATGACATTTGGGATGTTGCATGGTGCCATTGAAGCTATTGTGACCCAGGCATAGGCTGGACCCTGACATATGCAGCATGGGTATGACATTAGTGCTGTGTACCTCATAATGTTTCTGACAAAGGCTGATATTTGTAGCAACTCTGGACAATCACATTTAACAGGATTGGAACATTTGTATTGATTTCAGGGGATTGATAACGTTGTCATCCTGAACCCTCTAATTTGGGTGTGTTTGATCCATGGGGACATTACTGCTATTAGCTACTTGACATGCACACACAGCAGAGGTAGTAGTGGCAACTGTTGTCAATGTTAAATTCCACTTGAAGATATGGCCTGAGATTGTTAATTGGGCCCTAGTTCATGTAGGGAGAATACTGGCTGACGTGTGACAGCAGGCTAGTTTAACGTTGTACCCTACCCTCCTGGCATGGCTTTACCTTTCCATCATCCTTGGCCTTGAAGCATACCCCCATGCAAAGGTTGTTGGTGTGGTGTAGTACTGTGCCTCAGGTTTCCTCTGAATGGGCCATGCCCCCGTGCCGTGCCCTTTACCCATGCCACTCCCTGAATATCATGACTTACATGCATTGTGTAGTAGGTATGTCCCCCCCGGTTACAGTTAACAATTAGGCATTTTAGTTCCCCATGCGACGTACCCTGCATGTGTGTTGTCTCTTGGTAGTCTGCGCTGTCCTGTCCTTGAATCCCTGTAACGATCTCCCCAGGGATGACGGCTGCCACCATCTCCTCCATATGGTCCAGGGCCTCCTGCGCTGCTGGACTCCCACCTCCAGTCTGCAGTGCTGCCATCCTGTTCCTGGCCATCTTTTCCTTGGTCCTGCGTTTGCAGTCATGCCTGCGTTTCTTGCACTCAATGACTGTTACCCTAACTTCTGCCACACTGTTGATCTTGTCAACAATTCGTTGCCATATTGCCTCTCTCCTACTAATTGGCAACTTTGAGGTGACAAATAGTTGGTGCTGGTGTTCCATCACCTCTTTCACCAGAATTTCCTGCTCCTCTGCACTGAAGCGACACTTTCTTTTCTTCTTCTCCCTGTCCTGGGTCTTGTGTGGGTCCTCCTGCCTGGTTCCTGGTCTGTTGTCATCTTCCTGGGGTCTGTGCAAGCATCTGGGATATATTTTGGCTCTTCTATGCACATTTTGCAGTGTTTGCAGTGCTTTTTGACGCAATTGCATCAAAAAACAGCGCGTATCTGGTTTGCGGCGTTGTAAACCGGCTCACAGTCATTTTCGCCACATTAACGTTGTTTTCCTTTACGACGTGACGCATTGGTTTGAGTAAAAAAAAATGACTCACACCTGTGGTTTGTGCCTCGTGCGTCAAAATATAAATTTGACGCCCGCACGGCGCAAATAAATGGCATTAGCCGGCGGTAATATTTTTGACACAAAACTGCGTCGGCGCAGTTTTGCGTCAAAAAGTATAAATATGGGCCATAGTATGGATATGACAATGTGAGGCATGATGTGTCTGTTTAGGAATGCCTTATGTGAACATCAAGTGTTTTTCAAAGCTTTAATGGAAAATCTGGTCTCTGATGTTATGTTTGATTTTTCTTGTATGTGTTATACAGTCCTCAAGAAAACACTGTTTCGAAACAAGCGCTGACTCTTATTTTTTTGCTGTGACAAAAAAAGATCGGATGTTTCTGTTTCTTTTCAAGTAACTTTAGAAAATAAACGAAAGGCGTTTTGGAGTATAGACTGTGATGGACTTCATTCTCAGCTAACCCTTTTGTATATGAATATTTGTAACTGATGATAGTGGGCTACCAGCATGTCTGTGAATTAGCGCCAGGCAACGTACCCAATACCAAATTGCTTGTGAAGAGATATATAATTCATTTTTAACGGAGCATATGTAACATTATCATTTAAGGTAATTATTTGAGACACGTATTGTTTGTATATTTAGTTTTCAGGCCATACCAATTTCATATTGAACTAGAGAGTTGGTTACACAGAGATGGAGTTCAGATATAGCTTTTCAAATTGTATTTAGTTATCTGCATGACAGAACACTTATGATATCTTTTTTTTGTAGAAACCCACTACATTGTACTGACTTCACTGACCAGCTGGGGGCGACAGGCAGAAATGGTGGACTCCTGTGTCTCTGTTTTTCTCTTATACCATTCTCCTTTCTCCACCTCCATTGCGACATATGTGGCCAGTGGTTTGAGTGGTGAGAAGTTGAACTAAGTAATGCTCCTGTGCATTAGGCTGCTGCTGATCAGACACTGTGCCATCACACGTTTTTTTTTTTTTTTTGGGCTCAAATCAGATGTTAAATTCCAAAGTTAGATTTTGCACACATCTCAATCTTCCATGACAAGCCGGACCAGTCTCATGAGGACATGGTCCAACCATTGATCTCAATCATAAAACAAAGTACGATAAAAACACTCACTTTAAAGTTGTTCCCCTTTCTCACTTCATCTAGGGCGAACAATGGCACCTTTGAGTTCTATTTACAGAAAGGCTATTAGCTTATATTGAAACTTATGTTGATTTCTATCACTATTTCTCAAAGTTTCTAAACCTCTTGTGGTATTTATTTAATATATATTGCACTGGTTTTATAAATATTTGTTTACGTTTCCTAACTGTTTTGCACTTATGTTTGTTCCTTCCTGCAGCAGCTCTCTAAGGGGCATATTTATACTCTGTCTGCGCCGAATGTGCATCAACAATTTTGACGCACAATCGGCGCAAACCTTGCCCCATATTTAAACTTTGACGCCCAAGCCCGCGGACGTCAAAATCCTGCCGTGTGCGTCATTTTTTGGATGCGGCAACCCGCCTTGCGTTAATCATATGCAAGGTAGGCGTTCCCGTCCAAAAAATGACTTAAACGGCCGTGCGTCATTTTTATGGGTCAGGGCAGGCGTTAAAATGGGGCAAACACACCTGTATTTAATCAGAACACACAGAAGCAATATGAGCAGCAGAGCATCAAAATGGAGACATGGAGGTGCTTCTCATCCAGCCTGCACGCAGACGCAGAGCCCAGCAACAACAACAGCAGCTACCACAACACCAGCAGGGACCCCAAAGGCAGCGCAGAAGGCAGGAGAGGATATTCCGCACCAGAATAACCCTTCATGGCCTCAGGGAACATTACATCATCCAGAGGTACAGGTTGAACTGGCAGGCCATTCAGCAGCTGCTGCGCAACATAGAGCCACAGGTGGCACCCACCTTGCTGACATCCCGTACCATCCCAACAGAAACCAAGCTGCTTGCCGTACTTCACATGCTGGCAAGTGGCTCTTTTCAAACAACTGGTGCCCTGGTTGCCGGAATATCACAGCCATCATTCTCTGCCTTTTTGCCCAAAGTACTGGATGCCATCATTGGACTCACACCCGCCACATCTGCTTCCCTAACATACTGCAGAAGCAGTAGGAAACAAAACAGGGGTTTTACCTCATTAGTGGCTTCCCACACGTCCTTGGTGCAATCGACTGCACACATGTACGCCTTGTGCCACCTGCTGCAACTGAACACCTCTACCGCAACAGGAAGCACACACATTTCATCAATGTGCAGGCCATTGTCGATCACCAGGGATTGATCACCAACATCGTGGCAAAATATCCTGGGAGTGTCCATGACTCATTCATCTTCCGTCACTCTACCATCAATCAACACTTCCAGGATGGACAGTATGGCAATGGACTACTTGTTGGTAAGTACAGAAACCTACTTATATACACACTGCACAGCAACCCTCTAGGACACACAACACATACACCACAACAGCAACATGTCGACAGGAACACACTGAGGTCGTGACATCGCTAGCCATGTTTCATAGGTCAGCATTGAACCTGTCACACATCTGAAATTAGTGTACAGTCTAATGTTAAGACGTCAATGATCACAACGTTTGGAGTGGTTTGCCTAATTGTCACCTTGTAAAATGTAAGCGTACCAATTATGTTTAAATTAATCCATTGCATAAGTCTAAAGGTATGGGATGTCCAGGGTACATAGATGTGAATGTGTTAACAACACTGTCAAAATGAATCTGTGTATGGAACTATCATCTCACCCCCAGAGAAGACACAGAGACACCTGTATCACAAGCCACAATGCTAGGGAGTTCACACTGTACTGCAAATCCCAAAACATACTCCTGACAACCGGTCAGCAGTCAAACACTTGTTCAGCCAAGGAAACAACCCAATGCAGATAGTACATCCTAGAAGCCTATGAAGCAACACAATAACACAAAAGAGTCACAGACATCACAAGACAACTACTGCCATGCAAGGTGATATTAATGGGGCAAGCTACATCAACATGATCGCAATCATTTTCTCTTTCAGCTGATTAGGGGTATTGGATACAGCCATGGATAATGACACCATTTGGCAACCCAAGTACTGCAGCAGAGCGTGCCTACAATGAGGCACATAGGAGGACACGCAGCATAGTCGAGAGGACCTTTGGCATCCTCAAGTCGAGATTCAGGTGCCTCGACATCACTGGTGGTAGCCTCCTATATTCCCCTGAAATGGTCTGTAAGATCATTCTAACATGTGCCATCCTGCACAACATTTGCATACGAAGGAACATTCCCCTCTTGGAACCAGAGCCACACATGCCTGAAGAGGAGGAAGAGGAGGATGGTGGCCTGCAACATGAGGGGGAACAACAAAACACGGCTGCTGGATTGCGTAGGCGCCAACATATTGTGAACAATTTATTTTAAAAATAATCACCATCACCACTGTATTAACTAATGTAAATAAAAACCGATAATAATCACCATATCATGGTCTGGCTAATCATTTTTGATCACCTTTATCTCTAACTATCAGAATAAGAGTGTAGCATCATGGAGCATAGCTGATATACCGATTAGGACACAGAAAATCCCAGAGCAATTGTGATGCGTATCATACAACAGTCAGATACACAAACACTGTAAATGACATATATCATGTACATTTCTCCTTTGAAGGCCAATAGCAGAGGACCACACCTATTTCACACATACATGTTGGAAACATGGTTCATCGCAGCATATGGCACACAACTAAGACACCATCATTCAATAAGGGGAAAACAAGCCTCATACATGAGGCAGTTGATGTGATATTGCAATGGTAACAGGAATGTATGACCAGACCCTTGACAGCAGTAAGTCCAACTGCATCCAATCTTTGCAAGGACTATCTGTGACTAGAGTTCCATATGAGCAGAACATAGACAGCACCAGTGCCACACATATGACAAGCATTGCGCACATGACATTCCATGTACATGTCAGCCCTTTGCCTAACTCCTGACACACCCATGCTCCTGGTCACAACCCACCTGTCTGAAGAGGTCCCTGGAATAGTAATATGTGTACCCCGATATTCCCTCCTCTACACACAGAAGAAACAATAGTAATCCTGTGTACTACACCCTTTCCTATGGTATGCCATTGTCATAGTACATCTGACTGCATGGACGTCAGGTCAATTAATACACTGGCTTGTAGTTACTAAGGGCCATATGTACGAACACATTTTCCCATTGACACAAAGAATGGGAAAAACCCTTTGCTACATCTGGCCCTAAGCCCTGTTAGCACCTGTAGATTTCTTCCCATGTGAAAGGTACTGTTGGCCATTTGAATTCAATACTCACATACGGGACTTGTGAGAAACAGATGCAGCAAACACCTGTGAGCACCTCCATGCACACCACCCATCTAACCCCTGCTGATGCCTGGAACAGCATAGAAGTTGCCATTTTGTCAAATACACCGTTATGCATTGCTAGTAATTAAGCCGTGTAACACAGCCCTTGGGTTCATGTGTCACCTTCAAAAACACAGGACATACACAGTTTTCCATGTCAATTGTCTTGTTCTTCCTCCGACCAGTCTTAGTCAGACCACTGATTATGTAACTTGTGAAATTGCTGGATCCAGATATACCCTGCATCCTGTCAGCCTGCCTGTGCGTTACCCTAAAGATTCCTTGTGGCTACATATGTGTGTTACCCTAAAGATTCCTTGTGGCTACATATGTACCACACTTGCTTTACCAAACCTCATATCCATCAGAGGGTATTTTGTCATGTGCTTCATCAATGCATACCCAAATACATTGTATAGCATCATCTGCCTTTTAATTGTACCATATTTGGTAAATTGTCTTTGAATACCAAAATCATGGCCCATCCCTTGTCTGGGTCTCATTTATGCATGAACGACAAAGTGTGACAGTGTACCAGGGCCGTATGCAGGGATTGGGTACGGTGCCTCCAGCAGAACCGGCTACCTCTGATAATGTCCATGAAAAGTCCACACATGTTAGGACCCTGACAGTTCACACGCTGAATCACATTGCCCACAACATATTGAGGGGCCGTGCGTGGTGAATAGCTGCGAGAATAATCAGCACAGAGGCTATGATGTTCCCAGATGCAGTGGGAATTTTAGAGGCCAATCTGTGTACAAATGTTGTAATGACACCTTCCGGAACATGACACCTGAGACATTATCTCACTCAGCGCACCAAGGTTGCCCTGTTGACAGTCTCATTAAACGTCTTCAGTGACAGGGTGGGACCATCCCCATGTACGTACTCATGTCCTCATCGACTTTACTCACAATGATCTCCGTAGGATACTCAGTAGAGACAGAAATAGCTGACACTGACTCATGATGAGACCTGGACGTAACTGTGACAACATACACCCCTAAAAATATACAGGATCAACATTGGAACACACACATGAACTAGACACCTCTGTGCAATTGATCACTGGAAAAATGTGGGCACGTGCTGCCTCGTCTGCTGGTCCACCACAGCCACTGGAGAGTTGTGGCTCCGTCATATGACCACAACTGTGGCGTCATATTAAATTTGTAGTTCACCTTTGGTTGTCTGGGCCAATGACATGGTACCCACTTCGTCTATGCATGTGCCTGACTCACTGTGGGTTCACCAACAAGTGCCTAGGAAGCAGTTACCAAAAATCTAGGACATGGGATGGGCAACTTATGGACCATTGACATGAACAAGCGTCTGCCATCTATCTGGTGCATGCTTTGTCATTTGTGGTGTCTACGTTACCCAAAATCCTGGAAATGCACACAACAGATGTTGCTACATGTATGATTAGCACATGTCCTCTCTCATTTCCACAATGACTTGCATCTAAGGTTTGGACACATTGACTTCACATTCATACAAGCATATTTGCAATAATGCATATTGTGTCGCACACAAACACTGGGTCGACTAATACATTATTAGCCACTGCACACAAATGAGCCATAGGCATTGAGGTATTGTACTAATGTGCGTCACCTTGCAATCCTCTCCTGATGCCAAACATGCCCAAATTGTGCAATACATATATGTAGGCCACACATATCGCCATCTAGTGCGTCAGCCAAGCGTCAAAATCCTGTTAAGGAAGTAGCGGGTCATGGTCCACTGCAGTATGATGTCTCACATGTGAACATACACCATCAACACCAAAGTGGGTGCAATCAGCCTATCTCAGTTGTGTCCCAAATGTAACATTACATTAAAATGGAAAAAATACCCAAAACCAGTTCATGCCCTGAAATTTTGACGTTTTTATCGTTATGTGTCATATTTTTTCACACATACAGATTGTGCGTCATATTTTTCGACGCACAGGAGTGAAAATTAGGCCGCATCCAAATAATTGTGAAGACTATTTATAATTATTTGGATGCAGCCTAATTTTCACTCCTGTGATTCGAAAAATATGACGCACAATCTGTATACGTGAAAAAATATGACGCATATAGATAAAAACAGTGGGCATTTTATGCAGGAAGTGATGTAATAGGATATCCTGTTTACAGATTATGTACAGAGGGTGTACTTTCACTTTCACTTTGCAGTCTGTGATTCTTCTAGACTGTGTGGCTGTGTTCAGAGTGTTGTCCAGTGATTTCTGCTTTTGTGTCCTGTGTGCTACATTACTTTGTCAAATAAATATTGTTGTTGTATACTGTCTGAGTGTGTTTTGTTTACAATTGACCGGCATTGTATTGTATTTGTTGTTTGTGGGAGTCTGTTGTGGGTAGTGCTAGTTTGGGGATAGTTGGGCTCTTTTAGTTGTTAAGTTTACTTATTTTTTGTACTTCTACTTTCCCCCTTTTCTCCTTTCTTCTTCTTTATCCCCTATTCCCCTTTTCGTTGATGAGATGTTGGGTAGGCCACGTCTTGGCAGGATGGGTGAGGAGGAGCTTGGGGGGTTTGTATGGCTGGTGTGCCATTTCCTCCCACTAATGATCGAGGCAAGGGGAAGGGTGATACAGGGGTATCACACAGAGGCGCGACGAATCCGGTGGGGAAAGGTGCTGCATCACTTGCAGCACGTGTATGGGAGCCAGAGGAATGACCACCAGCTGAAGCACCGCTGGGCTGACCTCATCATCAGGGAGCAAGATCTGCTGGACCACTGGGAATAGTGATTGGTGGCCCTGTTGGCGAGTACAAATCATGTAAATCTGCACAATTAAAAGCTCTGTAGTGACATCAGATAATTTGTACACTATCTGCTGGCTAAGTTGCTGACTGTGTATAATGTTGCAGAAACATACAGGGTCATTGATGGACTATGTGAAGGACCACAATTGCTAGCTGTCAGGAAGCACATGATCTGCAAAGTTACAGAATACTTTTGTTTAATGTAATTTGGTGCCGCCTTTGTGTCAGACAGCAACACAAAATAGGAGCCAATCATGTCTATATAGGTCACATTTGGCAGTGAAGTATAGATTTACTAAAATAGTGGCAACCTTTGTTGACGCACTAGCTAGACTGACTTTAGAAACACTACATGATGCAGAAAATGAGTGCTGGCTTCACGTCAATTGATGATAGCAATGTGGCCCAGACATATGTCTCATGTGTGTCTGGTGAGTGTGTAAGGAAAGCGTTTTTGGAAGTTCTATGAATGTTAGGGATTATTGTGGTCCTTCATCATTTTGGATACATGTCAGATCTGGATTTGAAAACATCGGGAAAAGGTGAAAGGTGCCCTCAGCTAACATCTTACACTGATATTTGGAGTTTGTAGTGCCACATTCCAATTAGGGATGGCAGTCCAAAGGTATGCACATGGGTTCATATCTCTATGTTTGGTGCAAATCACCATTGCTAGGCCACATCAAATGAAGAAACTGTAACAACCTGAGGACTTACAAAAGTCCCTGGCCCTCTGTACATTGTACCTATGTGTCATAAATGTGTCATGGCCACATAGGCTTTTTGACTGGTAATGCAGTCCTCAAGTAACCAGGCTTTGGATGTCTCTCTTGGATGCACATGATGAGACGATTACACTCCATTATTATTTCTGCTCACTAATGAAGGAGCATGTTTGCCACCACATGATAGTTAGGGCCACTGCATGTGTGCAGATATGTGTGTAATTGTCACAGGAGACCCATGCTATGTACATGTTAGCCGTGCTATATCGGATGCAGTATCATGTCTGAATGGCTTTAATTACTTATGTCATCTTACACATAGTTTTTGTCTTTGGAATTGTTGGTCAGTGCACAGATTTTGAGCATATTTCTTCCTTCCATGCCTTACAGGTGGACCGGCACCCTACACTGTGGGAGAGGTGGCTCCATTTGAGGACCCTGACAACTCCAGTAAGTGTTGATATGTCTGTTATGTGTTGTGTTTGCTGGTGATGTGTGATGGACTCCTGTGTGTTGAACACATAGCAAGGTATGAAGCGCTGGCCCATCATTTGTCTTGTTCCATGAGTGGGATTTCATTTTCTCAACATTTTTTAGTTGGCCAATGCTTATCCTAATGTCTTATCTAGGGATCCTAGGTCATTCCTGTAGGCCCCGCAATGAGAACTGGGGTGAGTCATGTGGATAACACTTGTATCAACAAGAGTCACACTGGAACTCATCTCAGATTTAGTCTGCCTGTCAGACCCACATTCTCCCAGATTGGGACTGCAAAATGCTTACCCACAGACTTCAGCTTCCCTATTCACCAAAGTACTTACTAAACTGTAGGTTGAACTTCCTAGCAGCATGTAGCTCCACATGTAGTGCTACAAGTATGTGGCACTTGAGTGCAATGGCCTAGGTGTGCATGCAAATCATGATCATGGGTCTTCTTGCAACTCTGTGTCTGTTGTAAGTCATGCCTTACTGGAAGTATATGATGTGGACAAAGGTCTGCATTTCCTGACATGTGTGGCGCTAGTATTGGTCAAGTGTTTGCTGTCTCCTATTTGTAGATACACCTTACCTGTGGTGTGTGTGTTGAGCCAAACACATGTCCAGCTTTCTATAGACTCCTGGGTGTCCATGTTGTTTGGAATTGTTAGTTGTTTCTCCACCCCACAACCCTCAAACACAGGCATGGGTTTGTGAATAGTGTACCTAGGACTGATGCTACCAGTATGTTACACAGACATGTAAATCAGTGAATGTTTGGTCGGAACCTAGTATACACACGCAGGTGTAGCACATGAGTAGTATGCTAGCAAGTCCATTTACAACTTGCAGATCATGTGGCTTTAGATTTCCATCCCGTACACTGACATTTGTAGCCCTGGCATTGGCGGAGGATATGCAGCATGATTGTTAGCTGACGACTGGCAGAACTCTGATGCCAAATTAATGCCAGTTGTTACCCATCTTGTAGGGCTTGGATGTGCTATGTGTGATATGACCTTTGTAGGTTGCCCTGCCATGTACTTCCTCAGGGACATTCAATGATCTGTATGATGATATGAGCTGTTACAAGTACAGTAGCTGTACTGTCTGATTTACTTCTTGTGCCATTTCACACAATGCAGTTCCTAATTTAAATTGTTTGCCTTTGTCTTCACAGCTGCGAACATGATACCCATCCAGGTCCGTGAGTTCCAGAGGGGGGCTATGAGGTACCAGCATATCCTGCTGGTAGAGTCGGGTTCAGACGGATGGCCCGAAGATACCGGAACGAACGGGCCTCCGGAGCATGGAGGACTTTCCCACAGGGTGGCCCTACTTTGCCCACCACAGCCACCACCAGCACAACCACCACTTCCACCCAGGTGGCACAACCCACAGCTGGGACTGTTGTCCCAACATCTGCATTTGCTCCATGCCATAGCAGTGGAACACCTTCAGGGCAGCCCAAAGGCATAGACTCTACACGCCAACAGTCATCCTCAGCTGGTACCCAGACTGCCCCAGCTGCTACAGTTGACCCTGCAGCTTTTCAGGCAATGGAAAGAAAAATGGACCGTGTCCTCCGGAAAATTGGTCACCTGCAGCGGGATGTTCGCCATATGAATAGGCGTGTGCGGTCCATAAAGCGGACCCTCCGGAGGGCCAACCTCTAGACTTTTAAAAATGGACATGATTCCCTTCTCTCCCGCCTCTTTCCTTGTTCTTATACTTAGTAGGCTTAGGGGGCTTAGTGTTAGGTTAGTATAGGCTGCTAGTTTAGTTAGTGTTAGTGGGTGGGGGGTGGGGGTGCCCTGATTATTTCAATTTTTTCTTTTTGAGTGTGTGGGTGGGTGGGTGGTGGGCTATGTTGGGGTTCTTGTGTGTTTGCAAAAAATAAATTAAAAAATATCATAACATTTGTTTAGGATCGTATAGTATGTGTTTAGGTTAGTATCTGTTGTCCTCCAGGTGTCCCGTCTCATAAGGGGGGCGGGGGGGCTGATGTTTAGAACGTTTCGTTACATGTGATAAGTAAGTTTAGCCTAGGTTAGTTAGGGACAGTTGTGGGTAATGAGTAGTTAGGGTAGATTAGGGTAGGTAAGACTTTTCACCGAGTTTCCTCTTCTATTATTACCGTTTAATAAATATATAGTGAACCCTTTACAGTATGTGTTAAATGCTTGTTGATCAGGGCCTTGGCATAAGTGTACATGAATTTTGTTCTATTACATTTGTGTCCTATGCTACGAACAAATCCCAACTGAGCTGTAAGATTGGCAGCTACCCCAGAGCTACCTTGCAAAGATTCCACCATTCATTGCAACCACCAATCACAGTTAATATGGATCCCAATGTGTTTTTGTCAATAAGTATGTTTTCAAAGTCACAAACAGTGCTTCCAGATTTGGTATTGGGGGAACTGTTTCAGGTCTGACTGCAGTGTGTTGTTCAAGGACACACTTATAAGGTGAGGGGTCGTAAGCACTCTTGTAGTTTCGTCTTCATGACTCACAGACATCATTTGTGACACTGTTCAGCATGATTACTTATTTGGATGGAAACTCAGACACCTTCATTCATGCAGTTTTTGTAGTGTTTGCTTAGATTTGTGGGCACTGTTATATGTGTTAGTATTGCATGGTGACAACATTTAGCTGCCACTATTTGCTGACTTAGATATCCCTTGAGGAAGCATTATTCTGTCCAACACAGCATGATGGTGTATGTTTTCTCACTTCATCAGATATTACCCTCAGGAAGGGCAGAGTATGATGCAATCCTGGCCACTGTGCAAAGTTATCTGACTACATCATTTCAGGACAGTTGTATTGACAAGCTACGTAATTTGACAGGAGGCACATTTCAGTGATCTACTGCACAGTTGATGTGTCACATTACACAGAGACAAAGTGGTTGTGTAAGTGCTATTTATTGAAAAGTGCTGTAGTGCTATATGTACATTGTCCATGATTGTGAGTCCATTATAGTGACATCTTCCATTGTGATCCTACACAAGTGCTAAAGGAAAATGCTTTTGACATGCTGGGGTGATGTGTCAGACAGTGCAGATGGACAGGATTTGCCAATGAGTAAGGGAGAGACAATCACTGGGCAGGATGACAAGATTAACAGTGGTTTGCAGAACAGTCATTGAGTACAGTTGTTGTAAGACTGGCATGTTACAAAGCGCTGGACCTTGGTAAGAGTTGGCCATGTGGCAGGGACTAGTGCTTCCGGGTACTTTGCCATGTGAAGATGATTTGTTCCATGTCTTCTTCTTCTGATGTGTGTGTTGCCTCCTCTGTCTTGGTGGTGGTGGTTGTGAAGGGGCAACACACACCTCAGTGT
Organism: Pleurodeles waltl; assembly: GCF_031143425.1. Classification (NCBI taxonomy): domain Eukaryota; kingdom Metazoa; phylum Chordata; class Amphibia; order Caudata; family Salamandridae; genus Pleurodeles; species Pleurodeles waltl. The sequence continues at coordinate 844,250,127 of NC_090440.1, read as the reverse complement.
TAGAAGACGTAGAGTCAGACATCCCGGTCCCTGCTACCTGTGAAGGTCTTAAGGGCAGTACTGCTGAAAGGAGGATCTGCTGATTCTTAAGAATAGCAGCCACATCATGATGGTAAGCAGCCAGGTCGGCCCTGAGGGGTTCAATGTTCCATTTGTGCACGCGTTGACAGGATTGCTGTTGTCAACTGTATTACAGCTGTGCTGATTTCCTTCAGCCCTTTTTCTACTTCCTGCAAGATAGTTGCTCGCCCTTGCATTGCTGCTGCCTGTTCTTCAGTTGACATCATGCACGAACACCCCCCCTCTAGACTGGCTGCCATAGTTTGCATCCCCACCGCACCTCATTGGCCAGCTCCCGCTGTACTCCAACTACAGTTCTCTCAAAGCTGATGCCTGTGTCGTCTGTGTCCTCAGCTGTATTGGAGCTGGCAGGTCTTACAATTGGGGTGTGTAGGAAGTTGGCTCTGTATGCACTATTTCAAAGTAAGGAATAGTATGCACAGAGTCCAAGGGTTCCCCTTAGAGGTAAGATAGTGGCAAAAAGAGATAATACTAATGCTCTATTTTGTGGTAGTGTGGTCGAGCAGTAGGCTTATCCAAGGAGTAGTGTTACGCATTTGTTGTACATACACATAGACAATAAATGAGGTACACACACTCAGAGACAAATCCAGCCAATAGGTTTTTATATAGAAAAATATCTTTTCTTAGTTTATTTTAAGAACCACAGGTTCAAATTCTACATGTAATATCTCATTCGAAAGGTATTGCAGGTAAGTACTTTAGGAACTTCAAATCATCAAAATTGCATGTATACTTTTCCAGTTATTCACAAATAGCTGTTTTAAAAGTGGGCACTTAGTGCAATTTTCACAGTTCCTAGGGGAGGTAAGTATTTGTTAGGTTAACCAGGTAAGTAAGACACTTACAGGGCTTAGTTCTTGGTCCAAGGTAGCCCACCGTTGGGGGTTCAGAGCAACCCCAAAGTCACCACACCAGCAGCTCAGGGCCGGTCAGGTGCAGAGTTCAAAGTGGTGCCCAAAACACATAGGCTAGAATGGAGAGAAGGGGGTGCCCCGGTTCCGGTCTGCTTGCAGGTAAGTACCCGCGTCTTCGGAGGGCAGACCAGGGGGGTTTTGTAGGGCACCGGGGGGGACACAAGCCCACACAGAAATTTCACCCTCAGCAGCGCGGGGGCGGCCGGGTGCAGTGTAGAAACAAGCGTCGGGTTTGTAATGGAAGTCAATGGGAGATCTAGGGATCTCTTCAGCGCTGCAGGCAGGCAAGGGGGGGGTTCCTCGGGGAAACCTCCACTTGGTCGAGGGAGAGGGACTCCTGGGGGTCACTCCTCCAGTGAAAGTCCGGTCCTTTAGGTCCTGGGGGCTGCGGGTGCAGGGTCTCTCCCAGGTGTCGGGACTTAGGATTCAAAGAGTCGCGGTCAGGGGAAGCCTCGGGATTCCCTCTGCAGGCGGCGCTGTGGGGGCTCAGGGGGGACAGGTTTTTGTACTCACAGTCTTAGAGTAGTCCTGGGGTCCCTCCTGAGGTGTTGGATCGCCACCAGCCGAGTCGGGGTCGCCGGGTGCAGTGTTGCAAGTCTCACGCTTCTTGCGGGGAGCTTGCAGGGTTCTTTAAAGCTGCTGGAAACAAAGTTGCAGCTTTTCTTGGAGCAGGTCCGCTGTCCTCGGGAGTTTCTTGTCTTTTCGAAGCAGGGGCAGTCCTCAGAGGATGTCGAGGTCGCTGGTCCCTTTGGAAGGCGTCGCTGGAGCAGGATCTTTGGAAGGCAGGAGACAGGCCGGTGAGTTTCTGGAGCCAAGGCAGTTGTCGTCTTCTGGTCTTCCGCTGCAGGGGTTTTCAGCTAGGCAGTCCTTCTTCTTGTAGTTGCAGGAATCTAATTTTCTAGGGTTCAGGGTAGCCCTTAAATACTAAATTTAAGGGCGTGTTTAGGTCTGGGGGGTTAGTAGCCAATGGCTACTAGCCCTGAGGGTGGGTACACCCTCTTTGTGCCTCCTCCCAAGGGGAGGGGGCCACAATCCTAACCCTATTGGGGGAATCCTCCATCTGCAAGATGGAGGATTTCTAAAAGTTAGAGTCACTTCAGCTCAGGACACCTTAGGGGCTGTCCTGACTGGCCAGTGACTCCTCCTTGTTGCTTTCTTTGTTCCCTCCAGCCTTGCCGCCAAAAGTGGGGGCCGTGGCCGGAGGGGGCGGGCAACTCCACTAAGCTGGAGTGCCCTGCTGGGCTGTGACAAAGGGGTGAGCCTTTGAGGCTCACCGCCAGGTGTCACAGCTCCTGCCTGGGGGAGGTGTTAGCATCTCCACCCAGTGCAGGCTTTGTTACTGGCCTCAGAGTGACAAAGGCACTCTCCCCATGTGGCCAGCAACATGTCTCTGGTGTGGCAGGCTGCTGTAACTAGTCAGCCTACACAGACAGTCGGTTAAGTTTCAGGGGGCACCTCTAAGGTGCCCTCTGTGGTGTATTTTGCAATAAAATGTACACTGGCATCAGTGTGCATTTATTGTGCTGAGAAGTTTGATACCAAACTTCCCAGTTTTCAGTGTAGCCATTATGGTGCTGTGGAGTTCGTGTTTGACAGACTCCCAGACCATATACTCTTATGGCTACCCTGCACTTACAATGTCTAAGGTTTTGTTTAGACACTGTAGGGGTACCATGCTCATGCACTGGTACCCTCACCTATGGTATAGTGCACCCTGCCTTAGGGCTGTAAGGCCTGCTAGAGGGGTGTCTTACCTATACTGCATAGGCAGTGAGAGGCTGGCATGGCACCCTGAGGGGGGTGCCATGTCGACTTACTCGTTTTGTCCTCACTAGCACACACAAGCTGGCAAGCAGTGTGTCTGTGCTGAGTGAGAGGTCTCCAGGGTGGCATAAGACATGCTGCAGCCCTTAGAGACCTTCCTTGGCATCAGGGCCCTTGGTACTAGAAGTACCAGTTACAAGGGACTTATCTGGATGCCAGGGTCTGCCAATTGTGGATACAAAAGTACAGGTTAGGGAAAGAACACTGGTGCTGGGGCCTGGTTAGCAGGCCTCAGCACACTTTCAATTGTAAACATAGCATCAGCAAAGGCAAAAAGTCAGGGGGCAACCATGCCAAGGAGGCATTTCCTTACAGGGTGGTGGGTGGATCCTCTGCGATGGCTGCTTGTTCTGTGCTCCTCCTTGTGACTGAAGGTGTGGTCTGGAGGGTTCCAAGGACATCTTGGATGGTCTGCTGGGGGATGTTTGTCAGCTCGTCATCCATGTCATCAGGGTATTCCTGGACAGGCATATCCACAGGAGATCCATCGTCCTCTGCAATGAAATAGGGTACAATTAGTGTGTCTGTGTTGTGGCATTTGTGATGTGACATGCCTGCCTTGTGATGAATTCACATTGTGATCTTGTTTCCTGTTCATTGCTCCAGTCTTTCAGATCGGCATTCTCCCAGGCCTATGGCCCACCTGGATGTCACATGTATTGTATTAAGGGAAACATCCTTTATCACAACTTTTTTTTACGAAAGTCGTGGTTAACGAAATCGCAACAATGCTTTTTTTTAACCACGACTCCGTTATTTTGTGCCTTAACTACGTATGTTCTGAACAACGAACATGCGTGGTTAAGGTACAAAGAAGAGAGTTGGCGAAGGAGGACGATGCAGGTGACAAAAGGGTCTACTAAGGTAAGTGGGGGGTTTTAGGTTTTGGGGAGGGGGTGGGGGTTAGGGGGTTTTAGGTTTTGGGGCGGGGTTGGGGGGGTGGGGCGTTTTTGGTTTTGGGGAGGGGGTGGGGGGTTAGGGGGTTTTATGTTTTGGGTCGGGGTTGTGGGGGTTGTGCGTTTTTAGTTTTGGGGAGGGGGTGGGGGGTCAGGGGGTTTTAGGTTTTGGGGCGGGGTTGGGGAGTGGGGCATTTTTGGTTTTGGGGAGGGGGTGGGGGGTCAGGGGGTTTTAGGTTTTGGGGTGGGGTTGGGGGGGTGGGGTGTTTTTGGTTTTGGGGAGGGGGTGGGGGTTAGGGGATTTTAGGTTTTGGGGCGGTGTTAGGGGGTGGGGCGTTTTTGGTTTTGGGGAGGGGGTGGGGGGTTAGGGGGTTTTTGGTTTTGGGGGTGGGGTTGGGGGTGGGGCGTTTTTGGTTTTGGGGAGGGGGTGGGGGTTAGGGGGTTTTAGGTTTTGGGGCGGGGTTGGTGGGGTGGGGCGTTTTTAGTTTTGGCGAGGGGGTGGGGGGTCAAGGGGTTTTAGGTTTTGGGGCGGGTTTGGGGGGGTGGGGCGTTTTTGGTTTTGGGGAGGGGTGGGGGGTCAGGGGGTTTTAGGTTCTGGGGTGGGGTTGGGGGGGTGGGGCGTTTTTGGTTTTGGGGAGGGGGTGGGGGCTTAGGGGGTTTTAGATTTTGGGGTGGGGTTGGGGGGTGGGGCGTTTTTGGTTTTGGGGAGGGGTGGGGGTCAGGGGGTTTTAGGTTTTGGGGCTTGGTTGGGGGGTGGGGCGTTTTTGGTTTTGGGGAGGGGGTGGGGGTCAGGGGGTTTTAGGGTTTGGGGCGGGGTTGGGGGGGTGGGGCGTTTTTGGTTTTGGGGAGGGGGTGGGGGGTCAGGGGGTTTTAGGTTTTGGGGTGGGGTTGGGGGGGTGGGGTGAGGGATGTAGGGTGAATGGTGCCTATGAGTAATGCTTTTATCAGGAATGCCTTTACAACAAAATATTGTTGTTAAGGCATTTGTGGTAAAATCATTAGTAGTAAGAACAAGGTTGGTGTTCCGACCTCGTTGTTAAGGCACTAGTTGTTTTGAAAGTCGGTGTTCCGTCGTACAACCTTGTATTAAGTTATTAGACTTGTCAGCATCATCTCCTCTAGTGTTGTTTTATGCCAAATAGTGAATTGCCACCTTCTTGTCCTACTCAAGCCTCCATCTACATCCATTCTCATGGTGAGACCTTTCACTGGCTGTGGGTGTTCTGATGGCACCAGCAGCACACTTAACAATCTGGACCTGCCCCAGTCTCTGATCTTTCACATCCACTTATATGTAGTTGAAATGTAGCGTATCCTAGGCAGAGCATCGTTATGGCACGATATGGATGTTAGCATTGGTAATGTGTGCATCTGATGTTGGGGAATGTGTGGTACATTGGATTGCCCTGATAGTCGTAGCAGTGTCCTATTTCCTCCTCTGACTGTGCAGGTGTATGTCAGTGACCAGTTACATGTGTCCTCCCCCTCAATGCTGTTGTCTGAGCAGTATGCCATTTGGGATGTTGCATTGTGACCCAGGCACAGGATGGACCCTGGCATATGCAGCATGGGTGTGACCTTAGTGCTGTGTAGCTCTTAATGTTGATGACATTGGCTGATGTTTGTGGCAACTATGGGCATTCACAATTGACAGGACTGGAACATTTGTCTTGTTTCAGGGGATTGTTGAAGTTGTCATCTTCAACCCTCTAATTTCGGTGTGTATGATCCATGGGGACGTTACTGCCATTGGCTACTTGACCAGCACACAGAGCGGAGGTGGTAGTGGCAACTGCTGTCACTGTTACATTCCAATTGTCGGTATGACTAGAGGTTGTTAATAGGGCCCTAGTTATTGTAGGGGGTAGAGTGGCTGACGTGTGCCGGGATGTCAGTTTGACTTTGTGCCCTTTCCTCCTGGCGTGGCTTTACCTTTGCTCCATCGGTGGCATGGCAGCATGCCCCCATGGGACTGTTGTTGGTGTAGTGTAATGGTGTGCCCCAGCTTCTCTCTGTGCAGGCCATGCCCCCATGCCATACCCCTTTACCCATGCCTCTCCATGTATATAATGACTTCCATGCATTTTGTGGTCCGTATCCCCCCCGGTTGCAGTTTACATTAGTGCATTTTAATTCCACATGCGACTTACCCTGCATGTGCGTTGTCTCCTGGTAGTCTGCGCTGTCCTGTCCTTGAATCCCTGTGACGATCTCCTCAGGGATGACGGCTGCGACCATCTCCTCCATGTGGTCCAGGGCCTCCTGGTGTGCTGGACTCCCACCTCCAGTCTGCAGTGCTGCCTTCCTGTTCCTGGCCATTTTTTCCTTTGTCCTGCGCTTGCAGTCATGCCAGTGTTTCTTGCACTCGATGACTGTTCTGCGTACTTCTGCCACACTGTCAACAGTTTGCTGCCATATTGCCTCTCTCCTACTGATTGGCAACTTTGAGGTGACAAACAGTTGGTGCCGGTGTTCCGTCACCTCTTTCACCAGAATTTCCTGTTCTTCTGCACTGAAGCAACACTTTCTTTTCTTCTTAAATCTGTCCTGGGTCTTGTGTGGGTCCTTCTGGCTGGTTCCTGCTCTGTTGTCATCTTCCTGGGGTCTGAACAGGCATCTGGGATCCATTTTGGCTCTCCTCCTGAAATGGCTGTGTTCGTGGGGAATTTTGATGCTATTGCATCAAAAAACACTGCATATCCGGTTTGCGTGTCGTAAATCGGCCCACAGTCATTTCCGCTGCGTTAACGCCGTTTTGCTTTACGACTTGACGCTGCGGTGTGCGTAAAAAAAAATTACTTACACCTGGGGTTTGTGCCGCAGGGCGCACAGAAATGGCGTTAGCCGGCAGTAATATTTTTGACGCAAAACTGCGCCGGCGCAGTATTGCGTCAAAAAGTATAAATATGGGCCTAAATGTCTTGCTCTTGGTCTGTGGTACTATTGATGAGCCAGGGGTGCCTAAAGGAGGCCTTTGAGTTGTTTTTGTTTGCACATATTCGAGTGAGCAATATGGGATCTCGACTAAAGCGTCTTAAGCTACTAGTTACCCTCCTAACATGTCAGCTAGTTCATCACACCAGAAAATATCTATAAATCACAAACAGCCCTCAAAGACTGTAGCATAAAACCCAGTGATGGTTGCTAACTTTGTTGCGAATCTAGATGCAACCATGGTAAAAGAAGGGAACAGGCATATGCTTTAGGGATAACTAGTAGACATCAGTGCATTAATGGATGTTACTTTACTTAAAAACACATAGAGGGTTATTCTAACTTTGGAGGAGTGTTAATCCGTCCCAAAAGTGACGGTAAAGTGACGGATATACCACCAGCCGTATTACGAGTTCCATAGGATATAATGGACTCGTAATACGGCTGGTGGTAAATCCGTCACTTTTCCGTCACTTTTGGGACGGATTAACACCTCCTCCAAAGTTAGAATAACCCCCATACTGTGTTTGTCAGTGCTACACCCGTTGCGGCCTATTTTTTATTGTCCATCTTAATGCATGTCATTTCCTCTGCTCAGCGAACTCATTAACACATGGATGCAGGGTACATTTTTTTCATTTTTGCATATCAGGTTGAATATCAGGTAAGGATTTGCGGGGCTTTATTTTCTCATTTGACGTATAAGGGACCAGGATTGCAGTCTGATTGATTATTTTTGTCTTTCTTTTCATAAATGTAGAATCCTGTATCATGAGGACTTCAAGGACTAGTTGTATGTAATAAAATTTGATATGGATGATGTTTGTATATTACAAGCCATCTAAAACGATGTAATAACGATGTTTTAGAGGACACCTTTCAGCTGGTACTTCCCCTTGGGCTGTGAGGCAATTCTGGAGTTTTGTGACTGCGCACAGAAGTGTCCGATCATAAGTTTCCATGAAATTCTCTATAGTGGTTAGAGTGCCTTTCGTTACTGATCGGTCTTATCACTAGCCAGAGTCATAGGGCCATATTTATGACCCAGTTTGCGTTGCTCTTGCACTATCAATGTGGTGAAAGAGCTACCCAAACCAAAAATGTGATTTATGAAGCCACACAAGGTCACTTTGCATAGCCTGCGTGGCTCATAAATATTGAGTAGTGTAATGTAGTGCAATTTACTGCATTGCATTCTTCTGCGCCAGGGAGGCGTTTCCATGGGTGTTGCATGAGTGTCCCCTTACAACATATATGGATTTTGATGTATTCCTAGATTCACAAGAACTTGCAAACCTGGGAATGTGCCACATAGATAGACCTCCCCAGTAGAGGCAAAGCACAGAGAAATATGTGCATTTCTCCACGTGTTTTAGTCTGTGTGCTGAATTCAGCAGCACACATAGAAAGAGGAAAAAGCCTCTCAGGATGTTTTTTGTGCAGAATGGGGCCCCTTAGGCACCCTTGCTCCATGTTGCAAGGGAGCCTGCTTTGGCGATAGGCTGCCTAAAGGGTGCCAGAGCAGGGGAAAGGACAGGATTGTGTTGTATTCTTTTAAATATAGTACATTCCTCCCCTCTCCCTGTGACGCAGGGCAGCGCAGCACGGTGACTTGCTGCACTGCCATGCACCACAAAGCCCATAAATATTGGCCTCAGGGCTAGATTTAAAAACAAAGCGGTGCAGTGCAACAAGTCGCTTTGCTGTGCTGCACTGCGTCACTTGTAAAGGGCTGGAGTTTCCCTTATTTAAGGAATACAGCGCATTCCTGTCCTTTCCTCCTGCACTGGTGCACAATGGGCTGCGTAGCGCCAATGCAGGCACCCATAAATCATGGTGCAAGGGTCCCTGTGTTGCATGCAGGATTGTTTGGGGGCCCCTTCCTGCACAAAAACAATCCTGGGAGGCTTTTTCCTCTGTGTGTTGCAGGATGCAGCACACATAGTGGAAAAAACAAGGAGAAATAAAGATATTTCTCCTCATTGCGCCTTACCTGGGAATGCGTAAGGTTTTGGCGCATCCTCGGGGGCGTGGCTAAAATGGCGGCCGGAGCGGACGCTTGATCAACGAGCTCCGCTCTTGGCCCATCAATAGCAGCAATCATCCTGTTCCCTGCGGTCCCTTGCACTAAGCAATTGTCTTGCTGGGACCCCTGGAGCATGCCGGCGAACAGAGAAACAAAAAACAATACCCGGGCGCAGTCTGGCGGTTCGCGGCCTCCCCGGCCTTGAGGTGGGTCCATGGCGAGCGTCTGGCCTGGAGAACCTCCCCGCGCTCGGGGAGGGGGAGGCGAGAGCCGCTGGCATCCGGACGCCGGGTGCGGCCTCTCCGGACCCCGAGCTTCTCCTTTCCTCGCCGATTGGGCGTCAGCCCGGACTTTCCCTTGAGGGGGCTCGGCCGGTTCCGGGCGTGCCCGAGACGGTTCGGCCGGGCCGTGTGTGCCGCCGCAGCCGCGGCTGAACGGACTCTCTCTGGTTCTCCTCCTGCGGGGCCCCGGCCGTGGCGGTGAGATGTGACGCGCTGCTTTGGGACCACGGCAGGTGGGCTGCGGCCAAGGCTTGGTGCGGCCCGCTCGTGCTCCTCCTTGGCCCTAGATCCTGCGGCGCGACTCCAACCTAGTGAGTGCACAGTCGGTGCACATAGCTGATCACCAGCCAGCGCGAGGGGATTAAATAAAGCAAAAATACGAAGAAACCACACAAAACAAGCAGAAAGGCAGAAGACAAAGGGAAAGAAAAAGGAAAAAAGAGGTGAAAGAGGCGAAAGAGGCGAAAGAAAAAGAGAAAGAAAAAAAAATAATAAATAAATAAAGGAGCAGGAAAGATGTGAATAAAAGGGAAAAAAAACATCTACGCTGGGGTACAGGTAAACTGGGCACCGTTGGTCCTCCAGTGTCGTCAAACAGGGAACCACACACAGAGCCACAGGGGGAAGGCGCAGGCAGGAAGGTCTTTTTATCAACAGCTTAACCCCAAGTAACGCACCACGCCGGACTGTGAGAACTTACCCAAAAAAAAACTCAGGCACTCGCAGAAAGCTGCAGGCAGTGTGACAAACGGTCCCAAGGACGAAAGTACCCCTAAACAACGGGATCGGCTGAATTGCCCACCCAACAGTCGTAAGCAACAGCAGGGCGGAACATTGCGACCCAGAATCTCCAGATCTCGACGAAGTAGGCTGTGATGCACTCCACTCTCCGTGCAGAAAACTAGCGTACAAACTGAGTCCCCCCACGGGAACCTCGCCGAGTGAATCATCCGAAAAAGCAACACACTAGACCCCGGAGGCCCCGACTGGGGGGACATAGTAATAGGGGCTCAGGTAGAACTCTGGGCAGCATACGCCCCCGTGCTGCTCAGACGCGAGAGATTTTGGGCGATTGACTCGCGCCCTTGGACAATTTAGCCCGCAACCAGCCTCAGTGAGCATTCCGGCAGTGTTTATTGCCCTGAAGCACAATGGTTAGGCCAAAACTCCCCAAGCCGGGATCCCACATGGATGGTGGCATCCCCCCCCCTTAAGTCACTCTGACACGCAAACCACAACACTTCTTCAGGTGAGCGAAACGCTGCGCACACACTCCTTGCAATTCGACAAACTATTGCAAGCAATAATGGACACTAAGACATCATTAGAAGGTAAAATTGATGCTGCGGCCTTGGAAGTCTCATTACTCCGTGCAGATCATCGCAAGATCACTGACAGGGTCAACACTATAGAAACGGCTCTACAAACTGTTCAATCAGAGGTGGAAGGCGTGAGCACTAAGATTCAACAAATGGAGCTGGAAATAATGCAGCTGCAACGCAGGGCCGAGGACGCTGAGGGCCGCTCCAGACGCAATAACATCAGACTCCTGGGCATCCCGGTACGCTCAGAGACTCCCAAAGCAGAGGAATTCATAGAGACATGGCTGAAAAACATAATGAAAATACAGGACGTCACCAAGGTCCCAGTGATAGAAAGAGCACACAGAATCCCGAGTAGGCCCATGCGGCCTGGCGCCCCACCCCGTCCTCTAATAGTGCGGTTCCTAAATTACAGAGACCTGGTGCTTCAACATTTCAGAACCACAGGCCCAATCAGTCTGGAAAATAGTAATATATCAGCCTACCCTGATTACACAATGGAAGTACAACGTAAAAGATCATCATACTTCAAAATTAAACAACTATTGCGTGAACACAAAATCACTTATTCACTCATGTTCCCAGCTCGCCTCCGAATAATAAGCGACGAAAAGACTCTCATGTTCTCTACCCCGGAAGACGCTTGGACATGGATTCACGCCAAGGGCCTGGCCATCTCACCAGCAGATGTCGCAGCAAATGAGGAATGGAGCACACCCAGCTCTAGGAGAAAGAAAAATAAAAATTCTACGGTGCGTCCAACAAAGTCACAAATGGCTGCTGATCAGGCGCAAATCTTACAAGAAGTTAGCACTTTTGCATGGTCGCTATCAGCCACTACGAGCGAAGTGGATATCAACGAAAGCGGCTCACCATGTAGTAGGTCCAGCTCACCCTTTTCCCAGCTGCGGGTCGGACCTAATCTTACCCCACGTCTGGCAGACGAAATCTGAGAACCAGCAAGATGCACCTTGTAGGGGCTGTTCCGGACCTCAAACATTTGGCCGCGGGCGCGGGAGCTGAGGCACACGCTCAATCTTGAATAAAAGCTGGTCCGTTAATGATCCTGCAGGCCTCGACGTAACCAGCACCGGACCACTTAATCATTCTTGGACACTCACAGGGAAAAGAAGCATTTTTGAGGTGGGCCAAGAATGCGCCTACCTCGACTATTCCACATTTCCCCCCCACCTGCATGGTACCCGAATGGAACTGAACTCCCCTGATCCCAGTTTAGGCACCGGTTGTGCCACTCCGCTTCAAATTGGGCTTGGCCCAAAATAACCTTTTCTGTTGACTTTCTTATACATATGTTTATATATTATTATATATTTTTTTTGTATCGGGGGTCTATCCTCTCTCTCCGGGGTCGGTGGTGTGCGGCGGGGTCCATGGGGCCCGGGGGGATGGATGGGTGGGGCGTGCTCTCCGGGGGATTGGGAGGCGGCTCGGGAGGTTGGGCACAGCCATGTTGAGGGAACCCCCATGGTCTTAAATAACACCATATGATATAATGCATAAGGAACCTACTTACAATATACTAACATGGAATGTGAAAGGCATGGCGGGATTATCCAAGCATAACAAAGTATATTCACATTTAAAACGCCATCATATACACATAGCCATACTGCAAGAAACACATATTACACCTGAAGATATCACACAGATGGAGAGTAGATGGGCGGGACAAATATATAGCTCTGGAACATCGACTTTCACCAGAGGAGTACTGATTTGGATCGCTCCCAGGGTTCCCTACACAGTAAAACTCTGCACTACGGACAAAGAAGGCAGGTTCCTACAGTTAGTAGACTCACTAGACGGTGAAACGCTAGTGGTAAACGGGGTATATGTTCCAAACGTTAAGCAAGGCGAATTTCTACAAAAAACGATCTCTCACTTATCAAACGATTTAACTTTACCCAGCATTTGGGGCGGGGACATGAACTGTGTCTAGCAAATAAACATGGATAGATCACCCCCCCCATTGGTGGCCGCCCCAGTAGCGAAAAATTCACAGATGCTACAAACTTGGATAACAGATCGTAGCCTGATAGATGTATGGAGGAATCTACACCCACAAGAAAGGGAATACTCCTACCACTCCCCTGTGCATTTACTATGCACAGATCTTATTCTCGCCTCGCAAGATTTAACACATAGATTCACAGCAGCAGAATATACTGCTATGGTAATATCAGATCATAGCCCACTTATCGTCCATATCAGGTGGGGGAGACCACGTGCTTGCATCCCAACCTGGCGCCTGCAACCCCATTTGGTACAAGACCCCCCGTTCAGGAAAGAAATAGCCACACACATTTCCTCATACTTTACCTTAAATAACAGAACTTCGAGCTCCAGAGCAATTGAATGGGATTCACACAAGGCAACTATTAGGGGCATATGTATATCCATGACAGTGGGAGTCCGGCACACTCTGTCGCAAGAGCTCAGCAAATTAGAACAAAAAGTCCGCACTGCTGAATGCAAACAAATAGAGGGCACCACTACTGTTTCAGAGCTCAACAGATTACGCACACGATGGAGTGAGGCAGACAGGCGCTTAAGGAACTAGGATTACTGCCATTACATGGCCCGCACACATGCGGAAGGAGATAGATCAGGAAAACTTCTGGCATGGCTACTAAATAATGAACGTCGGAATCCCCCTATTGGGGCCATCCGCTTGGATACAGGGGTAATCGTGAACACTCAAGTGGAAATAAACAGTGCCTTTAGACAGTATTATAGTGCATTATACAAGGCCCTCCCACTCCATCAACAGCACAGTTAAATGAGTTCTTCTCGGGAATCAAATTAAACCGCCTAACTGCTACTCAGTTGGTGGACTTGGAGAAACCAATAGAGTTAGCAGAGGTACAGCAAGCCCTACAACAATTAACTCACGGCAGAGCACCAAGCAGCGACGGCATACCTGCAGAGTATTTTAGCACGTTCCCGAAAAAACATTGACACCTTACCTAGTAATGTTACATGAAGCCCTAAAATGCGGTCAACTACCGGACACCTTACGTGAGGCACTGATAGCGGTACTGCCCAAAGCAGGCTGGGACCCGTTAGATGTTTGTTCATACAGACCGCTTTCACTGTTAAATACAGACTGCAAACTGCTTGGTAAAGTTTTTGCGAATCGCCTGCTCCCATGGATGCCGGACCTGGTCCACCACGACCAGTCCGGTTTCATACCGGGCCGCAACACTTTCATAAACATACAAAATCTACTACGCCTTATGGCAGATTCCCCGGTGGGCGACCACAATCGGGTAGCAGTATCCCTGGATATTGAAAAAGCGTTTGACATGATTGGTTGGTCCTTTCTGTTAGAAACTCCTAATCGCATGGGCTTTGGCATAACATATGTCAACTGGGTAAGAGTACTTTACTCTAACCCAACAGCGAGAGTCAAAACAGGTGACGTGATATCTGATAAGTTCAGCATCGAGAGAGGCACCAGGCAGGGGTGCCCACTGTCCCCACTGTTATTTGCTCTAGCTATAGAACCTTTGGCTGCCAAACTCCGCACACTTGCCCAGGCTTGGGGCATCCAGGATGGCCATACACACCGCATAGTGTCACTATACGCGGATGATGCACTAATATTCCTACGAAATTATACAGACTCCCTGCCTGCCTTATTGAAACTTCTGCACCAATACGCCTCGGTATCCGGTTTAAAAGTGAATTGGTCTAAATCATGCTTATTCCCCATGCAGCCGGTTCCAGGAACATTGCATTTGACCTCTGGTCCGGGGGACCTGAAATGGTGTTACACCACTTTTAAATACCTAGGAGTAAATGTGTACCATGACCCCCAGGACCTCAAAGACGGTAACCTGGGGAAAGTGATTAGATCCATCAGGGGCTCTTTGCCATTCTGGTGTTCGCTTCCGCTCTCGCCCATGGGCAGAGTGGCCATAGCGAAGATGCTAATACTACCACGTCTATTATACTTCTTCATGGCACTCCCACTGGCATTGCCCTCCTCCTTTTTCAGTCCATTAAATAGCATATTAATAGACCTAATCTGGGGCAATGGCCGGCGGCGAGTGGCGCTTTCCAAAGCTGGGAGCACCTAGATATGAATTATATTATGCATCCGCCCAGTTGCAATGGATATCTAAATGGCTTGGAAACCCTACGGGAGTTGAAACTCAGACGATACATTTGGACCTCGGACGCACTGATATTTTGCAATACCTAATGAATCGAGAAGGCTGCAAACACTCACAGAACATCTTATTGAACATAGCGCATTGGGCATGGGGACGTTACGTTCTACCAGGGGATAAATAACTGCACTACTCCCCCAAAATCCCACTACTGGCCATTTCAAAAGTCGCTAAGATTGCAACCGAGGTAGGCTTGAGCATACGGCCAGAGAAGGGCATACTCACAGTGGGTGATATCTACAGTAAAGGGCAACTCCTAACCTATGAGGCACTGGAGAACACATATAATCTGGGACAAGGAAGTTTTATTGCTTTTGCTGCAATACGACACCTGGTACGTTCAATCTGGAATAGTGGTAATAGAGAGCAAAATACGGCTCCCATACTACATGACTTGCTCGACACCATAACTACACCAATGAAGGTATCAAGGATCTATAGCATTCTGTCTGCACACACCGAACATAGACAGGAGCAAGCTAAAAATAGATGGGATCAGGTACTACCGGTACCGCTCTCACAGAACGCATGGAACCAGGCCATGAAAATGACCTATGAAGTATCACGTAATCCCCGCTTCCGTTATACCCAGTTTAATTATTTACATCAAGCATATCTATCACCTTACCGTCTAGCGCATATGTTCCCACAGACACTACAGAATTGCCCCAGATGCGGCACCACAGCGGCCACCTTTTACCATATGACATGGGACTGTCCCCCAATTATGCGCGCATGGAATGACATACTAACTATGTTATCCGAATGGTCCGGCATCCCACTAACTCTCAAGCCCGAACTGTGCCTACTCAGGGTAGGAGCAAGACACAAGAGGCAAAAGCAGAGCAACAGATGCATAGCTCTAGCATTGGTGATGTATAGACATCTAATAGCCATGCACTGGAAAGCGCCTAGTGCACCAAGTATTACTCAGTGGCACACCGAGCTGTTGCGAGGGGCCAAGGCAGAAGCCCAGACACTACAGTTACTCCAAGATAAAGGGATCCGGGTCAAAGGGGCGGACATATGGAACACCTTCGTGACTAACATTGGAAGCAAAGACGATAATCCACCCCCCTGAATGAATAAATAAATTATCAATGTTAGTGATAGGCAATATCTAGCAGAGGATAGATCATGTTTGAGACATAGACGTAGTAGAGTAACCCTGCATACACAACATACTCGCATGAAAGCTAGACACTATAAAACCGCTGGCGGTTAAAAGCACGTGTGCCACACACAGAAGGTGTAATGAGAGCCCACTGATAGCAGCTCAGTCCAGGGGAGAGAACACACATTGGCCCAAGATTATCCTGGTTGGCCCTGCTGCCGTGTCCCGGCCCGGCCTGTGCGGTTGCCCTCCCGTGCCCCCCCCCCCCCGGGGCGGGGGCTGCTGCTGTGGCCCCCGTGCTTGTCCTGGCACCTGTTCGCGGTGTGGGCTTGTGCTGGGTGGCCCGTTGCCGAACAGGGGCTTGGCTTCTTTGGGGTCCTGGTGGCGCCCTCCCTCTCTGCTCCCCCCCTCCCGCTGCACACACTGGGCCCGGACACGGACTCCTTTCCTCCCCTACTCAACCCTCTCTCCTTTTTTTATTTTTTTATTTTTTTTATTTTATATTTCTTTCAGTTTTGGCTATCACTTTTTATGACATGTGTCTTTCCTCTTCCTACTCCCGTTGTGTACATGATGATCACAAGACTCTCATTTGAATCGCACAGATCTATCCATTTGTTAAAAGCACATAGATAATGGAATGTTTAGTATTGGATAATGTAAAAAATTGCATAATAATGTACCACAACTTTCATCTGATTTCTGTATTTCACTGTTTAAATAATAATAAAAACATATGGAAAAAAAGAAAAGTTTTTGGCGCATCCTCAGTTTACCAGGGTTGGTAAATCTGGGGATGCATCAAAATCCATGGGTGTTGCATGAGGACACCCTCTGTAATGCCCACAGGACGCCTCCCTTGTGCAGAGTAAGGCAACGCAGGGATTTGCACAGCCTTGCCTTACTCCATATCTATGAGGCCAATCAAGCGACGCAAAGTGGCTTTGCATAGCCTCATAGATTTGGATGCAAGGGATGTGCTGCCGGAGCATAAAAAAAAAGAGATGCAACAACAGGGCAAGGTGGTCATAAATAGGCCCCTTAGTGTCTGGCTTGTTCATCACCTGTCATCCCCCCTTGTAGCCGACTCTTGCTAAGCTACTGAGGTGGTGCTTTTGGGTGTTCTGGAATACATCGGGTACACTGCTGATCAGTGGCAACAAAACTTGAGGGGGGGCCTCTAAAAAGTACATGTTGCCCCCCCCACACACACACACACCCAGTCAGGAGCTCTCAGGCCAGGGGCCAGACCCAGTCAGAGTACTGCACTGAGGGTGCCCTCTGGAGTTCGGCCACGCCCTGCATCATGAGGCTTGTGGGAGCTAATGTTACGCCACTCCTGCTGATATGTTTATGTTTTGTGTACTGATGTTACCCAGCCACGTCATTTCACTTGCCACGTTTATTTCTTGCCAAACACAGCCAGTACGATATTGAGTTTTCTTCAGAAGCGAATACACTATGACTTCCCAGAGGTTAGGTTCCTTCTGACCTGAAGAGTTGTAACAAAACATTCTTTATAGTTTGCACCCCTAGTTATGCTGCCTTCCCTTGCTGGTCATGCTTGCTCTTCAAAGTACAACAGCACATGCAGTAGTGGGGTGAACTGTCTGCCATCATGCGTGGCGGACATGATGAGCTCGGGTGCTCTTTTGTGTGAGCTTGACGTCATAATTCTGCAACTTCCCTAGCATATTCATGGACATTGATTCACCAAAATGCCAGGAGTAGCGAAAGTGGCTCTGACGTTAACCCCACAATGAGAGATCAATTAATATATTAACGCAAAAGTAAATTCCCCAAATAAATTTCGATTTTAGATACGACCTATATTTAAATTACCATGCTGACATTATATGCAAGAGAAACATTCCACTTTACTTTTTGTTTGAAGAGAAGAATATAGTGCCACTAAGTATAGAATGACATTAGGAGCCAAAATGATTTCTACCACAAATGGTCATGAAATAATGAATTTGTTATTGGCTTAGAGTGCTCCTTTTTGGCGTTAAAACGTTTTATTTATTATCACATGAAAGACAGTGTCACTCGTGCGTACTACAAAGGTCAACGTTTTGTTCAGATAATTTTCCATGTAGTCACAATCACGAAAAATGATACATTGTTTAACAATGTGTTTTTATTTCACATGATTTATTCAAAAGAGTGCACGATACTCTGCTGAATACCTATTTTATGGAACTGGAGGCCTGGTTGAGCAAAAAAAAGTAAACAGCGTTCCTAAGGGCACTGTTTACTTTCTGCTCTTGGGACTGACTGATTTTGCCACCTCTGAGACCAAGGGTTGCAAAGGTGATGCCAGGGATCTTTGCTTTTAAGCCTTACTTATTGCTGTTGGTTATTCCTTAAACCTGTTTGCAGCAGATGCGCGCTATTGCTTTTCACCGTGTAGGCGACTGTATCTTTATGGTGAAGGATTTTAGCTCAGCCCAACAGTTCTGATATGCAGGTGTAGCTTCTAATTTACTTGTGTATATTTTTCTCGTCTGCAGGTGACACGCGACAGAATATTTAAATGGCCATAGAACACTGTTCTGCTTGTTTTGAGCTCTGTCAGCCACAGGCAGTCCGGCAGCATTGGGACATTCATTGGCTTAAGTGGAGGTGTTTGTTTTTATGCCATAATAACCGATTGTATTTTTTTATAGTGCCTCATATCGCAATCCTCTCTCTTCTAGGCTCTGCAAGTCATAGGTAGAATTATTAACTTATGTAATGGTGCTCATTTTGAGAACAGAAGGATTGTGGCACCCCACATCGTCCATGTGAGGCGTCTCTTCAGAGAGCCGGGATATCCGTGTTGGCATCATGCGGTGCAGCTCAGGCAGGACACAGAGTAATAACGTGAGCATACATTTGCCCTCTATGGGTGCGAAGGAGGCTGGGGTATTTTTAGATATATATAGTCACTCAGTAAGGACTCTGGACGAGGGTGCTTCTAGAAGTGTACATGGCCGTAATCTACTACAACTTTCTGTTTTCGGCAATCACACTTTTCACGATGACGATTTTCGTGGTTGCACTGTCACCTTGGTTTCCCGATGCGACTCGAAATTACCAAACTGGTAAAATCTCACCCAATGCCTGACAATGTTTCTAACAAGACTTAAAAAATGGATTATTTATTTTCGGAGTCAAGAAGTCAAACAACAAACAAGACGCTGTGTGCGCGTCAGATGTCTTTGGTGACGCGTCACCCTTCCAGCGACGCTCCCTGCAAAGTAAGATATTTTATGCAAAGGTGTAATTATGCAAAATGCTGGCAAGGAGCGGTGGCCCATCCTATCATTAACATTGTGACTACTTTGCCTTCGAGGCCATGGGAAGGCGAGGAGGGGTTGTGGAAATGACATGGTTGGTGTCAGAAAGCCTGTTCTACAGGACTGCAACAGCAATTAGGCGGCGGGTCACGTACGACCACACCCACACCAGTCCAAATCGAAGGCTTCGGCTTGCTGAGGACTGAAATGGTTTTGCGGCTTTGGAAGCGCCATTGCACCCCCGATATTCACTGCAAATGATTTAGTCCATAGTGCGGGGATTTTAAGCTCACCCTTCTGTAAAGGTGTCCTTTAAATGCTGAGAGCTGAAAAAAATAAAGTGCTCAAGGTCATTGAAAGCTGTGTCAGACCTTTTACTTCAACATTTATTTCGGCCGTTGTCTTTCTGTATCTCCCAGTTTACTTTACAACTTCATGGCTGGAAGGCGTTAATACATTTATAGCCCCTCTTTCTTGAGCTATAATGGTTGTTGAAGGTCCGCTTTCTTATTGCACACCCTAGCACATAAATTAGTCTTTTGCCTTAGTAAGAGGGCATTTAACAAATTTAACCTCTGCGGTGACCTATAAATAATGCTATACTACTCACGGAAAATTCCTACGCTTAGATGACGGGAGCCTTTTACCTCTAATGAGATATTTCCAACAGCTGATGAGGCAATTCATTGATGTCATGCTATTTTTCCACTGTTGATTGTGTAATCCTACACTACCCAGTAACATCGTTGAAGAAATACTTCTACAGTTTTGATGGGATGTTTGTAAACTGCTGCTTGAGTATTCATGCTATCCACTGAAACCGTCAGATGCGGCCCCTGCTGGCTACACTAACACTATTGATGGTGTATTTGCGAATTGCTGGTTGTGAATCCTCACTCCATTACTGGAACATTCGGGGCATATTTAAAAATGTTTCACGCAACGCAGTGCAGTGCAGTAAGCAAAGTTCATGCACTGTGAAACGGAGAGAGTAGAAATGATCCAGATTTTCAGGGATACGAACCATTTCTGCTCTCTCCTTGCACTAGCCCACTCTGTGCTGAGTAGTGACAAAACAGGTACCTGTGTACCACAGTTCAAGGGCAGGATTGTGTTTGGGCATTAAGGAGTAACCAAAAACAATCCTTAGCAGCATTTTTATGGGCGAGCGCAAAGCGCTCAGTCCATAAAGTAATCTCTCTTTGGGCTTCAAACCACGCCCAGGTTATGTCAGTCTCTTTCATTGGTTCCTGGGCTTGCTCTTTAAAATCTGCTTGTTTTCATTTGTGGAAGCCACCTACACAGCACCGGTATACTACTAGAAACATACGAGGCGCGATGTTTTGAGCCTGGTTTCTGGACTACTTTGTCTGTTAATTTTCCCGGCAGCGTGATCACGCTGGGGTTTACGTAGCGCAATCGCGCTCTGTTTTTTTGTTTTCGATTTCAGCGCGATCGAGCTGCATTTTACATAGCGCCATGGGCGTAGGAAGTGTGGGGGATGTGGGGGATATATCCCCCCCAGATTTTGGAGGGTGGGGGGCCCGGGGGACGAAGGTGGGGGGGACAAGGGGACAAAACAATTTCCCCTTTTACATCTATTATTCAGAGGGCCAGTAGCGCACAAAAGCGCTACTTATAATAGCCCTGTACCGACCATCCTCCAATCTGATGGTAACAGAATGAAGGTGAGTCAGGAGTCCCCCTGTGCCCTCTGCCCTTTTGTTTGTCCTGCTTACAGCTGTGGGCATTAAGGGTGCTCATAAGAACAAAGGGCACGGGGAGGAGAACAGAGTTTTGGATGATTACTGTCTGCATCACCTGCCGCCTTGAAGAGGAGCACTGCAGGAGGCCTTTATTGAGGAGCTGCAGGACAATGGGGAAGATCTAAAGTGTAAAAAGAGTCACACTCAGCCTGGTGCCTGCAGGCTAGAAAGGAGACTCTGAAAAACAAAATTTGTATTTGACTAAGATCACACCAGTTGGTGAAACAGTGAAGTCGAGATTGGGCCCAGATTTTACCTTTTCACACAATTTAGCTATTAGAAGGGTACATTTTTCTAAGATTTTATCTAGGTAATGAAGGACTTGATTATAGCATGCTAACAGGGAGAAGCGATATTTCATTTTGGGCCGTTATGCCTAGCATTATTATTTATGTTGTTGTTATCATTACATACTTCAGCATATTGAAGTATATTATCTTTTCTCTATCTTTTCTTCACTATACTCTGAAACAATCTACCCTATGCCACTGCACCCTACACCACTTTTCTCCACTCTGTGCTACTCTACGCCAGTGCAATCTATGCTGTACCACTCCACTCTACATCACTCTACTCTGCAGCACTCTACACTACGCCACTGCAATCTATGCTATTCTACTCTAACCATTGTACACTACACCCCTGCACTCTGCCAGTGCACTCTTCACCACTTTACTCAAAACCAATGCACTCTATGCCACTGCACTCTATGCCAATCTACTCTGCACCACAGCACTCTATTCCACTGCTTTCAATGCCACTGTACTCTGCGCCACAGCACTCTAGGCGACTGCACTCTACGCCACTCTACAATACACCACTGTACTCTGCGACCCTCTAATCTGCAACATTGCACTCTGCCACTGAACTCCACGCCACTCTACTCTGCACCACTGCATTCAATGCCACTGTACTCTGTCCCACTGCACTCTTCTGCACCACAACACTCTAATCTACTCTACACCACTCCACTGTAGGCACTTCACTCTACTTTGAAATCATCTCCTCTATGACACTGCAATCTACGCAACTCCACTCTATTCTATGCCAGTCTAATCTACCCTGCACCACTCCAATGTACCCTGCGCCACTCCAATCTTCTCTGCACCGCTCTATGCTACTGCACTCTACATCACTATGCTCCACTCTGCAACAATCTACTCTTCACCACTATACTGTACTCTGCAGCAATCTACTCTATGCCACGGCACTCTATGCAGCTCTATTCTACTCTGCACCACTGTACTCTAAGCCACTCTTCTCTACTCTGCATCACTCTACATCACTGCACTCCACACCAATGCCTTCTATGCCACTCTACTCTACACCACTGCCCTTTATGACACTCTACTCTGCACTCTGCCACTGAACTATATTCCTCTCTGCTCTGCACCACGGCACTCTACTCTCCACCGCTCAACTATATGCCACTCTACTGCACTCTACACCAATGTACTATATGCCACTACACTCTATGCCACTCTACTCTGCATAACTGCACTCCACCACTGCACTCTACACCAGTCTACTCTACCTTGCACCACTCCACTCTACCATGCACTGCATCACTCTATGACACATCACTCTGAACCACTGCAATCTATGCTGTGCGACTCCACTCTGCGCCCCTCGACTCTTCACCACTCTACGCTACTACAATGTATGCTAAACCAGTGCAGTCTTCGTCAATGCACTCTACACCACTTTACTCAAAACCAACGCACTCTATACCAATCTACTTTGCACCATTGTACTCTATGCCACCTCACTCTAGACCACCCAACTCCACTCTACGACACTTCACTCTGACATTATACTCCATGATACTAGACTCTGACACTCTATTCCATTAAACTCTAACACTTTCTCCACTCTGTAACTCCCTACACAACTCCCTACACAACTCCCTACACAACTCCCTATACGCCACTCCATTCCACTTTACTCCACTCTATGCCACTCCACACCACTCTATGCCACTTTAATCCACAATAATCTACTCAACGCCACTGCACAACCCTCTATGCCACTCCACTATACAACAATGTACTACGCTCAACAACACTCTACCCAACTTTCTCTACGCTAGTTCACGTTACTTTACTTCACTCTACTCCAGTTCACTCTTATTTATGCCTTTGCACTCTACAACACTCTGCCACTCCACTTTCTGACACTCTATTACACTGTGACACTACTCCACTCTACTACTACTTTATGGCATTGGCGCTTGATTAGAGATTTAGATCTCCATTGATTGCCTTGTCACTCATATGAGACGTGAGTCAGATTTATCTTCGCCGTTTTGGTTACAAGCACTCTGTAACCCTTTTAACTCAAGCTTAACGAAGGCTTAGGATGA
This sequence comes from Pleurodeles waltl, assembly GCF_031143425.1. Taxonomy (NCBI): domain Eukaryota; kingdom Metazoa; phylum Chordata; class Amphibia; order Caudata; family Salamandridae; genus Pleurodeles; species Pleurodeles waltl. Next base: position 844,227,127 of record NC_090440.1, on the reverse strand, counting down.
TCCTGATACTTTTCTAGGGGATCGAAATATCATCGGCCAAAGTACCTTGACTTGAATTTGTGATATTGTACATAAGTTGGCATAAGCAGAGGTACTATGAGCTAATGACTTCTTGATTCACTATTTGAGTCATTCATGTAAAAGTGGGTGTATAAAAGCTTGTAACTCATTATTGTGGATGCTAACCTTGTAGGAAAGTAGCCTCTTTCTAGCTTGGTTACCCCCACATTTGGCCTGTTTGCCAGTGTGTTTGAGTGTGTCTACTGGGATCCTGCTAATCAGGACCCCAGTAGTTATGCTCTCTCCCTTTAATTATTGTTGTTGCACACTGGTAACCCAGTATTTCACCCAAGATTGGCATACTGGTGCCCCCTTATAAGTCCCTATTATATTGTACTTGGGTACCCAGAACATTGGGGTTCCAGGAGATCCCTATGGACTGCAGCATTTATTTTGCCACCCATAGGGAGTCTATGCAAAGGCTTCTGCAGGACTGCCATTGAAGCCTGCGTGAAATGGTGCATGCACCCTTTCACTGCCAATTACACTGCACCGGGTCACTTATAGGTCACCTCCAGAGCAGGCGCTCCAGCCCTGAGGGCAGGGTGCAGAGTACCTGTGTGTGAGGGCACCCCTGCACTAGCAGAGGTGCCCCCACGACCTCCAGGACCATTTTCCCAGACTTCAGGAGTGTGGGGATGCCATTTTACACATGTACTGGAAATAGGTCACTCCCTATTCCCAGCTACATAATGGTAACTCCAAACATAGGTATGTTTGATATCAAACATGTTGGAATCATACCCCAAGGCTTTTGCAAGCATTGGTTGTATGATTTCATGCACTCTGGGGGCTCCTTAGAGGACCCCCAGTATTGCCATTCCAGCCTTCAGAGGTTTTCCAGGCAGCCCCAGCTGCTACCACCTATCTGACAGGTTTCTGCCCTCCTGTTGCTTGAGAAGCTCAAGCCCAGGAAGGCAGAACAAAGGATTTCCTTTGGGGGAGGGGAGTTACACCCTCTCCCTTTGGAAATAGGTTTGAAAGGGGTAGCTTCCTTCCCCAGGCCACTGGAAATGCTTTGAAGGGCACATTTGGTGCCCTCCTTACATAATCCAGTCTACACCGGTTCAGGTACCCCCAGTCCCTGCTCTGGCACGAAACTGGACAAAGGAAAGGGGAGTGACCACTCCCCTGTCCATCATCACCCCAGGTGTGGTGCTCAGAGATCCTCCAGAGGGTCCCTGAGTTTTGCCATCTTGGATTCCAAGTTGGCAGCGACCTACGGGAGCATCTGAGTGGCCAGTGCCAGCAGGTGGTGTCAGAGCCGTCCCCTGATAGGTGCTTACCTGTTTAGCTGACCAATCCCCCTTTCAGGGCTATTTAGGGTCTCTCCTTTGGGAGGTTCTTCAGATTCCGATTGCAAGACTCCAGCAGGAATCCTCTGCATCCTTTACTTCACCTTCTCACTGAAGAAACTGCATCTGGACCCTCCAGGAACTCCACAAACTGCGACAACGAAGCAAAGATGACTTCTGCAACATTGTAACTTCAGCTCCTGCCAGCAACTGCAGGTGTTTCCGGGTTGTGGATCCTCAGAGAACAGCCTGTCTTCAGTCTGCACCAGAAGAATGAATGAATCTCCCTTGGAGTGAAGGAGTCACTCCCCTGCTTCAGCAGGCACCTCTCTGCAACAATGACCATCTGCATGGGTCCCCTCTCCTGACGAGTTGCATGGATCCTGCATCACGGGTGGTAGACTGAAGTGGTCCCGATGGTCCTGACGTCCTACTGTCCAACTTTGGTGGAGGTAAGAGTTTGCCTTCTCATGCAAGACAGTACCCTGTGCACCACGTGTTTTTCAGTTGCCAAGGCGTGTGGCATCCTTCTATGAAATTCTTTGTGCACAATGTAGCTCCGGCCCCCAGCACTCCTTCCTGAGATGCACAGCTTCCTGAGGGGTTCTCAGGCGGTGTGGGATCCTTTGTTTTTGTGCTGCGCGGGCCTCCTTTTGCAACTCCTTTGTCTCCGTGCTGGGGGACTCCTGTGTGCGCTGGCTGGTATTCGGTGGGCTCTCTGAGTTGCTGAGAGCCCCCTCTGACTCCTCCTCCTGGGTAGAGTCCACCAGGTCCCTCCTGGTCCCAGGCAGTGCCATTTTCCGCTAACCATGAGCTTTTCCTGTGCCAAGGCTTGTTGGTGGAATCCAGCAATGCAAACCAGACTGCAATCATCCATCCGGTGTGGGATATCATCTGCACCAACCACGAACCCGCATCCATCTTCTTGGGTGTAGTACTGACTTCACCAGTGGTTCTTCTTTTGCACCTTGATTCGGGTTAGCAGGGGCCCCTGTCCTCCCTGGACTCTTCTGTGCTTCTTGGACTTAGTCCCATTCTTCCACAGGTCTTTAGGTCCAGGAATCCACCCTTTGTGTCTTGAAGTATCTTCTGGTTCCTGCATTATCTTCTGTCTCGTGTTCTTGTGTGTTCTAGGAAAGTTACTGTGATTTACTCCTGCTTTCCTGGGCTCTGAGGTGGGTTTTATTACTTACCTTTGGGGTTTTCTAATACTCCCAGCGCCCCTCTACACACCACACTTGCCTAGGTGGGAAACCGACATTCGCATTCCACTTTCTTAGTACATAGTTCGTGTTTCCCCTAGGCCCATTTCTAACCATTGTGATTTTCACTAATTGCACTGTTTTCTAACTGTTTTTATTGCTATTGCCGCATACTAGTGTATATAATTGGTGTATTACTTACCTCCTAAGGGAGTATAGGCTCTATGGTATTTTAGGCATTTGTGTCACTAAAATAAAGTACCTTTCTTTTTGTAACACTGAGTATTTTCTTTCATGTGTGTGAGTACTGTGTGACTACAGTGGTATTGCATGAGTTTTGCATGTCTCCTAGATAAGACTTGACTACAGCCACCCCTAGAGAGCCTGGCATCTAGACACTGCCTACGTTTCACTAGTAAGGGATAACTGGACGTTGTATAAGGTGTAAGTACCATAGGTGCCCACTACAAACCAGGCCAGCCTCCTCCAAGCCACTGTACTATACAGGTTACTTTTTACATTTTTCTTGTAATTGGCGACATTGGGTCATCCAGATAACTTGTGTAATGCCCGAATACCAGTCTTTCTCGATTTCCCCTGTTGATCTTTTCCCACTACATTTGATCTTTTATATTTTGATTGAATAAATGCATAAAACATTCCATTTGCATACTACTTTAATATCATTGTTTATGGGAGTGGTGTTGCATTTTTTTCAAGCGACCCCTGTTCCTTTAAAGTTAAGTTTACTGCTCCATTCTAGGGCACTCTACTTACTCCATGATACTACGCCACACCAGTCGATGACACATCATTCTCCTTTATGCCATTAACTTTGAGCCATGCTGAATAGTAGTCTCACTAGTGTACAGCGTGGCTAAAACACATTGGCAAAGGCAATAGAACTTGCATAGGTGAGACCTATTGACTTTGCCAATGCTTGTTTATAAGGTATGAACTTTAAAGTGACTTGCAATATCCTTATGTACACAGGGGGTATTTTACACCACCAACTTTCCCACAAACCACTTAAAACCTTATTGCATAGCTTCTGTCATTCCAAGCTATTAAAGTAGAGCAGAAGAAAGAAAAGCAACAGTCCATTTTCTGGTTTAAACATCTGCATTAATTATGCTCTGTGACCTGATCTGCCTTTTACCTTGGCTGCTAGCTCTGGCAGAAGGCATTGTAATGTCAGAACTCGACTGTAATAACCCTATCATAGTCATTTTCTGATGTCTTTTCTTTATAATCAGTGAATGTCTTTCCTTTACACGCTGTGACTTGGTGCATCACAAACAGCCGTTTCTAAAGAAATTAGTGACTGCAGTTTATACAGAGATTAGAGAATCCATGTTTATATAGCCTGTAACTCCAAGAGCTTCTTCAGTTGAAATGCTCCTAGTTATGACTGATGTGGAGCTGAGCTTCCCAAGATCACACACAGGAGTAGAAGTGTTTTTAGAACTATGGTTTCTGTACTGCCATTTGATAAAGTTTGTTTTGACCAATGACTTTGTGTTCCACCACTGCGCATATTAGTTGCTCAATGTTCACCAGTAGCACATGGTATGTTTTGTTCAGTTTAGCCGCCTATGGGCTTTGACATTGCATTAGCCATTACTTTCTGTATTCAGTTTAGCCGCCTATGGGCTTTGACATTGCATTAGTCATTACATTCTGTATTCTGCCTATTGGCTTTGACATGGCATTAGCCATTACTTTCTGTATTCAGTTGAGCCGCCTATGGGCTTTGACATTGCATTAGCCATTACATTCTGTATTCTGCCTATTGGCTTTGACATGCTGTATCCAGTCTAGCCGCCTATTGGCTTTGACATTGCATGCCTATTGACTTTGACATGATGTATTCAGTTTAGCTGCCTATTGACTTTGACATGCTATTAGATATTCTGCCTATTGGCTTTGACATGATATCATATATTACATTTTGTATTCAGCTCCGCTGCCTATTGGCTTTGACATGATATTATACATTGCATTTTGTATTCAGCTCAGCTGCCTATTGGCTTTGACATGATATTATACATTGCATTTTATATTCAGCTCAGCTGCCTGTGGGCTTTGACATGATATAAGACATTGCATTTTGTATTCAGCTTAGATGCTTATTGGCTTTGACATGACACTAGACATTGCATTTGATATTTAGGTTAGCTGCCTATTGCCTTTAACATGACATTGCATTTGATACTTAGGTTAGCTGCCCATTGCCTTTAACGTGGAGTTAGACATTGCAGTTGAGAATCCAAGCTGTATTTTTCCAAGCTGTGTTTTTGCACCAGAGAACCAAGATGTTTTTCTCACAGTAGACTAGACATGATAAGAGAGAGTACATGGGTGTTGTTTTTTCTTCACTTGAGCTTGGGAACAGGAGTAGTCTTGGAGACCTGGCCAGTCTCCAAAAGGCTTGCTCAGTTTCCCAGGTCTGAGAGGAGGGGGCACAACTTTGTAACGAATGTAACAGGCTGCAGAGAGTCAGATTCGAATCTGCCGGACCTCGTGCTGGAGCTTGGCGCCAGCTGCCAGCAATCCCGTGTGGGTAGATGAACCTCTCTTTCTCGCGGCTGACAGGGGTCATCAGCTTGCAGACCTTAGAAAGATGAAGCTGTGAATAGTTCCCACACGGTGAAGTATTTGTTTTGCTTTGCATTCAATATCTTATAAATATAACCTGCTGTGTATATTGCAAACTGATATATTTTGTTTGATTAACGCGGACTTGAAAGCTACTAATTCGTCATACATAAAATATTGTGGTTGGGGAAGAATTAACAACAATAAAAGTCTTCTTTGACCTCAGAAGTGCATTTCTAGTGGTTTATGTATGTGCTTAGAAACTAGATAAGAGGAAAGCACTACAATTGGTACCAGGAGTCGTGGGGTCGGTCATTAAGAGGTGATTAAGAAGGGGTTTGACGAGTTAGTAGATTTCTAAGTGCACACTTTAAAAGTGTAATTGTTTTTGTTGTTTGGAGAATTACAGAAATTGTTTTTTTGTTGTTTGGAGAATCACAGTAGCACGGCAGACCATGTCATGTGTTGTTAAACTGCCTGATGGTGCTACGAAAAACTGTGAATTGTTTGTTGTTTGGAGAATCACAGTAACACGGCAGACCATGTCATGTGTTGTTAAACTGCCTGATGGTGCTAAGAAAAACTGTGAATTGTTTTCTGTTTGGGGAATTACAGAAGAAAATGCATGTGTAGAAAACGTGTGTTTTGGAAGTAATGATGACAGAAAGGTCTGGATACCTTTATCTGCTTACAGAGAAATGCAGGAGAAATGTAGGCAGTTGGAACATGAAAATAGGAATTTACGTGAGCAAATTAGCCCGACTGAAAGTTATAAAAGGGCTGTTTTTGAAGAATCTTTCTTGTCCCATTCCAGTAATGAGGGGGTTAAGACAGCTCCGAGCTGCACTGAGTATTCGTGTGAGCCAGGGTTTTTGGCAGCCAAAATGCATTCCTTAACTGATAACACGGACGAGAGAGACCAGAATGTGATTTACGAGTTACCGTTGCAAAATGCACAAGTAAAACGAAGGATTTTAGAGCAAGACAAGTTTCATTAGCTTGTTTGATTTTTGGAAAAAGAATAGCCCTCATTTGAGAGAAATCCTAACACTTTTGTATATGGTCACTGTGAAAAATTATATGCAGCTGCGCGCTTGTGATTTGGCAAATGAAATAATGCAGACTTCAGGTTTCTGCGCAGTGCAAGAAGGAAATACTTATGTACATGTGACTCAAGAACAAGGAAAGAAAATAGTGCCCCTAGCTAGAATCATACAATGGATCTGGTACTTGCAAGACAGGGCTAGAGTACCACAGGTAAAAGAGTTACCAATGAAGTTGTGTGCACCATTTGAATTCGTGTCTACTGAAGATAAAAAGCATGTTTGTTTTACTAATGATTCATTGACTGAAATGTTGTTTTCTGGCACCGTAGAAGGAACAGCGTTGTATAATGTGTGTCAGATTTTAAAGCAAGAGCTACGTGAGATGTGTCATTTTTACGCTGATTTTTGGTTCTTTGATAATGTTTTAGCCACATGGCTTGTACCTAACTGGTTCAATTACCTTGCAGATGTTAATGAGAAAAATTCAGAGAAAGAAGTGTTCACCCAGAATTCTGCCTTAGTGGGGATGGCTAAGTGGGTGCCCCAGAAATGTGAACAGCTGAGAGAAAAGGCCACTTACGGGTGGGCAGAGATGAGAGAGATGCACATTCCCCTAGTTTTGATAAAAACTGTGCAGCACGCACAAAAGCAATTTGTCATGCAAGCAGTCACAGAGCAGTTGGGGAGAGGAAAGTTACCAGAACAGAAATGGCAAAGTGATCAGGTTTTAGGGAAAGTGATTGCTGCAAATTACCAAGGAAAAATCGAAATTATGCTGATACCTAGAAAAGAATCTGATTCATTCATACAAATTGGAGACAGAATGGCCCAACTTGACAAAAATGCAGTGAATGGAGGTTTGGTAAAGAATGAGTCTGCCCCAGCCCTTCTGACAGTGTAAGAAAAGGGAAGCTGTGGCGCAGCAGATAAAAACCTCAGTGCTGATGTGTGGGCTGAAGCCCCAAGTGACCCTCCAGAACCTGCAGAAAATATAACAAAGGGCCCCAAAAACGTCCTGCTGATTATAAAACAGGGAAAGAAAGAGGAAGGGTGCAGTTTAAATGAAAAATGTTATTTGCAAGAAAAGTCATACTTGTTTCTTTTGCAGATCCTACCACGTTTCGCCACTGTCCCTGAGTGTGCTGTGTGGTCCCCCTTCCGGTGTGTGCGTGTGGGGTCGGGGAAGGGACCGAATCCCCAACCTGAACCTGGCTGAGTAAAGTGCCAGCACCATGGATCCATTTTGCGCAAACTGCGCCTTCAGTTCAAGTTCAACTTGTTTGATTGCATTCTTCCACTGGAACTAAGCTGTGTTTTTTTTTTTTTCCCTTCTCGTATGGAACTCTGACTTTTGCTTATCTTCCAGCAAACCTTTCAGGTGGACCGTGCCTCTTTACATGAGCAGAACTCATGCCACATCAAATTGCTAACACTGTTGAATTAGAGACTCATTCAGAGTATACAAATTGCCCAGTCTTTTTTATGTAGATGTATCTGATGTGAAAGGTTATGAGATCAATGTGTTAATTCACTTCTATTGCTTTACAGGGATTGCTTTGATCATAATGTTTTTTTCTGTGCTGATGTTTTTTGTTTTTGTTTGAAACAAGAGATATGTGAAACAAAAATTCATTGGTCAAAGGGCGGAATGTACTGCCATTTGATAAAGTTTGTTTTGACCAATGACTTTGTGTTCCACCACTGCGCATATTAGTTGCTCAATGTTCACCAGTAGCACATGGTATGTTTTGTTCAGTTTAGCCGCCTATGGGCTTTGACATTGCATTAGCCATTACTTTCTGTATTCAGTTTAGCCGCCTATGGGCTTTGACATTGCATTAGTCATTACATTCTGTATTCTGCCTATTGGCTTTGACATGGCATTAGCCATTACTTTCTGTATTCAGTTGAGCCGCCTATGGGCTTTGACATTGCATTAGCCATTACATTCTGTATTCTGCCTATTGGCTTTGACATGCTGTATCCAGTCTAGCCGCCTATTGGCTTTGACATTGCATGCCTATTGACTTTGACATGATGTATTCAGTTTAGCTGCCTATTGACTTTGACATGCTATTAGATATTCTGCCTATTGGCTTTGACATGATATCATATATTACATTTTGTATTCAGCTCCGCTGCCTATTGGCTTTGACATGATATTATACATTGCATTTTGTATTCAGCTCAGCTGCCTATTGGCTTTGACATGATATTATACATTGCATTTTATATTCAGCTCAGCTGCCTATGGGCTTTGACATGATATAAGACATTGCATTTTGTATTCAGCTTAGATGCTTATTGGCTTTGACATGACACTAGACATTGCATTTGATATTTAGGTTAGCTGCCTATTGCCTTTAACATGACATTGCATTTGATACTTAGGTTAGCTGCCCATTGCCTTTAACGTGGAGTTAGACATTGCAGTTGAGAATCCAAGCTGTATTTTTCCAAGCTGTGTTTTTGCACCAGAGAACCAAGATGTTTTTCTCACAGTAGACTAGACATGATAAGAGAGAGTACATGGGTGTTGTTTTTTCTTCACTTGAGCTTGGGAACAGGAGTAGTCTTGGAGACCTGGCCAGTCTCCAAAAGGCTTGCTCAGTTTCCCAGGTCTGAGAGGAGGGGGCACACCTTTGTAACGAATGTAACAGGCTGCAGAGAGTCAGATTCGAATCTGCCGGACCTCGTGCTGGAGCTTGGCGCCAGCTGCCAGCAATCCCGTGTGGGTAGATGAATCTCTCTTTCTCGCGGCTGACAGGGGTCATCAGCTTGCAGACCTTAGAAAGATGAAGCTGTGAATAGTTCCCACACGGTGAAGTATTTGTTTTGCTTTGCATTCAATATCTTATAAATATAACCTGCTGTGTATATTGCAAACTGATATATTTTGTTTGATTAACGCGGACTTGAAAGCTACTAATTCGTCATACATAAAATATTGTGGTTGGGGAAGAATTAACAACAATAAAAGTCTTCTTTGACCTCAGAAGTGCATTTCTAGTGGTTTATGTATGTGCTTAGAAACTAGATAAGAGGAAAGCACTACAGTTTCCGAGCACAGTTTACAACTATTGTACCTAATCGCTTTTGATCTCTCCAGTGCGGTTCCAATTGGCATGAGGCGAAGGGCATGATGGGTGTGGGGTGCAAAGGGTATGTTCTTCCTTTTTACCCTCCTACCTTGATTTGCTTGGTGCATGAAGATGCAAGGTTAATCAACATGTTATTTATGGGTGTGGGGCGCAAAGGGTATGTCCTTTTTTTTTACCCTCCTACCTTGATTTGCTTGGTGCATGAAGATGCAAGGTTAATCAACATGTTATTTTCATATTTGAGCTAATTACTTTGTGAATGTAAATAACAATAAAAGATACTTTCAGACTGTGAAAACATGCCTTCCTTTCTCCCTATTTCACTTCCAATATATATGATTGTGTATATTTATCGGAGCCTGCAGTTCGTAAAAAATGAGCGATTTGTATAGGGTTGATTGAAAGTCCCCAAGGCTGTCCCTGTCCCCCCCAGAAATTTATTGTCTCTTACGCCCCTGCATAGCGCGATCGCGCTGTGTTTTTTTTCTTTTAATTTGTGTGGCAAGAAAAGTTAGGTTAGGAGTTTAGAACACAAATAGCTCCAACTCGAGCAAATGTGAGTCCTGTTGCATTGAAAATGCTTGTTTTCTTTCTGTGCACGACTGCATCACGCATAAAAAAAGGAAATAGCGAGGAGAAAAACGTTTTTTCTCTTCTTTTTCCATCCTCTGAGGTGTAACACTATGACTCAATCTAAGGTTTATAAATATTTGTAACTGGAATTGCATCGAATCCTTGGGTGGATGCACAAGAACACCCATGCTCCACCTGTAGAATGCCTACTACCTCTAGACGTAACATAATGCAGTGCAAGTTGCTACATTGAGTTACATTTCTTTACAAAGCTACACAAGGGAGCGCAAATCGCCCCTTGCATGGTTTTGTAAATTTTACTGAAGCACTTACCTTGTGCGATGCAAGAACAATGCAAAGGCTTAGTAAATCTCTGCCTCCATATCTACTGCTTTATTATGATGTCCTATCCCTTCACTGCTGATGTCATATTCCAGTTCTACTTATAGGTAATTCCCTCAACTATAGTTCAATATTCCTTGGATAATGGTACATTAATCTTTCCCTGATAGTTCAATTTCCCTTAAATGATGGTAGGAAATTCCTTTACTGATAGTTCAATATTCATTGATTGGTTATGTGCTAATTTTACAACTGATGGTACAACATTTTAGTGGTCCTGATATGCAATTTTTACATTATTTATGATATACTCCCAATGTTAACTGTTAGATTTTCTTTTCTATTAAATCTGTCATCCTGTAGTAATGATGGGCCCTGTCTTACCTGAGGATGTTGAACTCATACATTGTTGAATCAGCTGCTAATGATGTGATACTTTTGAACTGTTGTTATTGTATTCCCATTCTTCTGATAAAGTGTTTCACTTTGATCATAGAGTATTCCGATGTGATATTCTTAGACTGCTAATGCATTATTCATTCACTTTAATGAGATGTTCCTACACTGTTGACAATATATTTGTAAATGTTTGATGGAACATTTACAAATTGCTGCCTGGATGTTCCCACACTGTCCACTGAGATTCTTGCATGCACAGACTTACCTACACCTTTCATAGAGTTTTCCTAAACTGCTGGTAGAGAATTCCTATATTACAGATGACTCTGCCCAGACTCACTGACGCCCCTGGCTTGGTTACCAAAAGGCCTTATTTCTTTTAGTTTCCCTAACTTGGCTTTGGCTCTATTCCAATTTTGCCTCATACTACCAGGGACAGTCACATACAAGGGCATATTTTGTTTTTTCCTCTGCTTTCAGGTGCACTTGAGGAAGTTTTTTGGGCAGGTGGTGATTGTGGGACGAACATCCATTTTGGCTGCTGCTAGCCTCCTTCTCTGGTTGGTGTAGGGACTGAGTCAGTGTTGTTTTTGGAAGGCTTGTTTCCATTCTCCCTCTGACACTGGGCCCTGATATGTAACAGTTTTGACATCAGACAGCATCTTGGTGGAGTCAGCTAGTCAGTTCCCAGACATTGTTCATTTTCGGTGCTCCTGTATAGAGAAGATATGTACACTACTTCCAGATTCTGGTAACTAGTTCTTGGATGGGAAATATTACGTCTTGACACAGGTGAAAATGCAAGATTGTAGAGGGTTGCTCAGGGTGCCGTAGTCACTCAATATCCCCATTCTTGGTTCCAGTTATCAATGGTGCTCTAGTGTTGCTGAGGTTGGCTGCACAACTCCAGACCATGATTTCCAGGCTAGTTGCAGATCCTGTTGCCACTTATCGGAGGCACTGTGAGTGTTCGTGTCCAAGGCTGGTGAGCAGGGCATGGACTTTGAGGTGCAGCCCATTTTATGTCTAAAGATTAGGTCAAGTAAGTATTGTTTTGTCCAGGTCTGGACTGGACTTACAAATGAAGTGACAGAAAATGGAGATTCTTTTTTTTCTTATTATTATAGGACCTTCTTTCTCTCACTTCCAGTTTCACAAATCTATGAAAATCAATTATTTTAAGGAATTTGGAAGGATGCTGAAAAATTGTTTATTTCCTGTTCATTGCTAAAATGCATCATCAGGAGGGCAATGATCTTGAGTTAGCTGATGCTGCACTCATGAATTCTTTGCTGCCTAATGTGGTGTAGTGTATCAGCTCAACGCATGATTCCAAGGAATCTGCGGAGCAGAAGATCGATGCTGCTTTAACAAGTGTTTGTTAGGATTTCAATTTATCACATGTGGCTGATGTTTATGCAGGATATGTGGATAAGTCCTTGAAGAATGATTCAGTTTTTTTGTTCGATTTGGTGCATCTCCGAGGGGCAACAAGCGGATTATTTGTCAGATGTTACATTTGGTTCCATTCAGATGGCTGCTTTGACTGGGGGTCCACTGTGTTTGTGTACCAGAATATTCAAGTAGGGGAATGGTAAACGGATTGCACTCAGACAGGATTTCTCGTACACATGCCTTTCTAAGATCAGAAGTTGTCTGGCTTTTCGTTCAAATGTGGGTGCAAGTGTGTGTTCTATTGGGTTCCTCTATATTTATGCAGGGTACCACCACAAGTGCTTTAGTGGTTAAGGTGATAAATCTTGTTTTCAGACTCTGACCCCAAAGAAGCAGCAGCGATATTTACTACTGGACCTTCCCTTTACCATAGACTCAGGCCCATATTTATACTTTTTGACGCAAATCATCGCTTGGGCAGATTTGCGTCAAAAAGTTTACCACTGGCTAACGCTATTCCAATGCGCCAGCCGGGTGCCTTATTGCTGGAATGATGTTAGTCGGTGCTGCGGCCTGGTTAGCGTCAAAATAAATGACGGTAACCGGGCAGCGGAGGCAAAGGGAAGACTGTGGGTTGTGAGCCAAAGAATGGTGCAAGTCAGGTTAGAGTCACAAATATTGGCTCTAACCTGACTTGCGCCATTTTTTGGAGCATAACCCCCATGGAAATGACTCCTGTCTTAGAAAAGGCAGGAGTCATGCCCCCTGCCCAATGGCCATGCCCAGGGGACTCCTGTCCCCTGGGCATGGCCATTGGGCACAGTGGCATGTAAGGGGGCCCAAGACAGGCCCCCCTACGCCACTTAAAAAAAATAATTATACTTACCTGCACTTACCTGCAGTCACCATGGATGGGTCCCCCCATCCATGGGTGTCTTCCAGGGGTGGGCGAGGATGGCAGGGGATGTCCCTGGGTGCAGGGAAGGGCACCTGTGGACTGCTTCCATGGTCTCCCACCATGGAAATGAGCCCACAGGTCCCTTAACGCCTGCCCTGACCCAGGCGTTAAAAAACGTCATGAATCCGGCTGGGCGCCATGTTTTAAGGCCCGCCTCCTCCTGTGTGTCATTTTGACGCCAGAGGATAAATAAGGCGCATATGCCTTAGAGTAATTATTTGCACAGGAACGCCTACCTTGCATGTCATTAGCACAAGGTAGGTTTTCATGTCCAAAAAATGACTCAAACTCCATAAATTTGGTGCTAGATGGGTCTAGCGCCAAAGTATAAATATGGAGTTAAGTTTGCACCGAAGTTGCGTTAAAAAAATGACACAAATCTGACGCAAACAGAGTATAAATATGGGCCTCAGTCTTTCCACAAGCTTCGGGGTCTGTTGACTTTTTAAAACAGCTATAGCATCAAATTTGGTTTCCTGTTTCATTGTGTCTGGTTTGGTTTGCACACCTTTCCCCATGTATCGGATCAAGCGCAGTTTCTACAATATGGGATTCTGGACTTGGTAAAGTAATTAGCCTTAGTTCCAGTGCATCCTGCAAAATGGGTATTCATGTTGAAATTGATAGGTAAAAAGTCACCAGAGGGTTCAAGTTGGGGCTCAGCCACAAGAGACTGAATGCCTGGATTCCCAACATCCAGTTCAAGATGGAGTCTGTAGCAGATGATATGATGGTTTGTCATCTGGGGTGTATGACATCTGTGGATCTGTAGGACACCTAGCACCAAGCCCCCATCTCTAAGTCTCACCAAAATTATTGGTTGGTTGGGATGTGATTAGTCCTTAAAGTGGGTAGTCTGCATTCGTTTCAAATAATAATCCAATTTCTTACAAGAGTATTATCTTCTACAGCCATTATTTATGCATCTCTTGTATTCTTGTCACCCATATGCCTCGAGTTGGAGAACTTCAATCAGTTTGTTGCTGTGCTTCCCACTCTCAATCATTCTCTTCACTGGTGGTTGCAGCTTGTCTTTTTCTGAAGAGGGTGGACATAGATCTCCTAGTGCCATATGTCTCGTCCATGAATATTGGTGTGTCTGATTGGAGTTTAGATCTTGAAGTATGAAGATCGGTGGAGCAGATAAATATTGTTTACAAAAACCATTGACCCACTGGAGGTAATAAAATAAAATCGACACCTAAAGAGACCATACTGTTCTCCACGACATCTACTGCCAACATATCCTCATGATAAGTATTTAAAAGGACGGATATATTTGCTATTCTTAATTTTACATCTACATACCATGACAATTTGTTGGTAGTCTGTGACGTGGAGTAGGTTTAAATTCAGGCCGATTTTAAAAGTTCAACATTCTAGGACTGCCTCCCTAATTTGTTGCTGCAATATTGTCACATTGTTTATGGCATAACCATGCACTGCTGACACTGTATTTTTAAACTGGTATACCAGAATTGTCTTAATTGTACTCACCATCTATCTCATCAACTAAAATGTTTGTAAGCCCATACAACAAAACTTCTGGCCATGGCAGCCTACTATGTCAGCTGTCTCCTACGAATTTCCCCATTTGCTGTATGTGTTATCTGTTGAGCTCATTACACACTGTTCGCTTTATTGTTTATTTACCGGGTGCACCTACAACCTATTTCCAGCGATGGTGAACATTCCACCCCTCCAATCATGTCCAAAGGTGTGCACAGTTTATTCCTGATGACGTGCTTACCTTCTTTGTCAGTGCAACGAATTTCTCTCACAAGTTTCTTTCGCCAGCCCAACACACCTCCTTCCTTCCACATACTTATCCTACAGGACATTTGAACTACAGTCCTTGATGCTCATCAAAGAGCCAATTTGCAGGTGTCTTGGTAACAACTGCCATCTTTCGGGACTTGTCTAGAATCTGAGTTGTGGGACAGTCCAGGTGCTTTGTGAATAAGTTGTGGAGAAGTGTGGCTCAATGGTTAGAGTGGCAGACCCTGATACAGAAATCTGGCCCGGGACCAGGGTTCAATTCCCACCTCAGCGGGTCTTGGGCTCAATTTCCTCAGACCTGATAAATCTTGCATTGGTGCCTAATCTAATTCATGGGTCGCACTCTGTAACTCTGGGCAACAGCTTGCTTAATCTCCACAACGGCCCCAACAGCACTGGGATGCCTGGCTTCACCTTGGAGGTTGCCCAGGAGTGGGCACCTCACAGGGAAAAGCCAGGAGGTGTTCCACAGTGGTATGCATACAGCACCTTGAGACCCTAACAGGTGAGTAGTGTGCTATGCAAGTATGAAGTTTACAGTTTATGTGTTGAAGGGTCTGAATATCTTTATCCATTTTCCGGCCCGAGGGCATTCTTTGTATTCCATATTTGATTTTTAAAACTGACCTATTTTTCTTTGGCCTGTGTTGGGGTCTCCCTTGGTGCATCCTTCATCCTTGGCCCCTCTTCCACCAGTCTCCTGTGATGATGTTGGCGAGGATCTTTTGGATGTGATGGGATAGCTAGAATCCTTGATGTGGGTTATGCTTTTACTGCTGGGGGGTTTGGGGGTCTTGATCTTTCATGCATATGTCACTGTCTTTGCCTTTATAATTCTTTTTTCATGCCAGAGCCAAAAAATACCATACTAATTTTTAATCAAACCCGATCCCAGAGTCACTCCCTATATGTCAAAAGTTTTTCTGATGTTAACAGCTTGGAATAAACAAGGGGCAACCCATCTCTGCTGTCCTATTCTTACGACCAGTTATGCGCTTTCCTCTGGCAACAGGGCTTGCAGCAGTTGATGAAACGTCTGGCACTGAGTTTGCAAACTGCCATGGCATGCAGCCCCAGATCTGCTCTTTCTGCCAAGGTGGACTTCCATCTCCCACTACGTATGTTAGACAAGCAAACTCCTGAAGGATCTTGGCTTAGCCCAAGCTGCAAGGATGTGGGCATTGCTCAGGCTTCACGTTTTAGTTACAGTTCTGTAATAAACGATCCCTGCAGGTCCAGCTCCAGTAAAAGTTCAGTGAGCTGCATGGTAGCTCCAGTTTGTAGTCACAGAGGTCTGTAGTCATCATAGCCAATGTCAATCCCGAGAAGATTTCTCTTTACTTGTTAAAGTGTTAGCCAGTCAGCTTGGGCTTAGGTTTTCCTTCTCGGAGAGTTTGGGATACAAGGGGTCTCTGCTTATGTACAGGGGCTGCAGCAGAACCCTCCAGGGTGGAAGGGAGCTGAAGGGTCCCTATGTGTTTAAGGGACCCTTACTTTGTTGCCAATATCAACGAGTACAGGGGAACTCTAGAGAGAAAATCGAGGAGATGCCAGGTGTTACCTATCTGGTACTTTGGTAGCTGTAGCACAACCCTAATGTTTCAGACATCCTTAACCCCTAATCCTCTTTAAATATTGTTTTTTTAAATGTTTTTATTATTTTTTTAGCATAAAAGACATGTAAACCAATATCAGTACAGCAAGGTCAAATAGCACAATCGTTTTTGTGTAAGGCCTTATACACATCTTCTCATAACATTTGGAGGCAATTTCAATAATCTCAGTATTCCTAAGAACCTTTATTATTTGGGCCCTGGTTCCTTGGAGAGGGAGCAATTCTATCACACCATTCTTCGGGGTTGACTGGTTGTAGGTGTGCCTGCGTCTTCCATCATGTCTAGCCCATAGTATGTTCTCCACCATCCCCACACCTTTTGAAACTTTCAAGGGCACCCACTGCTTCGGTAGGTTATGTTTTCGGCTGCATGTAACAGTCCACCCCCTGCTGCTATTTTTGTTTCAATGGTATTTCCTTGACACCCCAATATTTGGCTACATCCCTTTTGGCCAACACTAGGGCAAGGGAGCAGGATACAAGTTTAGAATGCAGCATGTCAACCTCACATTGAATCTCCAGTAGAATGAATTTTGGGTCAGTTGGGAGTGGGGTCACCACTATGTTTGAGAGTTCGGCAGTGATAGTAGTCCAGTATCGTCTTATATGTGTATATTTCCAAATAGTGTGAATGAAGGTCCCAGACACTGTAGCACAGCGTATGCAGTGTGGTGTCAGTGCCTGTTCCATTTTATGTAATCTGTTGGGGTCGTAATATACCCTGTGTAGGATACTGTATTGTATCAGTCTGTCTCGACTTTATGGCCACTTTTTGAGGGTGCATCAGTGCTGCCTTCCAGTCTATATCTTCCAGGTCTCCTATATCCCTATGCCATTTCTCCCTTAGGGGGCCTAGCGTATCTGGCATGTCATTGTTAATGGTCCTGTATGTAGCAGACACTTCTCCCTGTCCCAATTCTTTCATAAGGATACAGCTCTCTAACGGGTCACATTCTGGCATGTCATCCCCTTGCAATATTTTAGCTTGTTAAGTATGCTTCAGGTGAGCATATTGGAAGAACTGTGTGCGGAGGAGCTGGTATTCTGATTGCATGGATGCAAACTGCATTAAATCTCCCTGCTTCAGGATTTCAGGATGTAAGCTATTTTAGATATGCCAATGGCATCCCATCGTTCAAAGCAAGTTAGTTTTGTGATCTGTCGTAGATACTTCCCTGCGGGGTGTTTCATTGGTGGTCTTACAGTTCCATCCCAGGACAATTGTAGTTTTATGCCAGGCCTCTAGGGCTACTCTGGTGTCTGGTGAATGGGATCAACCCCCGCCCCCAGTATAGGTAATGTAAGAATGTTCTGGGCTCTAAGAGGGCCCTTTCCAGATGGTATGCGGGGTGATCTTGGGAGGTGTAGATCCATTAGTTAATAACAATTAGGTGGGAGGCCCAGTAATACCCTTCAACGTCTAGGAGAGCCAACACTCCATTGTATTGGTTACATTGAGGTGTCCTGAGTGACACTCTCAGATGCTGGCCATCCCACAGTAGGGTTCGTAATTCCCCTTTTATTTTAACAAAGAAAGAAAGGGGAAATGTTGAAATGTGTTTTGGAGTGCGTACAAAATTTTAGAAGAGTGATCATTTTAAACATGGCATCCCTTCCTATCAGAGTTCTCCTCATGGCCGTATCACCCTTAAAGTCCCATAGGAACCTCCCAGTGTGGTGGTACATACATACCTCAGGTGAGAGGGTGAGAAATATCCCCAGCTATTTAAAACCGTCATCTACCACTTTCAGTCCTAGTGGCTCTGTAGATGGGTCAGCCGAGCCTGCTGGGGCGTAGAGCAGTGACTTATCCCAGTTAATCGTGTATCCGGTATATCTCTGTATTTTCCCAGTGTCCGAAAGAGTGTTAGGCCTGTGCGATCCGGGTTAGTGATAAATAATAGGATGTCATCTGCGTATAGCAAGATTTTATCTTCCCTGTCATCATTTTCTGTGATATGGAATCCTCAGGTGATGTTGCATGACACATGTCAGGGGCTCCCGCGCCAAGGCAAAAAGGAGGGGGGACATGGGACATCCCTGTCTAGTGCCTCTGCCTATTGGGAATGTGGTTGACATCATCCTGTTCACTCTAACTGCAGCCATGAGGTTTCGATAGAGTAGCGCTACCCATCTCATAAAGTGTGGGCCAAAGCTGAATTTTAGGAGTTTTTGCTCAAGAAAATGCCAATGCACCATGTCAAATGCCTTTTTGGTGTTGAAAGAGAGGAAGTAGTGAGCGGTGGGCTGGTGTTGGGTGGCATGCAGCCAGTTATGTGCTCTTCTGAGATTAAGGCGCATTGACCTACCAGGCTTGACGCCAGTCTGGACGTGATGTTTCAGTGGGGAGATTACCTGTATAAGTCTTGAGGCCAGAACCTGTGCTAGTATCTTGGTCTTGACATTGAGCAATGATATTGGGTGGTATGAGCTGCATTGCTCTTTTGACTTCTCTTCTTTAGGGATGACTACCATGGTCGCTTTCCAAAGGTTTGGGGGAAGTTCCCCTTCCTCCCCGGATGTGTATAAAGTCCAAGGAGGTGTGGGACCAATAAGCTAGCATATCGTTTAAAACATTCGGCTGGCAGCCAATTTGGTCCTGGAGTTTTCCCAGGGTGCAGTGTAGCAATTGCTGCCAATGTCTTGTTCCTGGGTCACCTCATCTAGGACCGGTGTGGAGACATCATCTAAATAATGTGCAATGGGTGCAGCGTTGTTAAGTGGTCGGGCCTTATAGTGTTCTTTAGAGGACTGTGCAAATTCACCCGCTATGAGTGCCCTTTCTAAGGTGCCCCCGTCAGGTCCTCGGAGGGACCTCTCCCAACATTCTGCTCTTTCTTTTTTATTCAGCCATACCAGAAGCTTCCCAGCCTTATCTCCGGCCTCATATAGTCTATACACACCCTGGTAGGGTTGCCAGTGCCTGTTTTTTGGCCTTCTCTTGTACCAGGTCCCTGTAATCTGTCTGGAGCTCTGTGATTCGGCAGAGTATCAGTGGGTCACGTTCCGTGGGAGCCTTCTAATTCCAGGATATTATTTTCCAGTTTTTCGATTTCCAACCTCTCTGCCTTCTTCCTATGTGCTATTCTGTTTTGCGCCTTGTCACCGAGTACTGTTTTGAAGGCTTCCCATAAGACTACCTCTGACTCCACTGTTCTTTCATTGTCCTGGAAGTAAAACTGTGTATCTGTTCTGAGACCTTTTCCATTGTCTTTGTTTTGAGGTTCCCATGTAGATAGTCTCCAGTTGGTGCCTTGCACAACTGTCTGTTTTGGTTACCAGAGTTCGGCTCGAGAGTGCCCTTATAGACAGTCTCTTCTGGTGCTGTGTGGTGGTCCAGGTATGCACCAATCTGGGGGATGGGTGGCCTCCTTCAAACAGGGGGATGATGTATTTTCACATATCCTGTAGGGGGGCTGGCCCTCACCCCCATCCCGGTCTCGCTATTCTGCCTCCTCTCCAAATGGGTGGAGCCTTTTTCAGTGACTGTTCATCCGGATTGCCCCTCACCCGACTGGTGGGCCCCACCTACACTGGGCAGTAGTTGGTGATGGTGTGATGTGCTCCCCCCACCCTCCTAAAATATTTGATGGGGCATCAGGGAGGGGTAGAGCAAGAGAAAAGGTGGGGGTATTGCTCTGGACCGAATCGCAGCTGGTGAATCGTTTGTAACCCAGCTGAGGCCACGTTCTGTCACCGCGCTCTCTACCACTTGTCTCCTGCTCTCCCGGGCCACAGTACAGTAATGCCCCTACGGCCGACTGGCCGCTTTTTATCTCTGGCCAAATAGGCAGCCGCAGCACCGCTGCGTGTCTCTTCTGTCTGCCTTTCACCACATGCCTTGCGGACTCATAAGGGTGAGGGGGGGCAGCTTTCTGGTGGGTTCAGGCACTCTCGCTCCTCACATCTGGGAAGTCTTTCAGCCTCTTTTCCCCCAGGCCTACCTCTGTTCTGTTGTGTGCTTGCCCGGCTGCTGTGTGCCCTTCCTCCGTCAGCCTCCCACTGGTATTCATACACTGCTGCTTGTGAAACGCATACGCAGTCTGGATGGTTACTGTCCCAACCTGAGGTTGAGGAATACCAGTACTACTGACGACAGATTCCTGATCTCTCTTTGGAAGGCTTCTTCTCTGCTACTGGGACTTCCATTCAAAGCTGATGGGAGTTTTCTATACTGATGATGGGGTAGTTCTTCATTGCTGAAGGCATACTGATACACTACTGACAGAATATTGCTACAATGTGGGTGCTGTTTTTCTTTAAAAGGGTGGCGAATTGTCTTCAAGTGATCAAGCTTGTATCTCAACATCATTTGAAATCGTCTGTAATTACAGTTCCACAAAAAGGCACTTCGCTGGGTCAGCTCCCATCCCTCTTCCATATTCATCCTCATTAATATCCCTTGTACACTTCAACGTTCACCAACAATTTTCTGAAAAATGATGCCATCAGGGCATCATGGGTGGTTCACTATTTTGAGTCATCTTCTACCTTGAATACTGAGACCGCTGCATCCTAGTGCTCCTTTAGCAATACAGCCACTCTCCAGTGGACACCCCCCTCCAAGATTCTGGCCTTTCTTCTACATTTCCCTATGAACTATCTCCAGCTCCAAAAATATATTGCTGTTGTTTCATCCCACCATCTCTTTGCTGATGGCAATGATGTCTTCTTCTACTCTGCCTCCCAGATGTACATCAAGTTTGTATTCCGCAACATCCCTTCCATTTGAAAGTAATGGTCTACACTAGGGTTTTACAGTCTCCTCACCAAACTGAGGATGTTACAAGTACATTAGCCTGGACACTCCTGATCCTATACAAGCTGGTGTAGAGCCTTTCCAAAAAATATGAAAAAAAGTAATGAAGCTATAGCCCCAGTAAGTGGAATACTGCACTGCTCATCTTCCATCATTATTCTTCCATGCACTTATATGATGTTTCATTTTGTCCTCATCCAGTACAACCCCCCAAGAGCTAAGTCCCTCTTCAGTGTCACCGCACAAAATAATGGGGTCCCCCTGTAGAATGAGAAGAGGGGGCCCGGAGTCTCTTATATTTCACAGATATTCATTGGCCTTGGGCTGATTATGGGCCCTATGTAGGGTTCGGGGGCCTTCTGAAGGCTTTGCGGACCCCTGAGGGTCTGGAGCCCCACTGTGTCAAGGGGCTGCAGGGGTCTGCATTACGACCCCCCACCCCCTTCCCTTCAGAGGCATGGGTTCAACTTGTGCCTTAGCATTTGAATCCATCCTTACCCTAACTTGGCTTCCCTAACCTTGCCCATGCCATTACCTCAATGTCAGCCTTCCTCGTCTTAGATATATGAACTTGACAGTAGTATCCTCTGCCTTTATTCAGAAGAATTGTGATGGGGAATAATTTCACTCGGTAGGATGCAGGCTTTCGGTAATGAACTGAGCTATCTTCCTTCACTGCCCTGCGTTCCTCTTCCATCACAAACCTGACACGGTCTCATGAATCGTAAGCAAACATGACGTTCAAGATGTAAATCTTTTCACTGCTAGCGCTCTCCAGTGGAATGGCGCCAGTCTTAGGGAAAGCTCAGCTATTGCAGAGAGAACCTTCTTGAAAAATACAACCTTCGTTCCATTCAATTCAAGGTCTGCATCTCTTGCTAAGGTCACTGCACTGACGCTCCCTGTACTTTAGAGCATCGACCATGCCACAGCTGTGGTCATTGTCTTTCCATGTCTCACCCAGCACTGCGCCGCGCAAAGCTGCATTACCTCCTCCTGCGTTTTCCCCTAATTCATTACTTAATGAGCCTGCTGCAACTCACAGACAACCAGTTCCGGGATGCTGTGGATCCTAACATTAACCCCTTCCCTGCCAGACCTTATTTATCCCCCTCAGGTGCCAGGCCTTTTTTGGCTATTTGAAGCAGCTCGCCCTTAGGCCCTCATAACTTTTGTCTACATAAGCTACCCACGCCAAATTTGCATCCTTTTTTTCCAACATTATAGGGATTCTAGAGGTACCCAGAGTTTGTGGGTTCCCCTGAAGGAGACCAAGAAATTAACCAAAATACAGCAAAGATTTCGTTTTTTAAAAAAATAAATGGGAAAAAAGGGCTGCAGAAGAAAGCTTGTGGTTTTTTCCCTGAAAATGGCATCAACAAATTGTTTGCAGTACTAAAATCACCAGCTTTCAGGAACAGGCAGACTTGAATCAGAAAACCCCATTTTGCAACACAATTTTGGCATTTTATTGGGACATACCCCATTTTTACTATTTTTTGTGCTTTCAGCCTACTTCCAGTTAGTGGCAGAAATGGGTGTGAAACCAATGCTGGATCTCAGAAAGCTACACATTTCTGAAAAGTAGACAAAATTCTGAATTTAGTAAGTGGTAATTTGTGTAGATCCTACAAGGTTTTCCTACAGAAAATAATAGCTGAAATAAAAGAATATTGAAATTGAGGTGAAACGTTTTACTCTGTAACTTTTTCTAGCAATGTCAGATTTTTGAAAGCAATATACCGTTATGTCTGCTGGACCTTCTGGTTGCGGGGATATATAGGGCTTTTAGGTTCATTAAGAACCCTAGTTACCCAGAGCCAATAAAGGAGCTGCACCTTGCAATGGGTTTTCATTCTATACCTGGTATACAGCAATTCATTTTCTGAAATATAAAGAGTGAAAAATAGGTATCAAGAAAACCTTTGTATTTCCAAAATGGGCACAAGATAAGGCGTTGAGAAGCAGTGGTTATTTGCACATCTCCGAATTATGGGGTGCCCAAACTAGCATGTGAATTACAGGGCATTTTTCAAATAGACGTATTTTTTACACACTGTCTTACATTTGGAAGGGCAAAAATGTAGAGAAAGACAAGGGGCAATAACACTTGTTTTGCTATTCTGTGTTCCCCAAGTGTCCCGATAAAAATGGTACCTCACTTGCTTGGGTAGGCCTAATGCTCGTGACAGGAAACCCAACATGAACACATCACATTTCCCCACAGAAAACAGACCTGTTTTTTGCAAGGTGCTTAGCTGTAGATTTTTGCCTCTAGTTCAGCCGGCACCTAGGGAAACCTACCAAACCTTTGCATTTTTTAAAACTAGACACCTAGGGGAATCCAGGATGTGGTGACCTGTGGGGCTCTCACCAGGTTCTGCTACCCAGAATCCTATACAAACCTCAAACATTTGCTAAAGAAACACTTTTTCCTCACATTTTGGTGACAGAAAGTTCTGGAATCTGAGAGGAGCCACAAATTTCCTTCCACCCAGTGTTTCCCAAAGTCTCCCAATAAAAATGGTACCTCACTTGTGTGGGTAGGCTTAACGCCTGTGACAGGAAATGCCCCAAAACACAACGTGGACACACCACATTTTCCCAAAGAAAACAGACCTGTTTTTTGCAAAGTGCCTAGCTGTAGATTTTGGCCTCTAGCTCAGCCGGCACCTAGGGAAACCTACCAAACCTGCACATTTTTGGAAACTAGACACCTAGGGGAATCCACAATGGGGTGACTTGTGGGGCTCTCACCAGGTTCTGTTACCCAGAATCCTTTGCAAACCTCAAAATGTGGCCAAAAGAACACTTTTTCTTCACATTTTGGTGACAGAAAATTCGGGAATCTGAGAGGAGCCACAAATTTCCTTCTACCCAGCGTTCCCCAAGTCTCCCGATAAAAATGGTACCTCACTTGTGTGGGTAGGTTTAGTACCCGCAAAAGGAAATGCCCCAAAACACTATGTGGACACATCACAATTATCAAATACTAAACTACCTGTTTTTGCGAGGGGGGGGTGTACCTATGTTTTTGGTCCTGGGCTCAGCAGCCATATAGGGAAACCTACCAAACCCAAACATTTCTGAAAACTAGACACCCGAGGTAATCCAGGGAGGTGTGACTTGCCTGGATCCCCCAATGTTTTCTTACCCAGAATCCTCAGCAAACCTCAAATTTAGCTAGAAAATTACATTTTTCCCACAATTCTGTGTGGGATCACTGCACCGGGACAAATGTCCTACCACCCAACGTTCCCCTCAGTCTTCCGGTAAAAATTATACATCACTTGTGTAGGTGGGCCAAGTGCCTGTGACAGTGAAGAGCCAAAAACATGTCGAAATTGAGGGGGAACCAAAGCGGGTCCAAAAGGGCAGTTTGAAAAAAATAATTTTTAGGCTGACAATTGGGGCAAACTTTTTATCTGTATAGATGCAACAATGCTGGGTGGTGGGAATTTTCTGGATTCCTGCAGATTCCAGAAGGTTCCATCACAAAAAAGTGGGAAAAATGTGTGATTTCCAGCAAAGTTGGAGGTTTGCAGGGCATTGTGGGTAAGAAAATGGTGCTGGGTGCATGTGAAGCACACCACCCGTGACTCAGATGTTTAGTTTTCAGATGTTTCTATGTCTTGTGGATTTTTCTCAGCGTCCGAAAGTCCAAAAAGTGCAACCATCACCATTCCAAGTGGGACAATTTTGAGAGTTAGCCAAGCTCTCATGGCCCAAATGTAAAACCAAACCCAAAATAATCAAATGTCCTCCTGCTTGCCATGGGATACGATGTTTTAGAAGGTGGGGGGAGAGCTGAAAGACTGTTATCCCCTTCAGTTGGGGTGAGGGCATAACCATGCCCATACTGGTTGGTAGCCTCCACCACACTATTTTTTTTTTCAATTCCCTGGCATTTAGCAGACTTTCTGCCCCCTGGGGTGTATCGGGTGTAATTGCCCCATCTGCCCAATGGTGGGTACAACAACTTTGGCCCCATTTATTTGGGGTGGGGGTATGGCCATTCCCCCACCCTCCTATTTTGAAAAAAAATCTTTCCTGGTCTCTGGTGGGCTTTCTGTCCCCCTTGGGGGCAGATGGGCCTTCCAAAAATAGGCTGATCTGCTCCCAAGTGGGGCAGATATGGCCAACAGTAATTTGCCCCCTTGAGGAGCAACCCTTGCCCAAGAGGCTGCCCCCTCAAACAAAACACACATACACCACTCCCTGGTGCCTAAGTGGTTTCTGACCCCCCCGGGGCAGATCAGCCTAATAGAAATAGGCCGATTTGCCCCCAAGGGGAGCAGAAATTGCCTAAAAGAAATTTTCCCCGCAGGGGAGCGGCCCTTGCCTAAGGGGTTGCTCTCCTTGCCTGAAATTGACGCAAAAAAATAAAAAATCCCTGGTGTCTAGTGGTTTCTGCCCCCCTTGGGGGCAGATTGGCCTAAAGAAAATAGGCTGATCCGCCCCCAATGGCCTAAATACAATTTGCCCCCCAGGGGAGCTACCCTTGCCTAAGGGGTCACTCCATACATCTAAAAAAAATAAAGTAAACAAAAAAAAACATCCCTTGTGTCTAGGGGTTTCTACCCCCCATGGGGACAGATCGGCCTAATTATAATAGGCCGATCTGCCCCCAGGGTGGGCAGAAAAGGCCTAAAAATATTTTGCCCCCCTGGGGAGCGGCCCTTGCCCAAGCGGCCGCTCCCCTTTTGAATAAATATAAATAACAAAATTCCCTGGTGTCTAGTGGTTTCTGCCATCCTGGGGGCAGATTGGTCTAATAATTTGCCCCCTAGGTGAGGCCCCATACATAAAAACATAAAGTAAACAAAAAAAAATGGGGGGGCAGATCGGCCTGATTATAATAGGCCGATCTGACCCCGGGGGGGGGGGTAAAAAAGGCCTAAACATATTTTGCCCCCCTGGGGAGCTGCCCTTGACCAAGGGGCCGCTCCCCTTATGCGTGATTATACAAAAAAAATATTCCCTGGTGATGCGATCGGACAGCAGAAATGGTTACAGAGACATGAAAGCAAAGGAAAGGGCTTTCCTTTCCTTTCATGGCTCTGCCTGCCCCCTCCTCCCGAGCAGAAGAGAAATGTTGAGCATTTCTCTACTGCATCAAGATGGGAGGTGACCTCTAATGAGGTCAGCACGCGATTGCGTGCTGGCGTCATCAGATGTCACTGAGGGGGTTGGGGGGGGTCAGGGGTGGAAGAGGAAGCGATTCCCCTTCCAGCCCTGCCATGCTTCACCCGAGGGCCAGTACTAGATCATAATGGTTACGTCCGTAGCACCTAAGCCCCGCAGCCACGGACGTAACTTTTACATCCATGGCGCCCATGGGGTTAATGGTGCTACAGAGAAGTCTTTTGCTGCCAGTTCTGTGTCCATGAAGGTGGCTACTTATGCAGCACACACAGCACAGTCTTTAATAAAGGATTTTGAGTCTCTTTCTATTGCCACCTAGAAGAATATGGACCGTTCTGATTTGCTGCTGCAAATAGAACAGGAGGCAGAGCTATTAGCTGATGTTTCCTCCGATACTATTAGATTTTCAGCAGTGGCTTCTGGTGCTTCCATCCTGGTAAGCCACCATTTATGGATGTAGGACATGAAGACTGATTATGCAAAGAAAGTTTCCCTCCTGTAAATTCCTTTCAAAGACAGAGAGTTGTTTGGAAGCCAGTTGAATGCTACCATAATAAAGTCTTTCAAAGATATGAAGCACACTTTTCCCTTTAAGGTGTCTGCCTACAAATCCTACAAATCTTGGAACAGGGACTATAAGTATTTTTCTAGGTAGGATGCAAAGGATTATTCTTCCAGAAGAAGGTAGTTTTAGCTTGGCAAATATTCTGAATCTCAGAACTCTGGTAAACAGGCGGGAACAAGCAAAAATCATTCCTGACTACTGGCCCCTTCTGGAGGGGGATTGCCCAATTGGAGGGAGATTGTTGGACTTTGGCAGCGTTTGGCAGGAGTCCATCGGAGATCAATGGGGGCTCAGTCTACTCAGGAAAGGCTATACCATTGAGTTCATTCAAAAACCTCTGGATTTGAAAAACTCTCCCTACCCCTATTTCCAGGGATCCAATAAAAAGAGAGGCTTGTGGTTCGGTGTTCTAGCCCTCTTAAAGAAAAGGGCAATTGTGGATGTTCTGGCACCAAAAAATGGCAAAGGAGTTTAGTGTATTCTGTTCCTGGTGCAGAAGGCAGACGGAGAGTACAGGCCAGTTCTGGCCCTAAGAGGAGTGAACAGATGAGTAAAGAACATCTATTTCAAAATGCTGTCCTTGCCTCTAGTTATTCCTTTGGTGTTTCAAGGCAACTTTCCAGCTACCATCGATCTTCATTATGCCTACCTTCACGTCCTTATTTACAGCCCTCACCAGAGAATTCTGCAGTTCGCAGTGAGTCCATTACACTTTCAGTTTCGGGTGCTGACCTTTGGTCTAAAATCATCACCAAGGGTCTTTACCAATGTCCTAGCTCCTCTGATGGGGGTTCCGTGTCTGGAGGGCATCGCTTTCCTTCCATATCTTGATGACTGCCTGGTGTTCTCATCCTCCCTAGAGACCTCTGTGGCTCATGTCACAAGAGTTCTTTCACTACTGGAACATCATGTTTTTGGTGAATCAGAAGAAGTCCCATCTGATGCCTGTTCAGGACCAGACTTACATTGGTGCAAGGTTTCTGACCAGCACAGGATTGGTTTTGCTGACAGAGAAGAGGGTCAACAAACTTCACTCACATTTGTTGGAGTTGATGGCACAGGACAATCTCAGTGCAGCAGCTTGATGCGGGTGCAGGGCGATCTTGCAGTGACCACTTCTCTGGTACCATGGGTCAGGTTCCATCTGAACAGGGTGGTGAAACACATTCTGGATTGTTGGTCCCATGTGTCTCAGGGTTTGACCATAAAGATTCTGATAACGGTAATGTGGGAGGAGCTTTCTTGGTGGATGGAGTCTTCACACATCGGGAAAGATTTCAGCTTAATGCCTCAGATGCTGATCATCTTGGCAGCCAATGCCACTGCGGCAAGTTGAGGAGCTTGGATTGGTGCATTGCAAGTGCAGAGCCAGTGGTCAAGAGTGCAGCAGTTGAGGTCCCCTAACTGGATCATCTGGCTTTGTTTGCATATGCTCCAATATTGAGGGGCAAGAGTGTCCTGTTAAAGACAGACAACAATGCTGCCAAGTCCTATCTGAACAAACAGGGAGGCACAAGATCTTCAGAATTGTTGAGGGTCTCCAAATAGATCTTTCTGTGGGCACAGAATAACTTATTGGAGCTGAGAGTGATTTACGTTCAGGGGAAGCGGAATGTCATAGCGGACAAATTGAGCAAGGAAATTCCCTCCTCTCAGGACTTTGTCTGACCAGGTAGGCTTTTCACAGGATTTGTCAGGAGTGGGGGACCCAAGTAGCAGCTTTGTTCGTATAAGCTCAGAATGCCCTTCTTCCCTGGTTCTGTTTAAAGCTAAGGGAGGCGAGGGCTTGGGCAGTGGATACCCTGTCTTGTCCTTGGCTAAAGGGGATCCTTTATGCATTTCCACCCTCTTCTTCTGAGGTTGTTGAGCAGGTTGAAGTGAGAGGATTTGATGGTGATACTGATAGCTTCAGCAGGGCCCGCTCTGCTTGGTACCATTTGGTACCATTTGATAATGTCCATGAGGACCAGCAAGGAGTTCCTTCTTCCAGCAGTTCTATCCCTCCCATAGTTTTCCTGCCTTCAGGTCAAAACATTGAGAACCCTCAGACTGATGCCTTGGAGGGTGAAAGGGCAGGGTTAACGGTAAATGGTGTCTCTGAGAGGGTGGCTTCCTCCATACGGGCTTCCGGGAGAGCTTCCACACTTTATTACTGTTCCAGACATTGGTCCACTTTTCAGAAATGTGTTTGACTAACCATTTATTGCCACATTCAGTAGAGATGGTGAAGGTGCTAGATTTCCTGCAGGATGGTTTCCATTTTTCAGGGTGTTCGAGGACAGGGTAATCCTAAGTCTTGGTCCTTCTTTCATCCCTAAAGCAAATTCAGTATTTCATAGAGAGCAGGAGGTTATTTTACCAGTGTTTCACCCAAATCCTTTTACCCTGGAGTAGGTGGGGTTACATTCTTTGGATTATAAGCAGGCTATTCTGTTTTATTTGGATAGAGTTTCTGATTTCTTCTTCTTCCTTGTGAACTTTGTGCCTGCTACGAAAGATTCTTAACCTTCCACTCAGACTCTAAGTAGAAGGATCAGGTCTCCGATTGCACTGGCATATAGAGAGGCAGGAACTCCATGTCCAGTTGGGGTGGAGGGCAGATCCACTAGAGCCATGTCTACTTCCTTTGCAGAAACTCAGGGTGCATCTTTGGTTGAAATTTGTAGAGCTGCAAAATGGGCTACTCCTACGTTTGTGCGACATTACAGAATAAAGCAGGAAATTGACCTGGAGGAGGTTTTGGCGTAAAAAGAGCTGTCTTCTATGAAGTAAAAGGTGGTGTGGTTCCAGGATTAAATAAACTAAGTGGTGCATGAGTTGTCCTGGTCAATGTTATTGCTTGCTGTGTCTCTTCAAGTAATTAATTAGTGGGAAAAGTATGAGGAGGTAATGCTTCAATTACTTACCAGTAATTGCATTACTCCAAGCATGTTTTCCCCCAATTAATTAACCCCTCCCTCTCGCCCTGTTATGACCAGGCCAACTGTATTATGTGGGGGCTCAAGTCAACTAAAACAGGAGGTCATGGGGGAGGGGTTTTTAACTTTGGGAACTGAGTGTGTCTGTGAGGTGCAGCGGGCTCATTAAGTAATTCATTATGGGAAAACATTCTCAGAGTAATGCAATTACCGGTAAGCAGTTGAAGCACTTCTGTGTGAGTTCACTCCAGAGTTGCTACTACGTACTGGTTTGATGTAACCTATACATATATATCAGCATGCAGATTTCAGAATAAAATATACTCAAAAAAATACTCTAGGAAAGGACTATTACGCAGTTGTTGATGTGACGTTCTTAATCATTGGTTGCAAATTCCTGCACTGATGACTGGTGTATATTCATCTGTTATGATGTACCCCTGATTTTTTTCTCAATATGCTAATCTTATAAAACTGCTGATATGCCACTGCCTAAATAGTGGGTGGCTTGCTATGCCATCATCCAAAGGGAAGCCATCCAGTGATGAAGGGTTCTTCTTACATTGCTGAGCTTCCTATTGGATTAAGTATTCATAAACTTATTTGGGGGGAGGGTGGTACTCCTGCATTTCTGTTGAGAGGGTAGCCCTAGATATTCGTGGTGGCCCTTTGCATGGTGAATGTTTTATTTTTACAGGTCTACACTGTGCTGCAGTGTATCCCTATTTTGCAGCTAGCAATATTCCTGCCCTTGTTTTGTGCATTCTTTCAATGTCATTCGGGTATTCCTGTTGTTTTAATGAGGCAGTCCCACAACTTTGACTGCTTGATCCTATAACTCTGTTGGTGACACCTACACTTGGGATATAGCCATTTCCACACTTATGAGGCAGGCTACTCAGAAGCATCTGATGGTGCGGATCTTCGCTTCTCAAGGAGCACCGCTTCAGTTCTGTGTCACTCCCTCGCTTCAGAGGGGACATGATTTTACTTTTCAAAGGTGTTTTCAGGTTGCTAATGAGGAATTCTCACACCTCTGAGCCTGGGACTTTTGCAGGTCCATTATGTCACATCTTATTGGTTTAGATACACATCATATGAGTAGTACCTACATGCAGGCCCCACCCTTGCTTCAATAGCGCTCTGAGCGGAAAGAAGTGTGCCGCCCTTTTCACTGCTGGTGAATGAAATGAGGCAGCAAGCAGACTTTTTTCATAGGTAAGCCAGTCCTGGGCGGCAGTAACTTGCCTCTGAACACACCTCTCCATGCCTTCCCCATCTCACCTTAATCATCCACAACTTAGGTCCCTCAGACTGGCTCTAGGTTGTTTGTTGGGGAGCAGAGGGGGGGTGTGACAGTAGTGAGTGAGAGGTTCTTGGGAAGTCAAGGTAGGGGACTGACAGGGTGCTAATATCTAAAAACAGCGACTGCAGCAACTTAAAATGATTAAAAGCACCTCAAACTCAATCGCTGGAGCTGAGGTAGAGGGTATTGCTGTGTGCAGGACCTTGAGACAGACAACTCTTTTTCTCCCTCGGATGCCTAAGCCCAGCTCGCACACGCCAAAAGGCAGCCCTACCTACAAGTCTAGTTTGGGAATAACTTACTTCTTATTCTACATTTGTACAGTTTCATGTGGTATTCCAGCACTTGTTCTGTGGTAGTCCCCCAAAATAGCTGTTGTATTCTTAGTAAGATCTGCAGTTTGATGGTTTGTTGGGAAGTCTGATGATCAGCTGTCAGTAGTGCCCTGTTAGAGACGTAAAGATACTTTCCATGGTTCAGTGCTCAAATTATAACTATTGTCATTGACGGCATGCAAAAACTGCATTCCGTTCCTGTCACCGGTAGACTGCTCCTCCCACCAGCAAGCACCTGACCCATCCACCTCCTACAGTCACAGCGCCCTACCCCCTACAGTCCTAGCGCCCCCTACATACATCCACACAGACACCCACACGCACCACGCATACACCCACCTACACTTCCAGACGTGCATCCATGCGCACTCATCCATTCACGCATTCACTCACACGCATACAACCATGCATACACCACAACACACAGTCCCATTCACACACGCACACACATGCATACACACACGCAGACACCAAACACTCAGACACGCACACACAATACACCCCTCCCCTGTCACACGCCCAACGTACCTTGTCCGGGGAGGAGGTCGCCCAGCAGGGAACGGGAAGGGGCCCTGCTACCGCCAGCAGCACCACGCCATCAGGACGCCGCCAGGCAGTATTAATGGTCTTAATACGGCTGGCGGCGTCCTTCTGGCAGGGCGGTGCAGGTGGTAGCAACGCCAGTGCACCACCGCCCGTCAGCATGGCTGCTGCCGAATATCCTCCCAAAGTGTGGTGTAAATCCGGCAGTACCCATTATATGGCGGGCGGAAGACCACCAGCACTGGCGGTCTTCTGGTGCCCGTGGTTTTGGCGGTCTCGCTCAGAGACCGCCAAAGTCATAATGAGGGCCTATATCTTTTGGATGACAGATTTTTCTTAAGGATTTCTTTAGAAAATCAACATTCTCCTTTATTACTAAAAAGCCACAAATTGTCCTGTAGTACTTTATCGTGCTGTTTCACTCTACAATCATGTCAGAAGTATAACATGTTAGTAGCCAGGTAACATAAATGTTTTGAATCTGAGGGTTCAAAGAAAACTCAAAATGTTGTCCTGGTCCAGGGCAGGGCTACTGTCAACATCACTGTCCAAGACTGACTTTGACTAACGAGAAACCCCGAAGCATCCTTTCAGAAGCCTTTGAAAAATAGTAATGGTTTGTCCGCATACTTAGCTCCTGCATGACTACTCCTCATGTCGACTTCACTTCGGTATTTTTGTGAAAAGTCTGTGCCCTTGTGTTGGGACGGGAAAGTTCTTTGCATTGTAAAGGGCGTGTACTGCTACCCTGAGTGGCCAACTGTACTGTTGTCTGAATCCTTAATGTTGATTTTTGCTTTCATAAGCAAACATAGCTCATGCATGAGCGCCATTACATAGGCCTGTCTTACAAATTGCTATAATGTTTGATCTGGAGGGGCGACCAAAGTGCTGCCCTCATAGTGGTGGAAGGCTACTGCCTTAATCAGGAGCTAAGCAGCACAAGTGTTGTGGTGGTAGCATGTACTATCACTAGTAGTGAACAGGGACCTTGTTAACTTGTGTCACTGGAGTCAGGCCTACCAGCTCACTTACCTTTTTAAAGTTCTACTGCAGTGTGATTAACTCACCCTACGCCTAAATTAGTTTCGATGTAAAAGGTTGCGCAGTTGAGGAGTGCTCACTCTGCAGTGGTTGTATATGTGCCTGGGAAGCCTACAGTACAGTTATAGAGCAGTGAGTGTGTGTCTTGGCTATCTATATACTTGCAAGGGTACTTTACATCAGGAATGTTGTGCTGTGCAGTGCATGCATGGTGAATGCATGTTCTGGGGATATGTGTACTTGCAAGAGGTGCAATACATGAAGGGTGAAGTGTCTGACTGTGTGTGTCAGAAGATTACCCATCAAATCAAACTTCCACAGGAGCAGATGTCTTTTACCCAGCTCCCTCCAACAGATGCGTACTCAGACTTTAACTGTTTATCTGAACCCTGCATCCTCTAGGGGGAAAGGGGAATGGGAATAGAAAAAGAAAGACCGCCTCCAGATCTAGTTCCGGCCTGTGTTTCCCACTTGAAGTTAGTATATTCAGTGTGTGTCTCTGAAAACCTGCGCCTTTCTTCTTAATGAGATTTCTTTAAAGGAAGGACCTGCAGTCGGGTGATAAGAGAATAGATAAGTACATCCCTACTGCGCATTCAACTGTTCAGCCATTTACATTCACCCAATTCTATTTTTCTCCTAACCTGGATCTTTTGAGAGACTAGCCTCTCTCTCAGAGAACAATGTTAACTTGCTATCTTCTTATCTCCAGGAGTCAGATGCTTCCAAGGTTCTCTGGAGAACAGTTCAAAAGTTCACAAATATACAAACTACTAATGTCTTTTAAAGGAAACAAAAACTCCTTCTCAAGGTTCAGTTTTCTCAATCACAGTCTCTAGGAATTAGTCTGAGCACTGAGGTTTGTCTCTAAGACTGACAAGTCTGCAAAGCAAAGAGTTCTTTAATATATATGTACATATATAGATTGCCAAGTCTGGAAATCATACAAAGAGTTCCTTACTGCAGTTGCTTGAAGTTCTGTTAAGCCAAAACAAATTCTCCTCAGAAAACCGATAGCCAGTTGTTGGAAGAAGGAAAAAATTCAGCTTCTTCAAAAGGGAAAAAGTAGCTGGTGTGCACACTGTAACAAGAAAAAGAATGAATTACTCAAAACTGGAAGAATTCTCTATAAACGAAGCACCTTGGGAACACTGCTCATTCTCCTCAAGATGACGGTTGAAGTGCAGGGCTCCCAGAGAGAAACAGCTGGAGGGAAGCTTCAGCACGAGACTAAGGTAGAAGCACTATAGCGCTGACCTCACATGGATTTTTAGCCACCATCTTGAGTGGCAGTTAAACTTGAAGAAGTTAGTTCTAAGAACAGCCTCTGTAAGAGCCACCGGGAGTGAGGACGCCGCTGCAACCAACGTGGGTACAAGGAAAAGGGGAATCGTTTTTGCTAAGGGAAGAACTTAACAATGCTGGAAATAGTTTTCCTGACAGTGTGAGCTAGCAGTATGTGTGCTTACAAGTGGCACACCATGGCACAATACAGAAAGGCTACAGTACTGATAGGTGCGCACAGAGTGAATGTGTGTCCTGAATGTATGTGTGCCTGGGAGGTAACTGGTTAGTGTGTGTGCTGTGTGCATACGAGTACAACTACGCCTGTAATGGTGCATTACATAGAGGACAGTGGGTACCATTTTGGAAAGCTCAGGCCCACCTTGTGAAGCCATGAGGAGGTAAAGGAACCCCCCCAACAGATTTGTGTATTGCTACATTCCTGTGAGCAGGGTGGGAAACAGTGGACAATGGAAAGAGAAGAGAGAGAGACCTCCCTCCTCCCATAAACTTCAAAGGGTATTCTTTGATTCAGTGAGAGATCACGAGTAATCGGCCTGGACACATTTCAGAAGGAGATGAAGCTTATAAGGGAGTCATACAAAGTAGGGCTGAGAGCCCAAGATTAACCTTTTGATGCATACCTCCCTGTGGCTGACATTCAGGTAGGAATTCTAGTCACTCCCATGGTCTGTGTTGTGGGACTATCAGCTTCAGAGTCTTTCCCTCTGTGATGGGCAACTTTTCATGAGAGAGAGGAGAAGGGTGTACTTCAAAGGAAGCAGGACCCAACATAAAATTTAAAAGACCTTTACCTTAAATCACATTTGATATCTGGAAATGGACTATAAGAAGGGGAGGTTGAGACCCAAACATTTGTCATCTGCCACGCATCCAGACAGGCTGTGTGAGGAGGGGATGCTTTGCAAGGATTCTGCTTATGATCAGGACTGGTGACCAAGACCTGCTAGTCTCCCTGCTTGGTGAGGGGATATCACTCAGAGAAGACAAGACCACCTGCTCTGGAGCACCACCGCCTGCCTGCTTGCTCAGACCAGTGTGCACTGTGAGGAAGAGGAGAGCATTAGAGCGAGGTCCAGTTGGGAGTCCGGCTGAGTGGACTACCAGTGTGAAGTGTAAGGAGATGGCTGGTACACCGACTGGGTCGTTGCCAGTGTGCAGATTCCAGTCTGTGGCCCCCTGATATGCCTATAGAGGGCTGCCATGAAAATGGCCGTTAGCAGGGTGTTGTGAGAGGAAGCTTGTGCCTCACTAGTTGCAGTGACCCTGTATGCTAGGAGGGGCTGCCATGAGAGTAAATGCCAGATACTAAGGGCTGAACCCGCTGTGGAGCTGCTTCGCATGCCAGGAGGGGCCGCTATGGTTTGGACTACTGTGTGGTGAGGGCAGGCACCTTGGCCATTAGGCTTACAGCAACCCCATAAGTCAGGAGGGGCTGCCAACACCATTGCCAGAGAACTGTAAGGGCCCCCTCATTGAGGAGCGCAGGACTTGCAGTGCAGAAGGAGCACCTCCTTCTGGTGGGACCAGCCGCATACAATCAGGAGAGACCCCACGTGCAGGGGGCTGCCGCGCAAGCTTTCTCCCTGCTGGAGTGGGTAAGACTGGCTAGAGGCCTATTAGGCCCCAGTGGATTTGCTGCTATGGTTTGCTACAATGCCAAGACACCATTGACTACTTTACTAATAGTTGAAGTGGTCTCTTGAGTTAAGGCCTACTAGTGAGCATTACCTAAATGTGAATGGGTTATAACTCCTACCACATTATGAAGTGCGGGTGGGACAGGGACTTACTAGTGAAACACTAGAGCCCCAATCTCAAGGGTAAATGGTTTTATGTTTATATATGCCATTACATAGCTTTAAATGCATAGAGGTAGAAAAAATACTTTTTATTATAAAAATAAGTATTTGACCAGACATTGATTTATTGACACTGCTGTGCGCTCTTTGGGTTATGAGTCTTGTTCACTAACCCGTATTCACACTTCCTCGCGAGGGAGCCTTGGATAGCCACCAACGAGAGTCAAGTGCAGAGGACGCCTTCGCCAGGTTGCTTAGGGTCCATCGTAGGTCAGGCCGTGGGACATCAGAAGTAAAGGTCCTTAACCCCCATGGTTGGACCCAGTAACCCCTGTGTGCCCTGTTGCCCTCTGAAGGGGTTCTGATACCTTGTTTCGAGAGCATAATCCACCTGTATGCATAAGGCACCTTTATGTATGGGTCACCCACATTTTCGGAAGCTATGCATAGTGCCTGGGGATGGGAAGAACATGATAGGGATCACGTTTGTTGCTATTAACCACTGGCTTACTTGTTATATCAGCAAATTGAGTTTCGTGATTCGAAATGTACACTGATATAACCAGTTAACAAATGGGTTTCTAGGAGATCCCCAGTAGCTCCATGGTCTAATGCGAGGGCAATCACCTCAGGTTAATATGGTCTCATTAATAAAATTGCCCTTAAAAGTAGGACTCCAAACCTTCACAGGACATCTCTTATGTGTAAATTTGTCTAAGGAGCTTAAACCTGATTTCGCATGAAAGACGATATGTAGAAATAACACATTCTTAAAGTCATAGCTATAATTTTTAGGCCTGACTAGAACTTTAACAATTGCCAGAGCTCATGTAATCAAAAACACATTTAAAAGCAGTATTGAGAAAAGCCTGAACTACAACTCTGTTGATCTTATCTAGTAGCATGTGCTTAATAGACAGAATTTTATATTACATGAATGAAGTTGTTTCCATGCTCTTAAATGACAGATGTTAACACAGACACCGTGCCAAATACAGAAGCAAGGACTGCATGGTGGAAACCACTGACAAAAAGAGCAGGAAGTAGTTTTACCCTCTGAATCTTCTGGCATATGAAGAGGTAATGGGTCCCACACTGTGAACTCCCTCACAAATGCAATTAAAGAAGCCTTACATTGAAGATCCTCGCACAAATACAGTAGGATAACATTTTAATCCGTGAACGTCTTCACAAACACCCAAGGAGAAGGCTTTTTGTTGTTGGAAACAGAAAACCCTTCTTACCTATAGTTCTAGTTTAGGAGGCGCTAGAGAGGTCTTGGGTTCATGGTGTACATTTGTGTTTTTAAGTTTGGTATTTTGTTTTGTGTGAATTTCATATTCACGAATGGTTCTCTTTAAAAATGAAAGCACTAACTGCAAATTGATTTAATATGCGTTATAGTAATATTTACAGCGTTCTTAGATTTTAACCCCCTCATTAAGCTGAATTTATTAATGAATATTCATGTATTTTGAGTGTTGAATTTGCGTAGAAAATGTATTAACGTAAAGAAAAATAATGCACCCATTTGATGGTGTGCGCCCACCAGAGTGGCTGACAATGTTCAAGAAGTGTACTTATTCATGGCTTATTAGTATGTAATGTTGAGTTTATGTTTGATTAATGTAGTAATATGTCAGATTAAGGGTTATGCATTATGTATTAGCCTTATTAACTGTAGGCCTTAACTTAGCGAGGTCTTGGCCCAGTTGCACGGCCTCATGTCAAGCTGCATTTCTTAGGCGTTTTATAAAATGGATGCTTAGAGAATTAAATTGTGATTTTCCACTGTACTGACCATGTGCTCGTAGCTGAAGTTAGTTCTCATGAGAAACTGCTTGCCAGAAGATGCTGTACTAGCTAATAAAACAACATGTAATGTAATGTGTGTAAGACTGTCCTTCCCAGTTGAAGACAATGGATGCACTGACTAGAGTATAAGCTGCAACAATATTGATACCTGATGAGCCGAATGACGAGAGCGGGAGAAGAGGAGCCAGTCATCGACATGTGAACCAGGTACTTGTAGAAATATATATTTGAGGTTCTAGTTTCATTGGACTACATGTAAACATGCAATCTCCTGACTAATTAAAATGTAGGAAGTAGTTTTAGGAAATCTAAATTAGCCAGACTGCATAGAGAGAAGAGAGGCCATTAGCTATATTCTTTCGAACTGACCAGAGAGTGCACTTTTTGATTATTGTTTTCCAAACTGCTTAAAGAGACTTTGCTTATTCTGAACTTTGATGCTGAATCCTGATGTCTTGCTGACCGAACTGATGTCCTATTGACGAAGACTGTCACAGCTTGCTGAACCATATTGAGGACAGGTATACTGACAATGTTACTGATTGTTATGTCTATTTGCTTTTGTTTCTAGGTACCAACCGCTATTTTGATAGGGCCATAGTTAGATATTTTTCCAAATTTGTGTGACTAAATTGTTTTGCATGAAGTCCAAAATACTATTCTAATCTGGTGCTAGTTAGGGTTCTCACTAATGAGGTTTGCTACATGTAATAACAGTTGATGTATTTTCTTTGCTGAATCTAAATGTATGATAAATCGTTTTGCACGGTAACCTTAGAATGTGTGGTAGCTCAAGCTTAGATTAGATTGCGATTATTTAGCCGCTTTGGTCAGCCAGTATTGTTTATGTATGTTTTTCATTTGATTTTGACAGTAAGTTACCTGACATTAGCATTGTTAATATAGGGAAATTAACATTCTAACTTTTACATAAAGGTGTGGTTATTCATGACTGCAAGGTCATGTTGTGTGGAAATTACTGACTCTTATTGATTATTGATGGTTGATGTTATTGATCTGTATTGGTATGGGATATATGGTGGTAAAAACTCGAAGCGCAGTCCAAAGATCCATGGGCCTATAGGCGTCTCCCTTGTAAGTTTATTAAAAAGGTCTGACGCGCTAACAGAGATGGTAGCAGAGTTTGATGGTTTGTCTTCTTAAGAGCCAAACTTAGAGGCCCGGTACATGGTGTGTCTCCTTAAGAGCCCATCATACAGTCCAGAGATAGGGAATAGAATATTCGGTCCCAGAGATAGTAAGCAAGGAATAACAGGTGTCCCCAGAGATGGCAGTACGGTGAGGGTTGGTCTCCCACTAAGAGCAAAATAATTCAGAGATTAGTTGAAATTGGTGAAATTTTAGTATTTTTTCAGATTCAATGATACAAAATGGAAAGAAAATGTGTCCGTAAGTACCTAAAATGACTTTCCCAGAATCTTGGAGCTTGCCAATGATTGTTTATGGATGTTCTTGGCGTTCTAGTGACGGTGTGAATGAGCACAACTTATGCAAATTGCAGATGAATTATGATGTTTGTGAGGGTTTAGGGAGTTTGCATACTCTGAATGAAGTTGTAGAAGGAGTGTGCGTACTCCGAAGTGTGAGAGTGAAGAAGTCGTTGAACTTCACGTGTGTGGCGCTTTGTGCTCAAAAATTGTCCACATGGTGTTTGATGTAAGGACCCTGTGTGGTCTAAGACTCCGGAGTATATTGAAAAAGTGTATGAGACACTTGTTTTTTGTTGTAATTTGTCTGGTTTAGTAGGTCGATCGGGCGTGGTAGACAAGTCAGAGTGTGAGTCAAAGTGAGTAAAATAATTTTTCAACTGAGCCCTGGCGAGTCCTATGTGCACCAGGCAGACCCACTGATCAGTTGAGGGTAAAATTTGCGGGTCGGATTTTGCTTGCGAATCAGGGAAACTGAGAAAGAAGGAGTAGCTGCTAGAGCAGAACGCCGTCAGAGAAAAATCTGTAAAGTTTCTGAAGCGATTGTGTTACCCTACCTGTAATAAATGGACAAATTGGGTTTTGATTTTGTTTAGTGCTTGCAATACCTTTGCCTTGGTTTGTGTGAATCTGAGTTAAGAAGGACAAGCTGCAAGACTTTCTCAGCTGCAGTACGTGTGAGTGTGACATCATTGGAGCCGTGCTGGGATAGGTTGGTTAGTGGGAAGGGTCACGCACGGATTGGCAGCCGTCCGTGAAGCATAATTGGTTGGGAAGGTGGGTGAAGAGAATTCTGGGATTAAAAGTCACTTCCTGATTTGATTTTGAATACCATAAAGGTCGCAAAATGACATTTTTCAAAGCTTTAAAGAG
This sequence comes from Pleurodeles waltl, assembly GCF_031143425.1. Classification (NCBI taxonomy): domain Eukaryota; kingdom Metazoa; phylum Chordata; class Amphibia; order Caudata; family Salamandridae; genus Pleurodeles; species Pleurodeles waltl. Next base: position 844,186,906 of record NC_090440.1, on the reverse strand, counting down.
TGCTTTCATGGGAGATACGTACATTACATCGAGTATAGCGGAGATTGCACCTCCAGAAGGTACACCAGTTTATATTATGATCGAAGAGCAGGGTGTTGTGCCATGTCTCTGGATGAAGCAATGGTGCAAAGGGACAGAGAATGATGGGAGCTTAGCGTTTCCTGCCTATGGAACATTTAATTTGAAGAGATTGAGCTTAGAGATTCTGAGGAGGGTGCTATATGATTTGAAACCACCCCTCCGAGACCAGCACAGTTTGAGGCTTTAGCTATCTGGGAATTAGTAGCCAGACAGCAACAGAAATTTGAAAGGAGAATGAAAAAGGCAGACAAACAACTAGCGGAGGCTAGATGGGACAGCGCTCATAAATTGTGGCGAGCCAAGACTTTACAGGGAATTAAAATGTTTCCAGCGATTTCACAAGACAGCGAGGGAGAAGGAAGGAGAGCTACCAGAAAAACAAATAGGAGCCCTTCCGAGAGTAGGGAGTGGAGATCAAAGGAGTCTAGAAGATCTTTGACATTTGAGGAAGAGTCAGTTGATGATGAGTTTATTTTGCAGTTATTGAGAAATCGTCCCCCACCGTATGCAGCACAAAAGAGTGGTCTGAGCACCAGTGTAAATCCTTCAGCTCCGACTGAGGTTAACATGACTACGATTCCAGTGCAGGGTAACCCAAGTATGACACAGAGCCCAATGCAGAGCAGTCTCAATGCACCTATTACTCCAGTAGCACAGAATCAGGTGCCACAATCGAATGTCCCAAGAATTTACCCAGATGTACCTATTGTGGAAGCTGCCACAAATCTATTAGTGCCAAAAGGACAGGTTTTACCGAAACCAATGTTGGTTCAGACAGAGCCAACTCCACTTTTACTGCCACAAGTGCAGTCACAAGTAATGCCAAAGTACACTCCAATCACAGGGACCCAGACAGAGACGTCTGTATTGATGATCCGGAATATGGGAATTATGCACCTACAGAATTTGAGTATCAGACCAAGCCCAGATGCTGTATCAGTACCTGTTACCTTTGGTCCAGCTGTACCTTTGTTCGCACAAGAGAAAAACAGTGCAGATGGGCGGTGAGTCCTGAGTCAGAATTCAATGAGGGGAGGACTTAATGAGATTATCCCAGTAGTCTCTCCTGTGGGAAAGACCTTTGACAGATCGAGATCATTGCTAGACCTTAGTCCATACGGAGTTCCTCTGCATACTGTCATAGGGTCGAATGTTAGTCAGAGTCTGAAATTAATGACGTCGCAGTCCCCGAATACAGTGGTGCAACAAGTGCCACATGCCCAGGCCAATAATATTTTGCTGCAAGGTTTGACTGCCCAACAATTGACTGAATGATTGGATAAGCTGAATACCCAGCAGAGTGCTCCTAGGGGGGAGGAGTACTTGAACTATACAAGATTAGGCATGGAAGCGGGTGACCTCATCGAAGGAACGATGGGTGTGAACAGATTAGAGTCCTACACAGAAGCAGAGTTCAGATATCTGTATCCAAAAATTACGAGGGAAGTGAGCAATGTGCATCAAAGGTTAGCAGACCTGCCAGAAAAGTATGGCATAGAAATAGAGAAAATGAAGCATTTGAAAAGGAGTTAAATGTTAGATTTCGACACAAAAGACTTTGAACACATGAGATCTGCAGGAATGAAGGGCACACTTTGGGAGTTACTCCAAAGTGTTCAGACATTCAGACATGGGGAGCCTTAGATAAATGGGAAGGCAGATGGGAAAAGAACACAGAGAAAAGAAAAAGGGATTCTGTGGAGCTGACTGCAAATGTGCAGCAGGGCAAGGATCCAGTGAAAATTTTGCAAACGAGAGAGATTCCAAGAGGGAATTTTGTTCATGTCCTTTGGAGCAGAAGTGACATTTTGTCCTTCACAAATGACTGTCCCAGGTTGAGAGAGAAGCCAGTAGAATGGTATCAGGAGACAGACAGGTTTGTGAAACTTGCAAAGTGCCTGTGGGAAGACTTAAACACTCTATTAGAGACAGTAGTTCCAGCTGACTTATGGATGGAGTGTAAGAGGAGTATAGACTGTCCAACCAAGGAATTAGAGAGAGATCAGGCTACAGGTGCATCATCTCTGGAAGTAATCAAATATTACTACAAAGTGATTGAGTTTTTGAAGATGAGAATTTCACCCAAAAACATTGATTGCCAGAGAATAGCCAGGACAGCTCAGGAAGCAAAAGAGTCCATACATGAGTACTATGAGAGGTTGTTGCAGGCGTTTAAGCATTATAGTGGTACAGAGACAATCGAGCCGAAAAACATGATTCATTTTGTGTTTAGATTTGTGGAAGGGTTGAGACCTGAAATTAGCCAGATGATTAAGAGCCATTTGATTTGCTGGCAAGCAAAGCCAATTGATGAGGTGTTGCAAAATGCAAAATATTGTAGTGACAAATTTGAGATGAAGCAGAGAAAGCTGAAGGAAAAGGTGATGGTGATGCAGATTAAAGAGGCACAAACAGGGATGCAGGGAAATTTCCAAAGCAGCAGCAGAGAAATGTGTTGTTTCAAAATCAGATGAGAGGTAGAGGATGCGAAGGAATTGGTAATGGAAACTGTACTCCCGATTTGAATACTGTAGGTGTTCAGAATGATGCGCAGGGAATGAAGAGTGTGTTGCCTTGTCACACTTGCGGAGCGGTCGAACATTGGGAGCGGGAGTGTCCGATGATGGTGCAGGAAGGTGTCGTTCAGCAAACAAGTGACATCAATTTGTTTCAAAACATGAGAGGACCGAGAGTGAGACGTCATAATCCGAATTTTCATAATGTGAATCAAATGCAAATTTTTCTACCCATACATGAGGTGCAAATGCCACGTGCACAAATGACACAGTTGCAGCCAATGCAACAGTACCTAGACATCAAATTCAAATACCTCAAGCCCCAATGGAATAGCAGCAGGTGATGCTTCCTCAACAGGTCACAGGTCAGAGGTCCAACCAAAGTAATTACACAATACACCAATTCCCGTTGCACAGTGAGAATGGAATAAACGATGTTTGGGTGAGCGAGATTTCGTATGAAGACGAGTGTGTGCTTGCAGCTTCGTTAGAAGTAGATCAGAAAGGTCCATATGTGAAGGGAAAGGTAATGGGTCACAAGGTTTCATTCTTGGTTGACACAGGAGCTACACGCTCTACAGTGAGAACTGCAGAAGTTCCAAACTTGCCCCTTTCAGGAAACAGTCCAGATTGTAGGAGTAGCGAATCAGTATTTGACAAACCCAATTACAGAACCAGTTCAGGTTAAAAGTGTCAACTTTAAAGGATTGCACAAATTTGTAGTCTGTGATTCAAGTCCAGTATCCCTACTGGGAAGAGACTTGCTGTGTAAAACCAGGTGCTCGATTACTTGTTCAAACGATGGACTTGAGATACAGATGAATAGTGATGATGAGGATGTGAGGATGACCCAGCTCCAGAGACAGAGAGTGAGACGATAAATTGGGAGTACCCCCTGATTAATTTCTTTCCAGTGTTCACAGTGAAGGAGCTTCCTCCTGATTTACAGGGAACGGTTAACGATAAAGTGTGGGATCTGACAGGGAAAGAGATAGGCCTAATGAAGGGAGTTGAGCCAGGTAAAGTTCCTGTAAAGCTAAACGCGATTTTCCCTTCTGATTCCCCAGTACCATATGCACAGGATATCCTTATGGAGGTTGCTCACATAATTGCAGAATTTGTAAAACAAGGGGTCTTGAAAGAAGTGCTGAGCAGCCCATGTAATTCACTGATAATGGGATTGAAAAAGCCCTGTGTGAAAGTTTGAATTGTCCAGCATTTGAGAAAAATAAATGACACTGTGATAAAATGTTGGCCCGTGGTGCCAAATCCAGCTGTGATTCTGTTTCAGATTCCATGTGATGCTGAGTGGTTCACCGTCATAGACTTGTCACAAGCTTTCTTTTTTGTGCCACTTCATGAGGACAGCCAATTTATATTTTGTTTCAAATTTCTAGACCGAGTTTACTGATGGTGTCAAGTTCCTCAATGGTTTTCAGTGTCAATTCAATCAGATCTTGAAAAAGAATTTGGAGTCTTTGGAATTGCCTTTCCAATCGACATTGGTATAGTACATTGATGACTTGTGGATTCCATCCAAAACGAGGGATGAGTGCAAGTATGACACGATTGCCTTACTGAACCATTTGGGAAAGAATGGTCATAAAGTGTCTCCACTTAAATTGCAGTACTGCCAGAAAGAAGTGAAATACTTGGGTCACCAGATTGAGAAAGGAATAAGGAAAATATCCAGAGAAAGGGTCACCACCATAATGCAGATGAGTCCGTAGACCACACAGAGAGATGTCAAGATGTTCCTAGGAATGGTAGGCTATTGTCTCCAATGGATTCCCAATTTTTCAGTCATTTCCAAGCCATTGTGGAAGCTGACCCATAAGGAGGTTACTGATCCCCTAGTATTAGACCAGACTTGCATGAAAACGTTTTCGGAATTGAGAGTGAGTCTGTACAAAGCTCCGGCTTTGGGTATGCCTGACTACACAAAGTCCTTCACGTTGTTTTGTCATGAGCATGATGCATGTTCTTTGTCTGTCTTGACGCAGGTCCATGGAGGTGTAAACCACCTAGGAGCATATGCTTCAGCTACTTTGGACCCAGTTGCAGCAGCTGTACCAGGCTGTTTGCTTGCAGTTGCAGTGGTTGGACAGAGCCTCACACAGTGTGAAGGTGTTGTGAAGGGACACCCCCTAGTAATAATGGTCCCTCACTCATTTGAAGTTTTTCTTACACAAACCAAGACCCAATACCTGGCAGGTGCAAGGTTGACTCTGTATGAGATGAGTATTCTAGGGTCACCTAATGTGTCATTGAAAAGATTTAGAGTGCTAAACCCGGCAACCTTGCTTCCAAATGAAAACTTTGAAATTGAAAAGTTGGAAGACATTGAGCATAATTGTCTTGAAGTTACTAATTTGTGCCCAAAACCGAGACCTGATATTAGAGACACCTGATTGGATGAAAATGACCAAATTATCTTTGTTTACAGTTCCTGTCTAAGAGACAATACAGGAGTACTGAGAGCGGGATATGCCATGTGCACAATTACAGGTACACTGGAAGCATCCTGGCTTCGAGGAGTATATTCTGCACAAGTAGCGTAACTGGTAGCCCTTACTGGAGCATGCCATGTTTCTGCTCAGCTTAAAGTTACCATCAATACGGATAACCTGTATGGATTTGGAATAGTCCATGACTTTGGCCAGTTGTGGTCATAGAGAGGTTTCATGACCTTTTCTGGTTCGCCAGTGAGAAATGGTGAGAGAATTACAGAATTGTTGCAAGCTATCCAAATGACTGAAAAGATTGCCATGGTGAAATGCATTGCACATCCAAAATCACAAGATTTTGTGTCAATGGGAAATGGATAAGCAGATCAAGTCGCAAGGTTTTGCGCATTGAAATGTATATCGTTCAAAGATAAGTGGAAATTGTTACCTGAAGAAGATGAAGCATGCCCAAGTTTTGCTTTGCAAGTAATAGACACATTGAAATAATTGAAAACATTTCTGGAATAATGTTGACAGGGAGGAAAAACATTCATGGAGCAAAATGAAATGTGTACAGCGACAGGATGAATTTTGGGTTTCAGAAGAGGGTCAGTTGGTTTTACCGAATAGTCTGTTGTCTCAAATGGCTAGGTATTATCATGGTCAAGCACATGTTGGGAGGGATGCCATAATTCGCCTTTTTAAGCATAATTGGTTCAATCTGAAGTTTAGACAAGTTGCTGAAGCAGTTTGCCATTGTTGTGTCACTTGTCAGCAAATAAAGGTGGTAAAAGGGACACTGGTCAATTTGAGCCACATTGGAAGAGCAGGAGGTCCATTCAGCAGAATGCAAATGGATTTTATTAAGATGCCTTTGTGTGGAGGTTTGAGATACGTGTTGGTGATTGTCTGCATCTTTAGTCACTGGATTGAAGCATACCCTACATGAAGAAATGATAGCATCAAGGTAGCGAAATTACTGCTTAGGGAACTGATACCACTTTTTGGGTTTCCAATCTCTTTAGAATCAGGTAGGTGAAGTCACTTCAACAATAGAGTAGTGAAATTACTATGTGCAGTATTAAACATTGAGCAGAAGTTGCATTGTAGTTACCACCCTGAAGCATCAGGACTAGTAGAACAGATGAATGATACCTTGAAATCAAGAATGTCGAAAATGTGTGCGTCCACAAATCTGAAATGGCCTGAGTCACTGCCGTTAGCTCTGATGGCAATGAGAAACACACCCGACAGGAAGACAGGATTGTCACCGCAGGAAATCCTCATGGGCAGAGCAATGAGGTTGTCAGTGGTTCCTGCAAATGCTCTTGTGAGCATTACAGATGATATGGTGTTGGACTACTGCAAAGGTCTGGCTGGTGTGGTTCGCTCTTTCTCTCAGCAGGTGGAAACCACCACACTGCCACCGATCCAAGATCAAGGACACCCCCTGAGGATGGGTGACTGGGTGGTGGTCAAGCCACACGAGAAAAGTGGCATGTCCTTTGGACAATTGTTAGACTTGGAATCCTTGGTGTGGTCTCCCTTAACCTTTTGCCTCTGTTTCCCAGGTTTTTTATGTGTGCTGGACTTGCTGTTTTTGTTACTCTGGGCACTTTATCACTGCTAACCAGTGCGAAAGTGCAAGTGCTTCTATACAAAACATGTATGTAATTGGTTCATCCATGATTGGCATATTTGATTTACTGGTAAGTGCCTAGTACAGTACACTAGAGGCGCCCAAGACCTGTAAATCAAATGCTACTAGTGGGCTTGCAGCACTGGGTGTACCACCCATATTAGCAGCCCTGTAATCATGTCTCAGACCTGCCACTGCAGTGTCTGTGTGTGTAGTTTTAAACTGCCAATTCAACTTGGCAAGTGTACCCACTTGCCAGGCCTAAACCTTCCCTTTTCTTACATGTAAGACACCCCTAAGTTTGGCCTAAGTAGCCCCATGGGCAGGGTGCAATGTATATTTAAAGTAGGACACATATTAATGTGTTTTTTATGTCCTAACACTGAAATATTGCTAAATTTGGTTTTCACTGTTTCAAGGCCTATCCCTCTCATAGGTTAACATGGGGGCTGCCTTTAAATATGATTAAAGTGTAAATTCCCTTTGTGAGCGGATAGACATGTGGAGTTTGGGGTCTTTCAGCTCACAATTTAAAAATACATCTTTTAGTAAAGTTGATTTTGAGATTGTGTGTTTTGAAAATGCCACTTTTAGAAAGTGAGCATTTTCTTGCCTAAACCATTCTGTGACTCTGCCTGTTTGTGGATTCCCTATCTGGGTTAGTTTGACAGTTGGGCTGTTTGCACCTCTCTCTAGGCAGTGACACAGAGGGAGCTGGGGTGTAGTCTGCATATTCTGATGAACCATCTGTGCTAGGAGGGAAGGGGAGTAGTGGACACTCACACCTGAAAGGGCTGGGCCTGCCCTCACACAATGCAGTCTCTAACACCCTGGTGTGTGTATGGGGCCTGGACTGGGCAAGGCAGGATTTCACAAACAAGAGAGACTTTTCTCTGAAGTAAGCCTACTTCAAAGGGCAAGATGGGTATAAGAAGGGCTCCCAAAACCACAGACTTAAGATCACTTCTGGAAACCAAGAGCAACCTCTGCCAGGTGAAGAGCTGAAGAGCTGAGGAAGAAGAGCTGCTCTGCCTGTGACTGTGCTTTGTGGAGCTATCCTGTAGTTGCTTTTTCTGCCTGAGTAAGAGGACAAAGACTGGACTTTGTGTGCCTTCCTGCTTGTGAAGAACTCTCCAAGGGCTTGAAATTGAGCGTGCCTCCTGTTGTTGAAGTCTCAGGGACAGAAAAGACTTCTCTCTTCCAGCACTTGGAGCCTCTGTTGAGACTCCTCCCCTGCCAAGTGGTGCCCTATCCAGTTCCTGGGGCCTTGAAAGGAGAAGCTAGCAGGCCAAGTTTGAGAAATCCACGCACAGACCGCCTTGCTGGGAAAGTTTAGACGCAACCTCTGGAAAAACAACATGCTGCCGGCTTCGCGGCTGAAAGTCGATGCTCCTCCTGCAGCGTGGCTGGGAGATCGATGCACGTGGCTGGAGAAACGACGTGAAGCATCGCTGACGGAGGCTGTTGAGATCGCAACCCACACTGCGCGGTTTTTAGATCACTGTGCAGCAGGATTTCTGACTCAAACATTGCTGGGTGTGTAAAAACAATGCAAAGCCTGCCTGGACCTGAGAGTGCTTGTTCGGATCGATGCATCACTCTCCTGCAGAGAGAAGAAACATCGCACGCCTACCCAACCAAAGGAGAAATGATGCACGGTCTCGCTTGTGGGTGATATCGATGCATCGCAGGCTTCTTTCGACACACACTTGCCCGTGCGGGGTTCTTTTTGACGCGCCCCAGGTAAATGTTCACGCTGTGTTTAAAAGAACATGAAGACTCTTTTTACGTTTTAATTAATAACTTGACTTGTGTATGTTGTATTTTTGTTGTTTTGGTCTTGTTTTGTTTAGATACATATTTTCTATTTTTCTAAACCTGTGTTGTGTCATTTTGTAGTGTTTTCATTAAATTACTGTGTGTGTTGGTACAAACACTTTACACCTAGCACTCTTAAGTTAAGCCTGCCTGCTCGTGCCAAGCTACCAAGGGGGTGAGCAGGGGTTAGCTGAGGGTGATTCTCTTTTACCTTAACTAGAGTGAGGGTCCTTGCTTGGACAGGGGGTAATCTGACTGCCAACCAAAGACCCCATTTCTAACAACGATGAAGAGTAGTTGTTGAGAGTACCAACAACAACCAGACAAGCCTCAGAGCTGGAAGAATAGAAAGAGGAACTGAGACCGGATCTGATCACATTGAGGACGGTTCAGTCACTCCTGTGAGATACGAAGGAGAAGACCTCAAGGAGGGTGACAGTGAGCTAATCTCAATCGAGGCAGCTGGAGAATCTAGTCAGAGGAGGGCTCTCCCAGAAGTAGACTAATTTGGGAGACAAACAGAGCAACGCCAGACCCCGAGGGGGAAGGAGTTGAGGCGTATCAAAGCCAATGTGATCTGACTCCTCCTGAACCAGTTGCAGGGCCTTCAAGAGAAAATCCTGCAGAGCAAGCAAAAGTTTCAAGTTCAACCCTGAAAAGAGCATTGACCAAGTGTCCACTGAAAGGAGATAAGTGGCCGGAATCACAAGCAAAGAGAAAGGAAGAAGTTGTGACAAAAATCGAGGAAGAAGTAGTTTTGACAAGAAGGGGAGACCTCAGTGAAGGAGAATTGAATGGAGATCGGAAATTGAAAAGAAAGAGAATAGCAAGTCGAAGGTGCGCAGGTCCTGAATGGGCATATGCAACAACAAGTGAATGGCAAAGATAATTTTTGTCTTTTTGTTTTGATTGAGACATTCCAGGTCAATATTTTGGCACTTGAAAGAAGCTAACAAACTGAACTGATGAGACAAATTGAGAAAAAGTTACAAAGATAAAAGAGCCTGTCTATAGTAAGTGGAAAAGACTTTGCTAACCTGATTTTGACAAAGATAGCCTGATTTGACAAGCTGCTAAATCGATTTTGACAAGCTTACCAATTTGTGAGAAAAGGATCCTGGAAGCGAGACTGAAAGCTGTAAATAACTGCTGAAAGAAGAATTTTGTTTCATAGTTTTTTTTTAATAAAGATTTTTATTGATTTTGGAAAGAGACAATAGCAAATACAGAGCAACACATAACACTCAAGGAAGAAAGAAGAAAAAAAAGGGTGGGTACTTTGGGACGGTTGAAATGAATCATTGGCTCCAATAGCGGCATCATTAGTAATTACTAGTACAAAGTAGCCCCAAACTCTGTTGTGCGAGTGGCGCTTGCACAACACTAATATTACTGTTAGGTTAAACATCCTCTCCTGCGTGTTCTGGCTATAGCAGATACAGAAAAACTATGTCGTCTATGCCCATCAGAAGGTCCCCGGCGGGTGCGTGTATGCGTAGCAAGACTCTCCCTCTGGTGTATCAGGTCGACAACTTTTCATTCCATTTACCCCATATCTTGTTATATTTGCTCAGGCATCCCCTGGCTTCATATACTGGCTTTTCGCACAGAGCACACCAGTCTACACCTCGCCGCCATTTAGCTACAGTGGGCGCTGTGTGGGACTTCCACTCCACCATAATGTCTCTCTTTGCCACCAAGCAGGCCACTCCTAGAAAAATATGATCTTCCCTCCCCAGCCCCATCCCACCCATAACCCCCAAAAGGAGCGACACAGGCGTAGCCTCTAGCTCCACATGTAGGACTTCTTGAACCTCTCTAGTGATTGCCCTCCAGTAAGTAGCTATAACCGGGCAGGACCAGACCATATGGAAGAAGTCAGTGTCTGGGCGGGAGCATCGGGGACAGTCGGCCGAGGATCGCAGGCCTGCTTTGAATAATCTGTCAGGAGTAAGGTAGGTTGTGTGTAGGTAAAAGGTTTGGAGTACCCGAAATCTGGACGTCATGGTCAGGGTTCTGGGGGCCATCAGTGTGTCCCTCCAATCCTCCTCCTCCATGGGACCCACCCATCCCTCCCATTTCTGTCGTAGACTCACAAGAGGGGGAGCGGTGTTAGCAAGTAGGGAACGGTAGATCTGGGAGACTCCTTTCTTGCCCAGGCTTCCCATCAGGATCTTAAACCTCCATGGGGCTATACTCAGGGATGTCGTCTCCTGGTCGGATATGTACCGATAGTGCGTGTCTAAGTTGTAAGTATTTGTGGAATTAGGTATTGTTTAGTGATTAGATCTGTTGGATCTCCTCAAAAGATCGCATGTGTGACCCCACCCAGATGTCCCAAAGGGTAGATATTCCTATGTTGTCCCACTTACAAAATCCCTCTATTGTTCAGACCTCCAGTAAGTTTCTCCCTTGCCACGGGGGGGGGTCTGCTGAGTGAGATGACCCCAACCCATCAGTGCCACCCTCGTGACGTCTGGGACGTCTCGGGGAATAGGACCACCGTATAGTGCGTTGAAGATCCCGGGGTAACCCATTGTCTGGAGCTCGAGTCTATAAGCGGGGTCCGTCCAGCCACCTCCCACCCAGTCATTGATCACCAATAATTGCATTGCCAGGTGGTAAAAGTATATATTGGACATCCCTAGTCCTCCATCGTAGGAGTCTCTTTGACAGGTGGTGAGAGCCAGTTTGGCTCGGGAACCATACCACAAGAATTGTCGTGCCACTGTGTCCATCTCTATAAACCATTTTTGGGGAAGCGGGTACGGGAAGTTTTGCAGGAGGTAGAGTGCTATTCTGCCTAGTAGGTTGAGGGGCAGTTTCCTCCATTTTTGAAGGTCCTCTTTAATCTTCTTTGTGAGTGGTGTGACGTTCAGCTCCCATGCTAGCTCAGGTAGCAGGGCTATGTGCACTCCTAAATACTTGAAATTACCGCGCCGGATTAGTATATTTTGTTGCCAATCAATGCATTCTCTGGAGGGGTGTAGCGGGACAAGAAGGGACTTACTGGGGTTCAGGGTCAGGCCAGATGCCTGAGAGAAGAGGTCTAGGATTTGTAAGATCCGCGGACCACTCATGGTTGGGTTGGACAGGTATATGAGGACGCAAGCGCGAATAGTAGCGGAGATAGTGGGCATCCTTGACGGGTGCCGTGGCGTATAGGGAATGGATCAGATACCACTCCATTCACTTGAACTCGGCTGGTTGGGTTGGAGTAGAGCAGCCTGACAAGGCTGCAGAACCTGGGTCCGATCCCATTTTTTTGGAGGACTTGTTCCAAGTAGGACCAGTCTACCGTGTCGAAGGCCTTCTCAAAGTCGAGGAGGAGGAGGACCAGGGGGGACCGGGTCGGGAGCGTGTGATGTGCCGGGGCATTGTGCAGTCGTCTAATACAGTACCTGGTGCTACGCGTGGGCATGATTCCACACTGGTCTAGGTGCACCAATGCGGGGAGTGCGTTTTTCAGGATGGCAGCTAGCACAGTCGATAACACCTTAATCTCGGTGTTCAATAGGGATATAGGTCGATATGCTGCAGGGTTCCGCGATAGAGGCTGAGTCTTGGGAATTACCACAATGGTCGCTTGATCGATCCGGGGGGGAAAACAACCCTCCCTCTCCGCTTCCACATACATATTAAGGAGGTGGGGTCTCAGGATGTCGCTGCATTTGTGATAGAGTTCTGCTGGGAAACCGTCCGGGCCGGTGGTCTTGCCCAACGACAGGGCCAGATGTAGAAAGTTTTTTGCATGGTGCAAACTGCGAAAATCGCAGTTTGCGCCATGCAAAAAGCCTTTTGCGATGCACATTCACAATTTGCGAGTCGGTACTGACTCGCAAATTGTGAATGCGACTCGTAAATAGGAAGGGGTGTTCCCTTACTATTTGCGACTCGCATCGCTATGCTAAATTGCTTTGTGATCGCGAATGCGGTCGCAAAGCAATTTGCAGTTACCACCAGTGTCACACTGGTGGTAACCCATTCGCAAAAGGGAAGGGGTCCTCTTTGTGAATGTTGCCAATAAGGGTTTTTCCTTTAAGGAAAACGGGCTGCAAAATAAAAAATAAAAAAACTGCTTTATTTAAAAAGCAGTCACAGACATGGAGGTCTGCTGACTTCAGCAGGCCACCATCCCTTTGAGTGCAGGGACTCGCTATGGGGTCGCAAAATGCGACCCACCTCATTAATATTAATGAGGTGGGTCTTAGCTACTCGCAGACGGTGTCTGAGACACCGTACTGCATCCGATTTTGCGAATCGTAAATTGCGAGTCGCACCGACTCGCAATTTCCGATTTGCAAAATCAGACTTTGCTACATCTGGCCCTAAGTGCTTAATCTCTTCCCTAATCATTGTAAGTTGCCGTAGGGTGGGTGTTGATATATCTCCGGAATCTCGTTTTTTCCAGGCGCTGTGCCTTGGCCTCTAGTGCTGTCACCTGTGCGTCTCGGGCTCTCTCTCTGAGGCGAACAAGGTGTTTTGCGTATCCCCTAAGAGTAGCCTTGCACGCGGCCCAGACCGTGCCCGGTGAGTGTACCGATCCTAGGTTGTGTTCAAAGTATCAAGAAAGGTGATCTCTAATCTCCACAGTGTACTCTTCCTCCTGTAGATGCCACGCGTTTATGCGTCAGATTGGTCGTCTGGTTGGGTCAGAGCCGCCCAGTCTGATTTGTACCGGCGAGTGGTCGGAGACCCCTCGTGGTAGTATTTCTACTCCTGTAACACTAGAGATGTCCTGCGCAGGCATGAACACAAGGTCTATTCTGGCGTGCGACTGGTGGGCTGCCTAGGTGTGTGTATATTGTTGTGTTCTCGGGTGCCAAGTTCTCCACACCTCACACAGTCCAAGGCTCTCCGCCCATCCCCTCAGGCTCGAAGCCCGCCCGGATCGAGAGATTGATATTGTCCCGGAGAAATACAGGCTGGGTTCCAGGACGGAACTGAAGTCCCCCCCCAGGAGCGTGAGTCCCTGGGGGAGGCCTGCTAGTACTCAGCGGAGTGTAAGTAGGAAGGCGTCAAACCCAGTTGGGGGGCGTATGCGCATACAAGATTAAACGGTGATCCATAGAGTGATCCAGTCGCCACCACAAACCTCCCCTGCGGGTCGGACTCCGTGGAGGTGACAACCATTGGTAGGGAGCAGTGAAGAAGAATAGCCACCCCCCTTGATCCCCGTGAGAAGCCTGAGTGATAAACCCTATTATATCCCCTTTGGGCCAACATGGGGCAGATGGTGCCAAGTAAGTGGGTCTCCTGTAGCAGGACCACGGATGGGGCATATCTACTGAGGGTACTAAATACTGCTGATCTCTTGATTTTATCCAGCAGTCCGTTCACATTCCACGAAATAATTTGTGTCAGTGATGGCCATGTGTCCATAGTATCAGTTTAGTTTGATATTTGAGCCCATCGGGGGGCTCGAAAGTGGCCGTCCCAGATAACTAAGAAAAAAGAAAAAACACGGAAAAGGAAACTTATTAAACTAATGTTGCTAATTCCCAGTACTAACTTCATACCCCTGAACTCCCCCCTCCCCATACTTCTACCCAGGAAGCATCCGTCGCCCAACTACCAGAACAAGGTGGCGCAGCCAGATGGGCTGTCACTAAGGTGGAGTGGTGGACCCCCCCATTTAGACGGATTATTTATAATTATTCACTTAAAATCGACCCTAGCAGTGATCGACAGGTACAATTGCAATTGACACATGTGGATGCCCCTCAACCCATGTGTGGGGAGGCCATCAGCCCCTGTTGCCTCCAGTGGAGGTCACTGGAGAGTGAGTACCTGTTGTTAACCTAGCACGGATGATTGGCTTAAGTTATTGCAGTCCAATGTTTGCGCCGGGGAGCAGGCTCTTGAGGTGTTCGTGCACGCCCTGTCCTTTCATGGAGGAGTTCCCGGTTCACAGGTTTCACTGTGCGGTTCGTTGGAATCTTTCTTTCTCCCTCGCCACGACCTGGTGCGCCTATGGCTACTTTGTGTGTTCAGTTGGGCGCCGGATGGATTTTCTGAGGGGCTTCTCGTTTGTCTTGGAGGTCCTTTGCGGTTCCCGACGCCCTCCTCCGTCAGCCAGTCCCAAGCCTCCTCGGTGATTCAAAGAAGTGGGCTTTGTCGGCCATTATGACTTTTTGGCGTGCAGGGAAGAGAAGCATGTATGAGAGCTGCATCGCTCTGAGTTTTTGTTTGACCTGTTCGTAAGACCTACGTCGGTTCTGAACCTCTTGGGTGTAGTCAGGGAATGTTAGAATTTTGTGATTTTCCCAATGGAGGTCGGTAATTTTCCAGGCTTCACTGAGGATGCTGTCTCGGTCCCTAAAGTTAAGGTACCTAGCAATCATAGGTCTTCTGGGCCTGCCGGGGGGGCCAGTGGGGCGCGGTGTCAGAGCTCTGTGTGCTCGCTCAATTGCGAACCAGGATGAGAGTGTGTGTTCTGGCATCCAGGATTTGATCCAGTGCTCCAGGAAATCTAGGGCTTTTCCATCTTCCGCTCCCTCTGGAAAGCCAACGAATCGCAAGTTATTATGCCTGGAGTGGTTTTCTGCATCTTCAGCTCGTCGGTGTAGTTCCCCGGCGCGGGCCTGCAGCTGTGCCACTTTGATCTTGAGGTCGGCCAGGTCATCTTTGGTCTGAGAGACACGAGTCTCTACTTTAGTGATGCGGCCCACTGCGCTCCTGAGATCTTGCCGTATGAGGCCCACATCTTCTCTCACTTCTCCAATCTTGGTCTCTACAGCTAGTTGTGATGTTTGGATTGCTTAGAGGATAGCGTTCACTCCATCAGTGGTGGAGCTTCCCGGGGGACGGTCTCCACTGCTTCGACGAAGTGAATTGGTCGATCTTTTGTTGGGATGTTGATGGGTGCTTGGCCTTTTTATCTTTCCCCATGGTTGCGTAGGGGACCAGTTTTAGTCTATGGACTGGATGGCGGGTCTCGGTGTTCTCACATATGACTCTCTACAATGCCGGCATCCCTCCGATCTGGAGGGGATGGTTGTTCACTCAGTCAGGGAAGGACTCACCAGCGAGGAGACCTCCCCCCCTCGTCGGAGAGGCAAACAGTTCAGAGTCCGCCGTAGACCCGACTTCGGTTCCGGGACGACAACGGGGTCTTTGGGAGCAGGTCGAAGGTTGGGACTGTATATAATAGGGTTTTCCCTTGTTGTCCAGGGTCTGGGCAGTCAGGCTGGGATATCCCTTTCTGTGTCTCTGCCTCGCAGGGGGGGATATCACCTTGCTCCCAATCAGGCCCGAATCAGAAGCCCAGAGGGGGGGGACCTTTCTCTCACTCCCAGGGCCAGGGCCCACTGTACCACCGCCAAGGAGACGGATCATTTCATCTAGGGCAAGCTCCTCAATTTCGTTCTGTCACTGTACGGGACCAGACCCACCTCACGTGGCAAGGGTCTCCGGGATCTTAGGCGTGCGGATAGTCTTGGTGCCTGTCGCAGCTCCCGCTGCGGTTTTGACGAGCCCTACAGGACCAGGGCCAGCGTCTAGAAGGGGGGTCCATATGTTGTGTAGTGGTACTTATTCTCTGGGGTATGGAGGGCCAGTTGACGTGTCTCCCCCTGGGCCTCCACCTCACAGGGGGCCCACTTCACACAGGGGCCGAGGCTCGAGTTCCGGGGGGCGTGTGTCTTGCGTTTACTCCTGGGCCAGGCCTTATTGTGCTATCGCTGAGGTGTTGGTTTTCTCCCTCCCGTTCAGCCACGGGGGCAAAGGACCGCTCTGCCCAGCAGGGTTTCTCGGGGTCCTCTCGGGTCCCGGCTGTCACACCCTAGTCTGGTCGCTACGCCGCAAAGGTCGTCCGCCGGGGCCTCGCCTCTTCCTGCCGGGTTCTCCTAGCGGGGAAGATGTTTGGATGGGGGTTCTCGTCTTAAGATCTGATCCGGCCCTCGAGTAGTGCCACCGCTCCTCTGCCCTCAGGGCCGGCCAACGCAGCACGTTTCTCCGGAGCCGTGCGGGGCCCCAATCAGTTCAAGTCACAGATTGGGCGGGTCAGTCTGTGCTTTATTTCAGGCGCGTCCCAATCATGGGGCGCACCGCCCCTCCCCAGCCGGCTCGGGCCCGAGTCGTCACCTCAGTTGCTGGAGCGGTCAAGCCTCCGTGCGGCGGCCGGTGCGCTGCTGCAGTGGCCGCGGCAGCTCTATCGGGCGTATCACTCATCGCTCCTCTGGAGGCCGTTGCGCGGCGTCTCCAGTCGGCTCAACGGCAGGCCAGGTAGGTTCGTTCACAGGTTCACACAGGGCGTGTCTCGCTCGGGGGAGTGCGCCACAGGCAGAATCTCACCCTCCGGCTCGGGTTCCGGTTGTCGCATCCATCCCAGGACGATCATGTTTTTGGGCAGCTGTCAGCCCGCTACTGCCTCGGCTTCAACAGTTTTATTGGCAGCAACGATTGTTGCATTCTCTGGTATGGTCAGAAAAGCAAAGCAAAACACGGATTTGCGCTTTTAACGGGCAGATGACGGAGGGGTCCGGAGCACTCTCATAGTGCGACCGCCACCTGGACGCCTGAAGCCACGCCCCCTGTTGCATAGTTTTAAATCTTCTTTTCTACTTTCTGATTCTTTACTGATCATCAGTAACATTAGCCAGCAGGGTAGGAAGAACAGGTGCTGTAAATACATGAGTAAAGGTTTGGCAATTGTGTGTGATATTGATTGTAGGTATGATGGTTCGTGACAAGAGAAAAGCCAACCATACTTCAGATTTAGAGACTACTGCATTAAAGGCAATAGAGAAGTTTAGGTTAGATGAGAAGCATCTTCAGACAATGCTCAAGGGAAACTTTCTTCCAATGAGTTCTATCGCTTATTGAGTGAGTATATTGAGACAATAGATGTGAAGAATTGATATGTGTCTAAGCAGATTCCTTCATCATTTGAAGAAGGAGTTACCTATCATAGTTTGCCTCTAACTTATGGAATAAGTTGTAGTCTGTTACTGACAAGATTCTATAAACAGGAGTACATCCAGTTCTTCTACTGCAACCATGATGTTGTGTTTCCGTTTGTCACCATAATTAAGTACCTGAGTAGAGTAGCTAAAGACAATGACACAGTATTAATGAGGGGTTTCTTTGAGCCTACATTAAGTTTTGGCACACCTTATGCGCACAGAAACAACTTGACATGCTTGCTTACACCTTTAGAAAAGAGCTTTTTAAATCACACAGATGACAGGAGAAAGGCATGAAAGGAAAAGTTGGAAAAAGATTTAGAGAAAAGGGCTTTTAAGAATGATTATGCTTATAGTGCAATAAAGACACAAGGGAAATTAGCTTTAGATGCGCAACACATAGGGAAGCTTTGTGTATATAGGCCTAAATCCAGCACTGACACTTTATTTGTGGGAACAAGTGAATGTGGACATGTGTTTTTGTTTTAGAGTAAATGGACATTTATGTTGAATGGACAGGATCCAGCAATTATATGGCATATATTACATTTATGGACAATGCTTTTTACCGTTTTACAAGAGGAGGTTATGGCACATGTTATTTGGGGATAGTTTTCCCAAAGATTTTCCAACCGGATGATTTGAAGAGATTACAGAAATTGACTGAATTACATCACAGTAGAGAAAGGAGAGAGTCTCCTTCTAGTATAGTGGGAGATATATTTGGAGCTATAATTCCTTCAGTAGGAGTTGTTCTGAATTCTATAAAGATTCAAAAGTTGTCCACTATTGTGGATAACCTGCTGACAAATTTTTCAGGAGCCATGATCTTGAAAGATACAGAATTGTCCGTGGAAAGAGTGTTGACTGTACAGAACCGCCTTATGTTAGACATTCTTTTAGCAAAAGATGGCAGAGTTTGCAAAATGCTTAATTCGAAGCATTGCTGCTCGTATATTCCTGATAATAATAAAGAAATTAGAGGCTTACTTACTAATCTGACTAATGAGTGCTGGTTTGAAAGAGTTGAAAGAACCTGGTGTTTGGGAGAAAGTTGGCAAAGGATTTGCTTCAGTGGGAAATTGGCTCAGCAACATTGGGAAATGGATATTATTGAAAATAATACAGGAGATATTGATTATTGCGATTTGCATAATTGGAGCATGGGGAATATATAAATTGTGTAGGATGATTAAATTGAAGAAAATGAAGGATGATCAGAGGAGGAAAGAAATGAAAAGAGTAAAATTGTTTAGAGGAAATTCAAAAAGGGAACGAAGATTTGAGGGTTTTGAAATGTCAGAATTTTAGCTGGGGCCAACATTTGTGTAGGAAGATTTAGTGTAATGACATATTTAGTCATCAGAGTAGGGATTGTTAACGCTGAATTGATTGATGAATATTCATGTATTATTTTGAGTGTTGAATTTGCGTAGAAAATGTATTAACGTAGAGAAAAATAATGCACGAATTTGAAGGTGCGCCCACCAGACTATCCGTCAATGTTCACGAAGTGTATTTATTGATGGCTTATTAATATGAAATGTTGAGCTTATGTTTCAAAAATGTAGTAATATGTCATATTAAGGGTTATGCATTATGTGTTAGCCTTATTAATTGTAGGCCTTAAATTAGCGAGGTCTTGGCCCAGTTGCGTAGCCTCATGTCAAGCTGCATTTCTTAGGCGTTTTATAAAATGGATGCTTAGAGAATTAAATTGTGATTTTCTACTGTACTGACCATGTGCTCGTAGCTGAAGTGGATTCTTATGAGAAACTGCTTGCTAGAAGATGCTGTAATTGCTAGTGAAACAATGTTTAATGTAATGTGTGTAAGACTGACCTTCCCAGGAGAAGACAATGGATGCACTGACTGTATTATAAGCTGCAACAATATTGATACCTGATGAACGGAATGATGAGAGCAGGAGAAGAGGAGCCAATCATCGACATGTGAACCAAGTACTAGTAGAAATGTACATTTGAGGTTTTAGTTTCATTGGACTAGATGTAAACATGCGATCCCCTGACCAATTAGGATGTGGTAAGTAGTTCTAGGAAATCTAACTTAGCCGGACTGCATAGAGAGAAGAGAGGCCATTAGCTATATTCTTTCGAACTGAACAGAGAGTCCACTTTTTGATTATTGTTTTCCAAACTGCTTAAAGAGACTTTGCTTATTCGGAACTTTGATGCTGAATCCTGAATTCTTGCTGACCGAACTGATGTCCTATTGACGAAGACTGTCACAGCTTGCTGAGCCATATTGAGGACAGGTATACTGACAGTGTTACTAATTGTTATGTCTATTTATTTTTGTTTCTAGGTACCAACCGCTATTTTGATAGGGCCATAGTTAGATGTTTTTCCAAATTTGTGTGACTAAATTGTTTTGCATGAATTCCAAAATACTATTCTAATCTGGTGCTAGTTAGGGTTATCACTGATGAAGTTTGCTACATGTAATAACAGTTGATGTATTTTCTTTGCTGAATCTAAATGTGTTTTATATTGTTTTGCACTGTAACCTTAGAATGTGTGGTAGCTAAAGCTTTGATCAGATTGCGATTATTTCGCCGCTTTGGTCAGCCAGTATTGTTTCTGTATGTTTTTCATTTGATTTTAAGAGTAAGTTACGTGACATTAGCATTGTTAATATAGGGAAATAAACATTCTAACTTTTACATAATGGTGTCGTTATTCATGACTGTAAGGTCATGGTGCATGGAAATTACTGACTCTTATTGATTATTGATGGTTGACGTTATTGATTTGTATTTGTATGGGATATTTGGTGGGAAAAACTCGAAGCGCAGTCAAAAGGTCCATCGGCCTATATGCTTCTCCCTTGTAAGTTTACTTAATAAGGTCTGATGCGCTGACAGAGACAATGTGAGGGTAAATTGATAATGGGGGTGTAGTGGTGGTGAAAGAAGAAAGACAAGATGGAGATGGTTGTAAAAATTATCAGCAGACCACAGCTGAGAGCAAGAAATGCTCCAGGGTCAAATGAGAGAAAGGTTGGATACAGGGTCTGTGTCCTGGAAACAAACAGGAAGGGGGCAGTACGATGCCCAGCACAGAGCTGTGTGCACATGTGTGCTTGTTCACCCTAATGTCCAGGAAATATGCTGTGATTACCTGCCTAGTGTCACATTGTTTTTAGAGCCATTCCCCGGGACACTTCAAGAGGCAACACTTATGAAGGCAACTGAAATACATGGAGCACAAGGTGCTATGAATTGTCAATGCACCCATTGAAGAACTCTGATAGCCAAGAACTGTGAGTACATCAGCGGAAGGAGGCCCCCCCAACAGCTGTGAATCACTCAGTGACAAGCACAATAGAATTAAGCAGCAACAATGTCCTAAGTCACCATACTTGGAGCTAGGGTGGCAGAACAAAAACCATGGCAGCCCACAGGTTCCATGCTGAGAAGGGCAGAGCAGTTGCCTTGTTACTATTTCCAGGGAGAGATGCACAGTTGCACACAATTAATCAGTGTTTAATTAGTGCTTGTTGTTTCCGGTGCGGAGCACCAGCACTTATTTTTGTGGGCTGGCACTTATTTTTCTGCCTCAAGCATTTACTGCAAGCAAAAGACACATATGGGAAAGAAGGAGGAAGAGAAAAACGAAAAAGTGTCACAATTGGGAGAAAGCAGAAAGCTGCAAGAGTGAGCTGAAGCGGCAGGGAGTGGCTGTAAATGGACTAAAGAGGCCGGAGATGGCTTCAGCGTCATGCTGCCTCAGTATTTCGTGTTCACACATTTAATTGAAGCAACCACATGTTTAAAAAGAGGGCTTTGGGCACCGGCACGCTTTTATTTACAAATTAAGCACTGCAATGAGGAAATAATATGGTCATGCATAAGGGGTTAATGAACAAGCCACCTGATAACAAAGGGTTCCTCCCGGCCCAAGGCAGCTCATTAAGGTTGGCTGACACATGGCACAGAAATGTGCTATGAGGGAATGTGCAAAGAAATGAGGATATAAATCTGGACATCCTGAGATGACAGACCTCACCATCACGGATGAGCTGTAAGAGGCAAGGGCAGCAGCTCATCAAAGGCCAGATCACACTGCTTGTGGTCAAGGAGTCTTACACAATGGCATATTCATCATACTTGTGAGGGCAAGGGATATCTGTTCATGGTAATAGATGAATCACCTACCAGCAAAAGATATCCACGAGTATCCCTCAAGATGGGAAATCATGCAACATCATTCATGCTGTACAGCAGTACGGCATTGAAATACATCATTGCTGCTGAATACCAGTGAACAAATCCCAAACTTACACTGGTGAAAGCCAATGTCTACACATGGGTGGCAAGAAGCCCCATGGAATGTCTGGGGAAAATTTAGGACAAGACTGTCAAAGATAACTCTGTACAAGCCCTTATTCGTATGAAGAATGGAGAAGCATCTACAGACTGTGTGCTCAGTCTTCCAATAGCTGTACAACTTAAACTAATCGTTTTGTACAAAATGGTTGAAGAAGCACCAGTGGTGAGGTAGTAACCCAAATTATTTGCCAGGTTTGGGAAAGTGGAAAACTCAGAAGTACACCTACACATCAACGCTGGCTTAAGGCCTAATTCCCAGTACCACAGAAAGATGCCATACTATTTACCAAAGGTAGTAGAAGTTGAACTCCAATAGTTACTTGCTGCTGACATTATTGAAGAACCAACTGTACACACACCCTGGGCCTCGCTGCCAGTAGTAGTCTTGAAGAGAAGCACATGTGGGAAATCTGGTCTGTGTGTCAATATGCATATTCCAAACACAGCCATACAAAGAGAAATTGTAATTTTATTTATATAGTTCTTACTACCCCTGACGGGATGTCAAAGTGCTTTTCAGCGTGTAGCACGCTACTCTAGAACCCAAAAGGATTAGTGGTGGATTAATGTAGGGGAATATGAGTACAGTATTAGTATTCATATATGGAGGTATGATTTAATTTGAGGGGAGGACTTGAGTCTGTTAGTTGGATTGACTAGAATAATGGAGGAATAGAGGAGGGAAGAATCCAGAAGTGTTAATTGGGAGATCATAGTAGCAAGATGAGGTCTGGGATGAGAAAAGGAGAGATGGAGGAGGAAATGTAGAAAGGGATTGGGGAGATCATTGTGATAAAATGGGGGCTGGAATGAGTTAAAGGAGAAAATGAGGGAGAATTTAGTAGGGGTGTTTGGAAGATGATAGTAGTAAACTGAGGTTTAAAGTAATCCAGGAGGGGTAGAGGAGAGAAGAGTCTAGGTAGGGTTATTTTGGAGATCATAGTAGAATTGGTTTGGGATGAATCAGAGAGTGGAGATAGAGGATAGATTGATAGAGGTATAGGGTGATGGTGAGACAGAGTAAAGCTTTTGAGAGAGCATTTTGTTTTGTTTTTACTTTTGTACATTAGGACTAAGGTAATAAATATATAGATACATGATTACATAGTAAGGGAATATGTGTAAGGAATATAGGCCCTCATTCCGAGCCTGGCGGGCGGCGGAGGCCGCCCGCCAGGCTTCCCCCCTCCGAAATACCGCTCCGCGGTCGTAAGACCGCGGAGGGTATTCCGAGTTTTCCCCTGGGCTGGCGGGCGGTCTTCACAAGACCGCCCGCCAGCCCAGGGGAAAACTCCCTTCCCACGATGACGCCGGCTCGTAATAGAGCCGGCGGAGTGGGAAGGTGCGACGGGTGCAGTTGCACCCGTCGCGTATTTCAGTGTCTGCTTTGCAGACACTGAAATACTTTTAGGGGCCCTCTTACGGGGGCCCCTGCCGTGCCCATGCCATAGGCATGGGCACGGCAGGGGCCCCCAGGGGCCCCGCGACTCCCCCTCCCGCCATCCGGTTCCCGGCGGGAGAACCGCCAGGAACTGGATGGCGGGAGGGGGAGTCGGAATCCCCATGCCGGCGCAGCATGCTGCGCCGGCTTGGAGGATTCCTTTGGGGCAGCGGGAAACCGGCGGGAGACCGCCGGTTTCCCTTCTCTGACCGCGGCTGAGCCGCCGCAGTCAGAATGCCCCGCGGGGCACCGCCGGCCTGTCGGCGGTGCCACCGCGTCCCACGGCCCTGGCGAACTTGTTCCGCCAGGGTCGTAATGACCCCCATAATATATTGAGATTTAAGTCGTATAAACACAGACTTTTAAGAGTTGCATTATTTGAATTTATTTTATATTTCCTTAGTATTTCAATAGTGAAAGGATTGTAGATAAATAGTTAAGTTAATATGTATCTATTGCGATGGATAAAAATAGGGGGCCTGATTACGAGTTTGGCGGTCGGACCTTCAGACCACCATGTCGGCAGTCCCAAAAAGACTGCTGAGCTGGCGGTTTCCAGATTGCTGTATTATGATGCAAACAGGCAGAACTGCATCCCGCCTAACACAAAAGGCAGACCGCCAGCGGCGCAGTGGCCTTGTATCTAGGCCGTCAGACCTCCAAAACCGTCAGTGTCGCGGCCAACCACTGAGCCTATTACAAACACACAGTGACCATGGTGGTCCCCTTGCAGAAATTAGCCAATGGCCGTCAACCACCGTGGTATGCACCCAGCAAAGTAACAGACAAGTGCATATTGGATAAATTAAAAAACAACACAGCTCACACACTTTGGTCTAGTGGACACCTGCAAATCCCACTATAAAACACACCCTTCACAGACAACAATCATTTGCATTTCCACAGGAAGCCAAAGAACCCCAAGCACCTTTATTTGTTTATTAAATCGATTAGGCACCCAACTTTTCACCATCCCATAGAATATCCTGCACACACTTTTGCCCATTCACTTCCTATTGCACTTCCCTGTTAAGTAAGTCTCTGTTACCCACTTTAGTTGTCCACCACGTCACGTGCAAAAAAATCCCCATTTTTCCGAAGATGAGTTGAGAGTCATGGTGGATGAAATCATAAAAGTAGAGACACAATTGTTTGGAGCCCAAGTCCAGCACACTCCTCTCAGTAGGAAAATGGAAATGTGGCAAAGGATCGTTGACAGAGTGAATGCTGTAGGCACCACCCTGTGCACAAAAGAGGACATTAGGAAGAGGTGAAACGACCTGAGGTACAAGGTCTGTTCCCTGGTTTCCAGGCAGCAGCTTGAGGCCAACAAGACTGGCGGCAGCCCTCCCAGTGCCTCATTAAGAATCTTTCACTGGGAAGAGAAGGTTTTGGCCATCCTGCATTCTGAGGGCTTGACAGATATACCTGGGGGAGTGGAGTCTGGTAAGTTACAACCCCAAAACTGTCTCAGAACTGAAATGTCCTGCATGCTCGCAGCTCTGCTTTCACCACTGTCTTGTTCATGTACTTAACCAACTTTCAATACCCAGAGTATTTGGGTTTTAACACTGTCAATGTGTATTGTTGGACCCAACATCACAGCTACCAAGGGCTATCACATGCCGTATGTCCAAATGGTGCCTGTAAATCTAACAATATCAAATAATATTCCAGGATTCATGGTATGTCCCAAAATGTAAATGCATGCTCAAACCTAAATGCAGTCTGCCTACACATATGTAATACCCAACATTTGTCAAGTGTTGGGGAGTAGAGGAGTGACCTGACTGCAACTCCCAGGAGGCCCTGTTTCTCTAACTCAAACACCAGCCCAGTGTTCATGTGTCCAAATAAACCTGTTTGGTACCTCTCAATTGAAGTGTACTTACCTGGGAGGATACCATGGCCCATATTTATACTTTATTAGCGCTGCATGTGCGTCATTTTTTAAAGCAAAAAAGGCGCAAACTTGCAAAATACAATTGTATTTTGTAAGTTTGAGCCATTTTTGTGTCAAAAAGCGGTGCAAATGCGGCGCTAAAAAAGTATAAATATGGGCCCATATGTATAATGTGTTTAGTAGAGAGAGTTACCTGACTGCAACTCCCAAGAGGCCTTGTGTCTGTAACTCCAACCACCAGCCCAGTGTTCACTGTCCAAATACACCTGTTTGTAGTATCTCTGAACTCTTGACTCACCTGGGAGTATGCCATTTGTGAAGTGTTGGGAAGGGGAGGGAGTGACCTGATTGCAAAGCTCAATAGGCCCTGTTTCTGTAACTCCAACCACCAGCCCAGTGTTCACTGTCCAAATACACCTGTTTGTAGTATCTCTGAACTCTTGACTCACCTGGGAGTATGCCATTTGTGAAGTGTTGGGAAGGGGAGGGAGTGACCTGATTGCAAAGCTCAATAGGCCCTGTTTCTGTAACTCCAACTACCAGCCCAGTGTTCACTTGTCCATATACCCCTGTTTGGTAACTCTCAAATGAAGTGTACTCACAGGGGAGTGAGCAATATACAGATCCTGTTCAACTCGGAGACCTGTCTGTCTACCTAGCTCTATCTTGAATTCCTAACCCAACATGAATCTATTGAGGAAAGGAATGACAACTTACCAAGTGAGTATAACAAGTATTCCTACGGCCTCAAGCTACATCACCAGATTAGTATTAGCAGCAGACACATTGATACAGCACTGTGCACATGATGACTCCAGTCACAAATACAACAAAGTCCTGTGTTTGCCTGTATTCAGTCAACTAGGACTCCAAATGGTCAAAGTCATATGTTGCCTCTCCACTGTGTTGGCTTCATTGGTGATAAGATGTCATTTTCAATCCATCTTCCAAAGTGCAACTGATCTGCACATCTCATGAGCTGCTTGAATCAAATAGTTTAGGAAAGCTTCACATGTCAAATAACCCAATACCATGGTAACTTGGTAGAATAGGATAACCTACAACTTAAGAATGTCTAATGTCTCTGCTTACTGTAACACAAAACCTTTGGAAATAGATGTCACACTTCAACCAGTAACTGTACGTTCTTCATCAACAGGTCGAGCTGCCACTGGGCACACGGAGGCCACAGAACAAACTACCGCTACCCCCCCTGGATGAAGGCCTTAGTGATGACAGCACACCTGGACATGTGGAAGAAGGTCCTGGCCTATCTGGGCAACCTAGTCAGACTACAACAGTGAGTCTCACTGTGGCCAGTATGTCACCTCCCAGCCCTGTTGTATCAACATTCTAGTCAACGATGCGCCCCCCAACCCGTGTACCTAGCAGTTATTACCATCTTGTATCCTCCAGTCCTCGATCCTGCAGTCAAACTCAACACTCTAGACACTGAGGGTCCAGGACCCAGTTGGAGTGCGACCTGTGCTAAGGGCACAGGCTCGAAGGAGTAGGGTGCATGGGAGGGATGTTGTGGGCCAGCAGAGTGAGGCTACTGGGGTTGTTCTTGGCCAGGACACCATCAGCCACATCTTGGGGGTCTATCAGGAGTCCCAAGGAGTGCTGGGCCAGTTGTTGACTGAACTCCGGGACATCGAGCAGCTGCAGAGGGTCATGATTGACAAAATGGATGTTCATAATACCGAAATGGGCACCCTAACAGAGGTGCTGTGGGAAATTAACACCACACTGATCAGGACTTTAGTCCTAACATCTACCCCTTCCTGTGTGGCAAGTACATCATGCCAAACTACATCTGTGGCAGACCCCTGAAGGGAGGCCCTGACAGAGACACAAACAGCCACAGAAACCCCTGCCTCTGCAGCATTGGATTCCCCCCCCTCACAAGCGGGATGTCCATGCAAGAATCCAGGAGGTGCAGATGGCAAGACACCCGCCACTGCCAGCAAGAATCCTCATCCTTAATGTCCTCATTTGTGTGACACACATTCACTCTGTGGACTGATCCTGAACCACTTACCATTTCCAATAGGAGGACTTTGGATTTCCAATGGTGTGGCATCTACTCAAATGATTTAATTTACCATGACTGACCCCTTTACTTGTGAATTTTTGTTGAGTCATGTCACATATGTTTTCTCTTAGTTGTAGCTTCCCAATAAATTCAACTGTCACTAACTCATTGTCTGCTGGCTTTAATTTCACATTTTGCTATGTTGATATGTCAGACCATGTGAACCATACAATGATAATCCAAGGTACTTTTTCAAGACATGTACACAGTGTTCAGCTCAGGATTACAACCATTCCACAAAAAACACATATAGACAAGAGTCTTGTCAACGATTACATTTTATTACATTGTTCAGCACATAGGCTGTCAATATGTCTGAAACATAGCAAACCATACATGATTGAATCAAACTGGGTAAATGGACATATTTACAGGTACAGACCTCCAGGTCATGGAAGGAAGGGATTTGGCATACACTGTCCTGTAGAATGGGCAAACATTAAAGTGGTTGATGCAATCAGCTGGAACCATATCACCTACTACACCAAAGTAATCCAACATCATATAATCCAAGACTCAGACTGATGGCAGTGCAATAGTTTCTGATCACAGGGTCATTACAATCCAGTGCTCATGCATCTGGTGGTATGACAAAAACATATGCCAATGATTTGGCATAGGCACTTTGGTCTACAAAGATGAAACACATCAACAGCTGCATACAGGTCATACAAAAAGTTTGTTTAGCCAATGTGAAGGGTAACTGACATGGTTGTGGCCTCAGACTACATATTTTCTGACCACATTGTGGCACACATGATGCATCAGTGCCAAAATAGCACACGAAAGGAGGACAATGAAGTCTTCTAAACTTCCATCCTAACACTGTGCAAGCTATCTTGGCCCTGGTTTCCTACATTCAAAGCCTGTGACCTACATTCCCTGGAACAATCCATGTCCACTTTGTATGTCAGAACAGCATCACATAACTTCCAATGTCACAACTATGAAATGCCCACGTTAAGATATCATGGTGAAGGTAACTGTACATGAAACCTTACATATGACACAGGCCATGTAGCTAACCTCTGGAAAACAAAGTAAATTGCAATAAATCCGACACAAAGCAACATTATCAAGTCGGGATGTATCAATAGCTATATCTTCAAACAGCCTTTGGCTGATTTTTGCCTGAGTATCAGCTCCCTAATTACTTCAAAGAATCAACTCCACACATTCTCACAGCTACGGTACATTGTACAGTCACAGTCATGACATACTTACACTCATGAGAAGAAGCTGTTGATGAGATCATGTCACAAGTCAGCTCCTTCCTCTTCAACACGTTAATCTTCAGTTGACATTTCAGGATTCTCATCAGGTGACACTGCCAGCTCCCCCTCCTCAAGAATTTATGGGGTATTCATCTGCACGGCGATGTTGTGGAGCATGCAGCATGCCACAGTTATCTGCCACACCGTTCTGGGTGAGAAGAAGAGGGCTCCACCAGTCCTGTCCAGACAGTGAAATCTGGCTCTCAGGAGCCCTAAAAGTCAGCTCTACTGCCTGCTGTGTTCTTCCGTGGGCCTAATTGAAATGGATTTCCCCTGGCGTAGTTGGATTCTTCAGCGTTGTCAATAACCAAGGACGGTTTGGGTATGCTGAGTCTCCTGTTTAGGAATGGGACATATGTGCAACAATGAGCCACTTAGTTCATGATTGTAGCACCTGACATTGCTTACACACATTCATGACAGATGTGACTTACCAACCAGCCAGGCTCACTCTGGTTGCAGTAGTGACAACAGCTGGGGTATGGTGCTGTTCAGCATTATAAAGGAATCATGGGCTGATCCAGGGAAACGGGCACAGACGTTTGAGATGTAGAGATCAGATAAACAGACAACTTGCACGTTGATGGAATGGAAGTTTTTTCCAGTGTTCAGTGGCCTGCAGTGGCACCAAGGCAGCATGTGTGTCATCAATGGCTCCCACCATATGTGGGAGGTGGGCAAAACCATACAAGTCAGCCTTCACATTGGCTAAATCCTCATGTCGGGGAACTGATGTAGCTGTTAATGTGTTGCAACATTGCTGGGAGGAAACCTCTTAACACCAGACTGAACATAGGTTGGGATATACCACTAGGTAGGGCCACTGTATGTTGGAAGGACCCTGTGGCCAGGAATTGCAATGCTACCATGACTTGAACAATCGGTGGTATGCAGTTTGGATTACTGTTTTCTGGCATCAGATCTGGCTACAACTGATGGCATAAAACCACTATTGTTTTGCGATTCAGATGGGACAGCTGTATCAGGTGGCATTCCTTTATGGTTTAAAGGTCTGGCAATGGATGGTACACTGGAGGTATTTGCATCCTCCCTCTCCCAGGGTACCTGTGTGTGAAACTACATGAGTTGGAGCATTAGTCATTGTGTCCACACAAACATGTATGATGCATACCAACAAAATCTTGTGACAAAGTGTTTCTGGCTGGAAGTACAATACACCCAGTACACCTCACAGCAGTCAGATACACAAGGGTCAAAGGTGACTCCCATGGTTGTCAACACATGTGCCCACAACATGGATTTGTTAGTATGCATCACCCAACTATCTGCTACTCATTTGCCCCTCAAAATTTGACAGTCTTTTCCAATCACCAAAGTAACAGTCAGCGGCAGTGGACTGTGAACCGCCATCAAATACCATCTGTGCCCTACAACACACTACACTGGTGATTGTGTAGTAAGATCTACACAACAAGAATGATTTTAGGATGTTTGTGATGATCCGACACATAATACTGTTGTTGTGCCGCATTTAACAGGGCCATATACTGTATTTTCAATGGCCAAAGTGGCAGATGCCTGACATATCCAATGGACATTAGGAACCTCCAGCAGCTGCCGGTGGAAGTCATCTGTGCGGAGGGTGGTATCTACCACGACGGACACAGCCATAGGCTAACGTTGTTGCCTGTGGGGATCGCAGGCCAATGGCTATGGCCATCAGCAGTAATGATCGCATACTTGGCGTACGTGTATGCCGCATTTTGCAAAATCAGTCACTTGACTCCTGACACTGCTGCCATCATCATCTCCACTGCTTCAGGTGCTGTGTGCCACCTCTGGGAGCAATCATGTCATAGCCAGCAGGTAAAAGGGCCCCTGCCTTCCCTCCAGAGGAGCTTGAGAAGCTCATGAACAAGGTCCTTCCCCTGTATGGTCAGCTGTAGGGCTCACCAGAGGAGCAAGTAAGAATCTCATAGTTACAGTTGACTCTGCTCAACACCATCCTTTCTGTCCTACCAGGCTACAATGTGCCCCTGTGTGCCAGTTAGACTTATTGTGTGTCTGTTGTTGCAGTTTGTGTGGTATCAATGTGATGTACATGGTGCAGGTATTCAACAAAGTACTATACCTTTTGAACAGTCACATTGTGTTGTGTGATGTGTTTTGAGGCTTAGAGCCTTCTTGTGGTGGATGATAGATCTACGCAAGGAGACTTTGCTGCCATACAATGACATTTATTTGGATATGATGGTTGTAAATGTCAGACAACATGTATGTGCATGTGATGTGCATGTGGATAACTGTGTATGCATCATGATTGAGTCACTACAGGATCTTGTAAGCAATGTGTCTTTTGCCACAGATCTTTCACCCCACATTTGGCCTTGTCAAACTGTTGTTTGAGAGGCATATCATGACTAACTGTGCCCTTGCCACACAACACACAGGCCACATTAATCATGGCCACATGATGTACTGTCATGCATGGAAGTGATGGAAATGTGAGTGTCATGTAGGTCACTTTGGTTATGCAACTGTGGCACCCTGCCTACTTCCTGTAGATCTGCAGATCCTGTCATGTGGCCAATAAGAGACTCTAGTGGCAAACCTAGCCGGGAATGCCTCTAGTCTATTGACTAGGTTAGGAATGGCTACTGAGGTAAATCCCTGAGCTAATCCATATGTTCATTTTGACTTGTAACAGGTCCCTTACTCCCACAGTTCTGTTGTCACCTTCACATATGTCATATTTCCCCATTACAGGCATATTTCACAATTGACAAACCCACAGTGCAACTAGTGTGTAGATTCCAGGGAGGCCATGATATGTGACACAGTAGGTTAGTTACATAGCAGGGATTAAACCAAACATACATTTGCATGTCAGATTCCATCTCTTTATGTTTGCCACATATGGTCAAAGGTATGTTCTGTGGTACAGGTACATACCACAGAAACCCACCCTGAAGTGGCATGAGTCTGCCTTTTGTAGGCCACATGTCCACACATGAACATGGAAGAGACTTTCCATGCCCACATGCCAGCACTTTCATTGTCACTCAAGTGTAAGGATGAAACGTGTACTATGGTATTTGCCTGTAGGGACTGTTTGCAGTGAGTCAGTGTTGCAGAGTGTGAATGTGTTGGTCCAGTCAGACCCAAGGCATTTCCCCCTCAGAAGTCACAATTGTGCATAGTGTTTCATTGTGGTTTGCATCACAGTACATGTTGCTTGAGCCTGGGCTACCTGATGTCAATAGGCCTGCTTAGTCAGTGTAGGCCATGAGCAGGGTAGTGGATTAGTGTGTAGATAACTCCAAAAGTGTGTAGTCAAGTCCCTGTACTTATCAGCATGTGTGCTTTACAGTTGTGGTGTGTTGACAAGTTTCAAATTTAGTGCTTGGTGTTTCTGACATGTGTGTGACACAACCATTTGTGAAAAAACTTGTGTTTGTAACCTTTTGATTTGTCTCTTGCATCCATACAGGTCAATGCCCATCAGAAGAAGGGGATTTGGAGAGCCATCTCCCGGAAGTAGCGGATCCTGGGGGTCCATAGCCGGCGGAGCACGCCCTGTTGGAAGAGGTGGGAGGACATGAGACGCTGGGCCCAGAAGATTGCCAAGGTCCAGCTGGGTCTGTTCTCCCAACGTGAGCATGCACACCTCAGAGCTTGACACCCCCAATGACCTACATTCTGGTGGTGGCCTACCCGGAGATTGATGGGCGTTTGAGGGGAGCATAGCAGCCACAAGGGGTGAGTCCAGGCATACCCCTGCCTGTCACATTGCCAAGTTGATGTGTTCAGTTCGGCCAACTCCCCCTGAAGATTGGGGATGGGCCATGTGTGGAACACAAGATGAGTAACTGTTTGTGTAGATATGGAAGTTGGTGCATGTTGATGTGCCTTGCCTATTAGCCCAGGGACCTAGGGCACATCCAAGTACAGTCCGCAAGCAATTTACTCTCCACAGCCAACATATGACTGTGTGCAGTGATCAATCAGGTAATGCTATTTGTTGTTGTGGGTGTAATTTGTACACAGCAGTCCACTACTCTTCAGTGTGACAGCCCAAACAAAAAGACATAATGGATCATTGTCCTCAGTCATGTATCTGCTCAAGTGAGTATATTGGCATCTGTCTCACAGAGGCCACTTGTCTTCAGTGTGTCAAGAGTGCGGAAGTGAGGAATGTCCAGCGTCATGATTTGGGTGACATCACTGTTGCCATCATTCCTGGTGCCTTCATGTTCCCATGTCTTCCATTCACTTTTGCCAAATCATTTTTACTGCTGGTTCAAACATGGTCTACCTGTTTTCATGGGATGATATCTGTATTCCCTCACTTATGTGTGCATGCCAAAATGTGTTTGGAATTGGACATACGTCACAGGCCTACATTTCATGTGGTGCCACAGACAGGAGTGTCACCATTAAGTGTTAACTCACACATACCCTCACCTGTCATTGCATGTCATTTGGCATGTACAACTGCAGTAGCAATGAAGGGCATGGCAGGTATGACTACAGGTTTTAACCATAATGTGCATTTCCATGTCGTTGATGTGGCATCATGTAGCAAAGTGTATTGCACATGTGAAATGGAGAAGGATCGTTACCTCAGTGGTGGCATGCATCATGGAGTGACTTGCAGTTATGTGGAAATCATGTGTGGTTGTGGGCAACCATTCAGCCATGGAAATATGTGTCTGCATGACAAAAATGGAGACAGGGCTATGGCTTCTCATTGGGCAACATGTTGAGGGCCTTCTACAAGTACTTTAGAATCCCTGGGCCTCTCCATCATTCAAATGGATATTGACTTCTACTGATGCAATCAGAGGGCCTGATTTATACCTTTTAACCCCGCAGTTGCGTAGTTTTTTTACACAAAACTGGCGCAAACGTACAAAATTCAATTATATTTTGTAAGTTTACGCTGCTTTTGCGTCAACAAACGATGCAAATGCAGCACTAAAAAAGTATAAATCTGGCCCAGAGTATGTTATTGGCAGAGATACCATCCAAGAGAGGTGAATTCCCTGGGGTCAGCTGATTCATTGTGTTGTGGATTTTGTAGACATATCTCAGTGATATTTTGCACAATTTGTCTTCAGTGTACATTTCTGTGCTAGATGTGTCCATCTGAACAACATTAGTACAACCCTTGTGACTCCATTAGGACAATATACACATGGTGAGGTGGGCATTGTTGATTTGTTTCCTGTATGACATGGGTATTTGCATGTCACCTTCTTCAGGCTACTGTACTTCTGTAAGCAACATGCCAGGACTTTGGGCCAACATTTCATCATGATGTAGTATTGGATATATGATGGTTAGCTTTATGCATATACTTGTGTGTGATCTGTGTAAATGAGCTTGGCATTGGCCTACTATTGTATGACAACAGGTAACTGAGGAATGCTACATGAAGCACACGATTGAAAGTGTTAAGGGTGTTCAATGAGTGCTGTGATTGACCAAACTTTACCCATGCAATCGGAGTTGTCTGTGATTACGAATTTCGTGTGGGCAACTGTTATCAGTTATTGTGGCATGCATGCATGTGGCGTGGCAAATGTAGAAGCCACTTTGGTGGAGTTTGTTGGGGCCTACTTTATGTCATGGTAATGTTTGCTAATCACAGCTGTTGTTCAAGTGTGATCAGGAACATGTAGTGACCCCCTTTCTCTTTTTATTTTCAGCATCATCGAAGGCAGGCAAAGGAGACAGGGCAGAACCAAGTGGGGAAACATCTGGCCACGATACCTCCAGTCATTACACCATCGACAAGGTACTAGTGGCCCAAAGTGTGAGGGGAGTGCCATGGAGGGCACAGGATCTACCTTGTCATCTTCTGATTCTACCTCCAGTGGCCACTCTCTAGTGGTCGCTGATCCATCAGGACCTGCCGCTGTACCATCCTTGTCTGCCACCCCCAGTTCCATCACTACCCTCCCTGTTACTCCCCTGAGGGTGTGCTTCTCCTTTGATCCAGGCACCTCACTCCCAGCCCCTGTTACCCCTGCTGCCCTGAGTGAGGAGGCTATTGGCCTCCTGAGGAGTATATTTGGGACAGACTGCCATTCTGAATGCCATCCAGGGTTTGGCTAGTAACCTCCAACAGAAAAATGTGAACCTGGAAGGCATTCATTGTGAGATGTCTGGCCTACAGAGATCTTTTCAGGCTCTGGCCTCCTCACTGATGGCAGCCATCCACCCCACACAAACCTCCACCCACCACCTCCCTCTTCCCAATCCAAATTCCCTCATCCCCTACCTGTCCCAAGCACACAGACACATCCACACGCACCCACCTCAACACACACAAGCAGCACACATAAACACAAGCACCACAAGACACATCGACCCGCTAGCACTCAGCAGTAACCCACAGATGCCACAACAACCACCATTGCAACAGGCACCCCCACCATGCCCACCGACCCAAACACCACAACCATTATATCCGTAGACACCACCACAACACCCAGTAACACATGCACCATACCCACCATACACCCAGACAACACCTCACAACCCACAGACCAACACACAATACCCCCAGACACCACAATACCCACAGACACATCTACTATGCCCCCAGATACCAACCAACACCCACACACACACATCCACCACTCCCACATCACCCAGCACCTCCACCTCACAGCCCCCAAGAAATGCAAATGCCCACATACAACAAACACCATTCAAACCCAAACATACCTCACAAACGCACACACCAAAAGCATCAACACCCACAGGCAAAACCACTACTCCCTCAAACTCCAAAACTCCAATACCTTCTGAAGAACCTACCTGTTTAACCCTGGAGAACTTATTTTTGGAGCATCCCCTTCCCCTGTGACCTCTACCATCTCCCAAACCCAAGAGGCCCTCACCCACATCCCATCCCATCCCCTCCACATTGAAGTCCTCCCCTGTCACACCTGCCCCCTCCTGCAAGCACCCATACCCCCCTAAAGAAGAAGTCCACCTCCGTGAAGAAATAGCCCACTCCTCCCAAGCCCACCCATCCCAAATCTGACCCCACCCTACCCAAACATGATCCTTGATGTACCTGCATGCTCACTTGGGGTTCCTTTCTGTGGAGGTTCCCTGGCAGTGATTGGAGTCAAGCTTGGGCACAATCATGTGCATGAACTACAAACTGGACTAGCCAGTGGCCTTTGCTCTTCAGCATTTATTATGAATAAATCCAAGTTGTTGTTTTTTGGGTACACATTTGTCCTGCCATTATTTTTTTACCTTTTTGTTGGTCCTGAGAAATTTGTGTTGAATGCCTACAGTTGTGTGTGTTTCACCCTAATTGCTGACTTTTGCTGTAGTTGGCAAAATCTTACTTTGTGCTAGTGTCACCCAGGACAAGGGTAGATGTGCACAGCATAGGTATGTGGTTGGTAATCCAATTGGGGTGTCACTGGATTGTGTTTTGATTGATATAGTAAATATTTAATCTTGGGTAGGCCAATGTGAGAATGTATTGTTAGATTTGTCCCTCATATGGATTGGACATTCATCTCTAGCGTTGAAGCTAGAGTTTTGTCTGTCCACACATGGAGGGCGTTCAGTTGTGCTACCTTCCTTTACATTTGACTGACTGTGTGTCCATTTTGATGAGTGTGCCTTCCAGCTACTTCATCTACATGTATGGCCCATGCTGTTGCTTTTGTATTTGCTTTCTTGACTCGCACGTAC
Source organism: Pleurodeles waltl (assembly GCF_031143425.1). Lineage (NCBI taxonomy): Eukaryota > Metazoa > Chordata > Amphibia > Caudata > Salamandridae > Pleurodeles > Pleurodeles waltl. The sequence continues at coordinate 844,150,746 of NC_090440.1, read as the reverse complement.
ACATTTGGCAGATAGGCATGTCATTTGACTCTACTAATGTTTGTCCCTGAGATACATGAAGGGCCAGTTCCTGTGCAAATGGTGTTTTGGGCCATGTGCAAAGTGATATGTGTCCCAAGCCAGTATCCTTCCCTGAGTGCTCATGATGCCCCCATCCCTATTGTGTAGGTGTTCTTTCCATTGTGAGCTGTATATTTGTCTCTCAAAATGTCGTGCATCTCATTGACCTTCTATTGTGTTGCAATGAGGGTGATATGTGTGGGTCCATTACAGGGATGTTTGATGGGAGGGTATTTGTGTTAAATGACACATCCATTCAAATGTGTTGTCAATCTCACAACTGTTCATGTCAGTTAAATTATGTGTAATGCTGATGTGGTTTGGCTGTTGTTTGACACAATATTCTGTACACTTCACTAATCCTGAAGCTGTGAGGAGCACACATGTTTTTTGTTTTTGTGGAGTGTGGGGATGCAATGTCTGTGACCTGCCCAAAGTGGGTGTCATGTGACTGTGAATGGGTCATTCGCTGTGTACAGCTCTGACCCGGGACACAAGGACAAGTGTACTTGGTCCACGTAGAGTAACCTAAATACCTGGTGGACAGTGGAGCCTCTATATGGTGGTGAGTTTGGGGACACGGGTAGTGTAGGAAGTTGGCTCTGTATGTACTATTTCAAGGTAAGAAATAGCATGCACAGAGTCCAAGGGTTCCCCTTAGAGGTAAGATAGTGGCAAAAAGAGATAATTCTAATGCTCTATTTTGTGGTAGTGTGGTCGAGCAGTAGGATTATCAGAGGGTAGTGTTAAGCATTTGTTGTACACACACAGGCAATAAATTAGAAACACACACTCAAAGACAATTCCAGGCCAATAGGTTTTTGTATAGAAAAATATATTATCTTAGTTTATTTTTAAGAACCACAGGTTCAAGATTTACAAGTAATACTTCGAATGAAAGGTATTTCACTTAGGTACGTTAGGAACTTTGAATCAGCAAAATAGCATGTACAGTTTTCACACAAATGGCAATAAGCTATTTTAAAACTAGACAGTGCAATTTTCAACAGTTCCTGGGGGAGGTAAGTGTTTGTTAGTTTTGAAGGTAAGTAAACCACCTACAGGGTTCAAAGTTGGGTCCAAGGTAGCCCACCGTTGGGGGTTCAGGGCAACCCCAAAGTTACCACACCAGCAGCTCAGGGCCGGTCAGGTGCAGAGGTAAAAGTGGTGCCCAAAACGCAAAGGCTTCAATGGAGAAGGGGGTGCCCCGGTTCCAGTCTGCCAGCAGGTAAGTACCCGCGTCTTCGGAGGGCAGACCAGGGGGGTTTTGTAGGGCACCCGGGGGGACACAAGTTAGCACAAAAAGTACACCCTTAGCGGCACGGGGGCGGCCGGGTGCAGAGTGCAAACAGGGGTCGAGTTTGCAATGGAGTTCAATGCGAGACCCAGGGGTCTCTTCAGCGAAGCAGGCAGGAAAAGGGCGGGGCTCCTCGGGGTAGCCACCACCTGGGCAAGGGAGAGGGCCACCTGGGGGTCGCTTCTGCACTGGAGGTCGGATCCTTCAGGTCCTGGGGACTGCGGGTGCAGTGTCTTTACCAGGCGTTGGGTTCTTAGAAGCAGGCAGTCACGGCCAGGGGGAGCCTCTGGATTCCCTCTGCAGGCGTCGCTGGGGGGGCTTAGGGAGGTCAACTCTGGCTACTCACAGGGTCGCAGTCGCCGGGGAGTCCTCCCTGTAGTGTTGTTTCTCCGCAGGTCGAGCCGGGGGCGTCGGGTGCAGAGTGCAAAGTCTCACGCTTCCGGCAGGAAACGTGTGGTCTTTAAAAGTTGCTTCTTTGTTGCAAAGATGCTTCTTCTTTGGAGCAGAGCCGCTGTCCTCGGGAGTTCTTGGTCCTTTTAGATGCAGGGTAGTCCTCTGAGGCTTCAGAGGTCGCTGGACCCTGTGGAACGCGTCGCTGTTGCAGTTTTTCTTGAAGTGGGGAGACAGGCCGGTAGGGCTGGGGCCAAAGCAGTTGGGGTCTCCGTCTTCTCTGCAGGGCTTTCAGGTCAGCAGTCCTTCTTTGTCTTCAGGTTGCAGGAATCTATCTTGCTAGGTTCTGGGAGCCCCTAAATACTCAATTTAGGGCTGTGTTTAGGTCTGGGGGGTTAGTAGCCAATGGCTACTAGCCCTGAGGGTGGCTACACCCTCTTTGTGCCTCCTCCCTGAGGGGAGGGGGGCACATCCCTAATCCTATTGTGGGAATGCTCCATCTGCAAGATGGAGGATTTCTAAAAGTCAGAGTCACCTCATCTCAGGACACCTTAGGGGTTGTCCTGACTGGCCAGTGACTCCTCCTTGTTTTTCTCATTATCTCCTCCGGCCTTGCCACCAAAATTGGTGCCGTGGCTGGAGGGGGCGGGCATCTCCACTAGCTGGAGTGTCCTGGGGTGCTGTAACAAAGGGGGTGAGCCTTTGAGGCTCACCGCCAAGTGTTACAGTTCCTGCAGGGGGAGGTGAGAAGCACCTCCACCCAGTACAGGCTTTGTTACTAGCCACAGAGGGCCAAAGGCACTCTCCCCATGTGGCCAGCAACATGTCTGGTGTGTGGCAGGCTGGCAAAACTAGTCAGCCCACACTGGAAGTCAGGTATGTTTTCAGGGGGGCATCTTTGAGATGCCCTCTGGGGTGTATTTCCCAATAAAATGTACACTGGCATCAGTGTGCATTTATTGTGCTGAGAAGTTTGATACCAAAATTCCCAGTTTTCAGTGTAGCCATTATGGTGCTGTGGAGTTCGTGTATGACAGACTCCCAGACCATATACTCTTATGGCTACCCTGCACTTACAGTGTCTAAGGTTTTGCTTAGACACTGTAGGGACATAGTGCTCATGCACCTATGCCCTCACCTATGGTATAGTGCACCATGCCTTAGGGCTGTAAGGCCTGCTAGAGTGGTGACTTATCTATGCCATAGGCAGTGTGAGGTTGGCATGGCACCCTGAGGGGAGTGCCATGTCGACTTAGTCATTTTCTCCCCACCAGCACACACAAGCTGGCAAGCAGTGTGTCTGTGCTGAGTGAGGGGTCCCTAGGATGGCATAAGACATGCAGCAGCACCTAGGGACCATCCCTGGCATCAGGGCCCTTGGTACCAGGGGTACCAGTTACAAGGGACTTACCTGGATGCCAGTGTGTGCCAATTGTGGAAACAAAGGTACAGTTTTAGGGAAAGAACACTGGTGCTGGGGCCTGGTTACCAGGCCTCAGCACACTTTCAAATCATAACTTGGCATCAGCAAAGGCAAAAAGTCAGGGGGTAACCATGCCAAGGAGGCATTTCCTTACAGGTAGGTGTTTTGTCTTACCGTCAGCTGCATTCACAGCAGTGTAGATTTTGTTCTCCAGAGATGAGCAGCAGCATGATGTGCATGATGGCTCCAAGGTGGCACAGAATGTGTGATGCTGCCTGCAGGTGGGTTCCTTCCTTTTACGTCTCCTTCCTTTTATGCCTCCGTTTCTGCTATTTGGCACGTGGTTGTTGGACCGCCCTGGTCATGTTGGCGGAAGTCGACATCATAATGTGTCTGGCGGAAACACTGGCTCCAAAGGCCTCATTGGCCTGTATCTCCACTGTGGCGGTCTGCGCTGCCTGACACTGCTGGCATAATCGTAGCGGTCTTTGGTCTATGGAACCGCATGCGTCGTAATACGGTGGTCAACGGCCAAGCCGATGGCAGTCGGACTGCCGCTACCGCCATGGTCATCCACGGGCTGCTAAACTCGTAATCCGGCCCAGAGACTCTTAAGCATCCAATCAAACAGCTTATATAGAAACTATGCAGTGACCTATGAACATGTTAAGGGTAGAATAATATACACATATACATACATACACATATACATAATATAAATACATAAATAAATATATACATATACATAACTCTATACATACACATACAAACATATATATATTTAACCATAAGTAAAATAGACATTTGTTAAAGCAGGTGTAAGGAGTATGTTTATATTATAAGATAAAATAGTTATTATACCTATTTGTTCAAAGAAATACACATATCTAGATATATACATATGACATTTTAAATGTCTACATATACAGGGATATGTAGTCCATTGCTGTTTGAGTATGGTGGTTATGTAGGAAACAGCCAACTCTAAAGCAGTCGTCTAAAGATAACATAGTTTTCTGTGGATCTTATATTTGGGGGTAATGAATTCCATAGTTTGACCTCTTAAACTGAGAAAGGTGTACCACCTTTTGCTTTTTTCTTGTATGGTGGTGTTATGAGTGCCAATCATGAGCAGAGATTTCTTTTTTGAATGTATTTTGTGAATTTATTTCTGATGAAAAGTGGTTCTGTTCCATGTACGGCTTTGTGGGTGATACAAGCAGCTTGAAGGTGGATCTTCTGGCAACTGATAACCCATGTAGTGCCCTCAAGGCAGCGGAGATGTGGGCTTGTGGCTTTACATGTAGGAGTAGTCTGGCAGCTAAGTTCTGAAAGCATTGTAGTTTTTTCATAGTAAATCCAGGATAGAGGCCATTGGCGTAATCCAATTTAGATAGTACTAGAGAGATAGTAGCCTGCACCTCGTGTGGAAATCCGAGGAGGGAGAGTACAAGAGAGATAGTAGCCTGCACCTCGTGTGGAAATCCGAGGAGGGAGAAGACGTGTTGCAGAGTTTTCATGGTGATGAAGCTTGATCCTGCTAATATGGCCCCTTGAGCATTCATTGTTAACTTGTAGTCCATGGTAATTCCAAGGTTTCTAACTTCCTTAGATACCTTAACGGGTGGTCCCAGATCGTCAGGCTGGGCACCAGGTGCAGCGTGGGTCATAATTGTTCCAGTTGCCACATGTGAGTATTTTTTTTTGGAAGCATTAAGTTTGAGATGGCTCCATGTCCTCTACTGATCAATGGCTGGGAGGCAATTGGAGATTTGTGAATTTCCAATGTCTTTGGGGCGTTCCAATTTAAGGAGTAGTTGTGTGTCATCTGCTGGTTGTAGCATGTGAGTTCAAATTCATTGATCGTTGCCGGTAATGACATGATGTAGATGTTGAAAAGCATGGTTGAGATGATTGAGCTTTGAGGGACCCCTGCTTTTGCAAAGTTGGGGTTGGATAAGAAATAGGGTATGGATGACATTTGTTCTGTTTTGAATGAAGGATGTGAACCAGTCGGGAGCAATCTCCTCTATGCCGGCTTCATAGAGTCTTTGTATTAGTGTGTCATGGTCACTTGTGTCCAAGAAAGGTCTAGGAGGAGTCTGCGGTCTCTTGTGTTTTTAAAATCTCCCCAGATGGCGACGAGGGCTGATTCTGTGAATCTTCCTGGACGCAATCCAGTTTGGTTGTCTGAAAGTATGAAGTTATCTTCAGTGAATTGTGACATCTGGGCGAAACCTGCACTTTCTATCAGTTTGCCCAGGAACAGGCTATTTGCAATCGGTCTGAAGTTGTTTGGGTCATGCAGGTCCAGGTTTGTTTTCTTTAATAATGGGCATACATATGCCTTTTTAAAGTCTTCAGGAAAGATTCCTGTAGTTAAGGTATTATTGATGATTGTTCTTACTGGTGTGGTAGCAGAGGTAAATAAAATAATGTTCTTAAGGATGTGTGCTGGATAAGGGTCAGAAGGGCAGCCGAAAGACCTGCTTGCTTTAATCAGGTCCATAAATTCACTTTGTGATATTTGTTTGAGGGAGTGCAGAGGCTGGGTTGACTTACTCTTGGTGGGGCGTTTTGGGAATGGATTGGTGCTGGTTTGCCTTTGTTTTAAATTGGAGTTCAATGTGTCTGCCCTGGTTGTGTAATGATTTGTCAGTTTGTGAATTCTTGAGTAATGTGATGAGTTCCTTCCATGCATTTAGGTTTTCAAAATTAGTTGGGAATTTTATAAAATTCTTTATTTGCAAATTTAGCATTTTGAATTCTGTCTGAGTAGTACCTTTTTTAACCCCTTCGCTGCCAGGCCTTTTCCCCCTCCTGTGCCATGCCTTTTTTGCCTATTTGGGGCAGTTCGCGCTTAGGCCCTCATAACATTTTGTCCACATAAGCTAACCAAGCCAAATTTGCGTCCTTTTTTCCCAACATCCTATGGATTCTAGAGGTACGCAGACTTTGTGGGTTCCGCTGAAGGAGGCCAAGAAATTGGCCAAAATACAGGAAAAAATTCGTTTTTTTAAAAAAAAATTGAAAAAGTGGCTGCAGTAGAAGGCTTGTGGTTTTTCCCCTGAAAATGGCATCAACAAAGGGTTTGCGGTGCTAAACTCATCAGCTTCCCAGCTTTCAGGAACAGGCAGACTTGAATCAGAAGACCCAATTTTTCAACACAATTTTGGCATTTTACTGGGAAATACCCCATTTTTGCAATTTTTTGTGCGTTCAGCCTCCTTCCAGTCAGTGACAGAAATGGGCATGAAACCAATGCTGGATCCCAGAAACCTAAACATTTCTGAAAAGTAGACACAATTCTGAATTCAGCAAGGGGTCATTTGTGTAGATCCTACAAGGGTTTCCTACAGAAAATAACAACTGAAAAAGAAAAATATTAAAATTGAGGTGAAAAAAACATCAATTTTTCTCTACGTTTTACTCTGTAACTTTTCCCTGCAATGTCAGATTATCGAAAGCAATATACCGTTACGTCTGCTGGACTCCTCTGGTTGCGGGGATATATAGGGCTTGTAGGTTCATTAAGAACCCGAGGAACCCAGAGCCAATAAATGAGCTGCACCCTGCAGTGCGTTTTCATTCTATACTGGGTATACAGCAATTCATTTGCTGAAATATAAAGAGTAAAAAATTGCTATCAAGAAAACCTTTGTATTTCCAAAAAGGGCACAAGATAAGGTGTTGAGGAGCAGTGGTTATTTTCACATCTCTGAATTCCGGGGTGACCATACTAGCATGTGAATTACAGGGCATTTCTCAAATAGATGTCTTTTTTACACACTCTCCTATATTTGGAAGGAAAAAATGTAGAGAAAGACAAGGGGCAATAACACTTGTTTTGCTAATCTATGTTCCCCCAAGTCTCCCGATAAAAATGATACCTCACTTGTGTGGGTAGGCCTAGCACCCACGACAGGAAACGCCCCAAAGCACAACGTGGACACATCCACATTTTTGGAAGAAAACAGAGGTGTTTTTTGCGAAGTGCCTACCTGTAGATTTTGGCCTCTAGCTCAGCCGGAACCTAGGGAAACCTACCAAACCTGTGCATTTCTGAAAACTAGAGACCTAGGGGAATCCAAGGAGGGGTGACTTGCGGGGCTCGGACCAGGTTCTGTTACCCAGAATCCTTTGCAAACCTCCAAATTTGGCTAAAAAAACACATGTTCCTCACATTTCTGTGGCAGAAAGTTCTGGAATCTGAGAGGAGCCACAAATTTCCTTCCACCCAGCGTTCCCCCAAGTCTCCCGATAAAAATGATACCTCACTTGTGTGGGTAGGCCTAGCGCTCGCGACAGGAAACGCCCCAAAGCACAACGTGGACACATCCAAATTTTTGGAAGAAAACAGAGGTGTTTTTTGTGAAGTGCCTACCTGTAGATTTTGGCCTCTAGCTCAGCCGGCACCTAGGGAAACCTACCAAACTTGTGCATTTCTGAAAACTAGAGACCTAGGGGAATCCAAGGAGGGGTGACTTGCGGAGCTCGGACCAGGTTCTGTTACCCAGAATCCTTTGCAAACCTCAAAATTTGGCTAAAAAAACACATGTTCCTCACATTTCTGTGGCAAAAAGTTCTGGAATCTGAGAGGAGCCACAAATTTCCTTCCACCCAGCGTTCCCCCAAGTCTCCCGATAAAAATGATACCTCACTTGTGTGGGTAGGCCTAGCGCCCGCGACAGGAAACGCCCCAAAGCGCAACGTGGACACATCCACATTTTTGGAAGAAAACAGAGGTGTTTTTTGCGAAGTGCCTACCTGTAGATTTTGGCCTCTAGCTCAGCCGGCACCTAGGGAAACCTACCAAACCTGTGCATTTCTGAAAACTAGAGACCTAGGGGAATCCAAGGAGGGGTGACTTGCGGAGCTCGGACCACGTTCTGTTACCCAGAATCCTTTGCAAACCTCAAAATTTGGCTAAAAAAACACATGTTCCTCACATTTCTGTGGCAGAAATTTCTGGAATCTGAGAGGAGCCACAAATTTCCTTCCACCCAGCGTTCCCCCAAGTCTCCCGATAAAAATGATACTTCACTTGTGTGGGTATGCCTAGCGCCAGCGACAGGAAACGCCCCAAAGCGCAACGTGGACACATCCAAATTTTTGGAAGAAAACAGAGGTGTTTTTTGCGAAGTGCCTACCTGTAGATTTTGGCCTCTAGCTCAGCCGGCACCTAGGGAAACCTACCAAACCTGTGCATTTCTGAAAACTAGAGACCTAGGGGAATCCAAGGAGGGGTGACTTGCGGGGCTCGGACCAGGGTCTGTTACCCAGAATCCTTTGCAAACCTCAAAATTTGGCTAAAAAACCACATGTTCCTCACATTTCTGTGGCAGAAAGTTCGGGAATCTGAGAGGAGCCACAAATTTCCTACCACCCAGCGTTCCCCCAAGTCTCCCGATAAAAATGATACCTCACTTGTGTGGGTAGGCCTAGCGCCCGCGACAGGAAACGCCCCAAAGCACAACGTGGACACATCCAAATTTTTGGAAGAAAACAGAGGTGTTTTTTGCGAAGTGCCTACCTGTAGATTTTGGCCTCTAGCTCAGCCGGCACCTAGGGAAACCTACCAAACCTGTGCATTTCTGAAAACTAGAGACCTAGGGGAATCCAAGGAGGGGTGACTTGCGGAGCTCGGACCAGGTTCTGTTACCCAGAATCCTTTGCAAACCTCAACATTTGGCTAAAAAACCACATGTTCCTCACATTTCTGTGGCAGAAAGTTCTGGAATCTGAGAGGAGCCACAAATTTCCTTCCACCCAGCGTTCCCCCAAGTCTCCCGATAAAAATGATACCTCACTTGTGTGGGTAGGCCTAGCGCCCGAGACAGGAAACGCCCCAAAGCGCAACGTGAACACATCCAAATTTTTGGAAGAAAACAGAGGTGTTTTTTGCGAAGTGCCTACCTGTAGATTTTGGCCTCTAGCTCAGCCGGCACCTAGGGAAACCTACCAAACCTGTGCATTTCTGAAAACTAGAGACCTAGGGGAATCCAAGGAGGGGTGACTTTCGGGGCTCGGACCAGGTTCTGTTACCCAGAATCCTTTGCAAACCTCAAAATTTGGCTAAAAAACCACATGTTCCTCAAATTTCTGTGGCAGAAAGTTCGGGATTCTGAGAGGAGCCACAAATTTCCTTCCACCCAGCGATCCCCTAATTCTCCCGATAAAAATGATACCTCACTTGTGTGGGTAGGCCTAGGGCCCGCGACAGGAAACGCCCCACAGCGCAACGTGGACACATCCAAATTTTTGGAAGAAAACAGAGGTGTTTTTAGCGAAGTGCCTATCTGTAGATTTTGGCCTCTAGCTCAGCCGGCACCTAGGGAAACCTACCAAACCTGTGCATTTCTGAAAACTAGAGACCTAGGGGAATCCAAGGAGGGGTGACTTGCGGGGCTCGGACCAGGGTCTGTTACCCAGAATCCTTTGCAAACCTCAAAATTTGGCTAAAAAAACCACATGTTCCTCACATTTCTGTGGCAGAAAGTTCGGGAAACTGAGAGGAGCCACAAATTTCCTTCCACCCAGCGTTCCCCCAAGTCACCCGATAAAAATTATACCTCACTTGTGTGGGTAGGCCTAGCGCCCGCGACAGGAAACGCCCCAAAGCGCAACGTGGACACATCCACATTTTTGGAAGAAAACAGAGGTGTTTTTTGCGAAGTGCCTACCTGTAGATTTTGGCCTCTAGCTCAGCCGGCACCTAGGGAAGCCTACCAAACTTGTGCATTTGTGAAAACTAGAGACCTAGGGGAATCCAAGGAGGGGTGACTTGCGGAGCTCGGACCAGGTTCTGTTACCCAGAATCCTTTGCAAACCTCAAAATTTGGCTAAACAAACACATGTTCCTCACATTTCTGTGGCAGAAAGTTCTGGAATCTGAGAGGAGCCACAAATTTCCTTCCACTCAGCGTTCCCCCAAGTCTCCCGATAAAAATGATACCTCACTTGTGTGGGTAGGCCTATCGCCCGCGACAGGAAACGCCCCAAAGCGCAACGTGGACACATCCAAATTTTTGGAAGAAAGCAGAGGTGTTTTTTGCGAAGTGCCTACCTGTAGATTTTGGCCTCTAGCTCAGCCGGCACCTAGGGAAACCTACCAAACCTGTGCATTTCTGAAAACTAGACACCTAGGGTAATCCAAGGAGGGGTGACTTGCGGAGCTCGGACCAGGTTCTGTTACCCAGAATCCTTTGCAAACCTCAAAATATGGCTAAAAAAACACATGTTCCTCACATTTCTGTGGCAGAAAGTTCTGGAATCTGAGAGGAGCCACAAATTTCCTTCCACCCAGTGTTCCCCCAAGTCTCCCGATAAAAATGATACCTCACTTGTGTGGGTAGGCCTAGCGCCCGCGACAGGAAACGCCCCAAAGCGCAACGTGGACACATCCAAATTTTTGGAAGAAAACAGAGGTGTTTTTTGCGAAGTGCCTACCTGTAGATTTTGGCCTCTAGCTCAGCCGGCACGTAGGGAAACCTACCAAACCTGTGCATTTCTGAAAACTAGAGACCTAGGGGAATCTAAGGAGGGGTGACTTGCGGAGCTCGGACCAGGTTCTGTTACCCAGAATCCTTTGCAAACCTCAAAATTTGGCTAAAAAACCACATGTTCCTCACATTTCTGTGGCAGAAAGTTCTGGAATCTGAGAGGAGCCACAAATTTCCATCCACCCAGCGTTCCCCCAAGTCTCCCGATAAAAATGATACCTCACTTGTGTGGGTAGGCCTAGCGCCCGCGACAGGAAATGCCCCAAAGCGCAACGTGGACACATCCAAATTTTTGGAAGAAAACAGAGGTGTTTTTTGCGAAGTGCCTACCTGTAGATTTTGGCCTCTAGCTCAGCCGGCACCTAGGGAAACCTACCAAACCTGTGCATTTCTGAAAACTAGAGACCTAGGGGAATCCAAGGAGGGGTGACTTGCGGGGCTCGGACCAGGGTCTGTTACCCAGAATCCTTTGCAAACCTAAAAATTTGGCTAAAAAAACACATGTTCCTCACATTTCTGTGGCAGAAAGTTCGGGAATCTGAGATGAGCCACAAATTTCCTACCACCCAGCGTTCCCCCAAGTCTCCCGATAAAAATGATACCTCACTTGTGTGGGAAGGCCTAGCGCCCGTGACAGGAAACGCCCCAAAGCGCAACATGGACACATCCAAATTTTTGGAAGAAAACAGAGGTGTTTTTTGCTAAGTGCCTACCTGTAGATGTTGGCCTCTAGCTCAGCCGGCACCTATGGAAACCTACCAAACCTGTGCATTTCTGCAAACTAGAGACCTAGGGGAATCCAAGGAGGGTTGACTTGCGGAGCTCGGACCAGGTTCTGTTACCCAGAATCCTTTGCAAACCTCAAAATGTGGCTAAACAAACACATGTTCCTCACATTTCTGTGGCAGAAAGTTCTGGAATCTGAGAGGAGCCACAAATTTCTTTCCACCCAGCGTTCCCCCAAGTCTCCCGATAAAAATGATACCTCACTTGTGTGGGTAGGACTAGCGCCCGCGACAGGAAACGCCCCAAAGTGCAACGTGGACACATCCACATTTTTGGAAGAAAACAGAGGTGTTTTTTGCAAGTGCCTACCTGTAGATTTTGGCCTCTAGCTCAGCCGGCACCTAGGGAAACCTACCAAACCTGTGCATTTCTGAAAACTAGAGACCTAGGGGAATCCAAGGAGGGTTGACTTGCGGAGCTCGGACCAGGTTCTGTTACCCAGAATCCCTTGCAAACCTCAAAATGTGGCTAAACAAACACATGTTCCTCACATGTCTGTGGCAGAAAGTTCTGGAATCTGAGAGGAGCCACAAATTTCCTTCCACCCAGCGTTCCCCCAAGTCTCCCGATAAAAATGATACCTCACTTGTGTGGGTAGGCCTATCGCCCGCGACAGGAAATGCCCCAAAGCGCAACGTGGACACATCCACATTTTTGGAAGAAAGCAGAGGTGTTTTTTGCGAAGTGCCTACCTGTAGATTTTGGCCTCTAGCTCAGCCGGCACCTAGGGAAACCTACCAAACCTGTGCATTTCTGAAAACTAGTCACCTAGGGGAATTCAAGGAGGGGTGACTTGCGGGGCTCGGACCAGGTTCTGTTACCCAGAATCCTTTGCAAACCTCAAAATATGGCTTAAAAAACAAATGTTCCTCACATTTCTGTGGCAGAAAGTTCTGGAATCTGAGAGGAGCCACAAATTTCCTTCCACCCAGCGTTCCCCCAAGTCTCCCGATAAAAATGATACCTCACTTGTGTGGGTAGGCCTATCGCCCGCGACAGGAAACGCCCCAAAGCGCAACGTGGACACATCCAAATTTTTGGAAGAAAGCAGAGGTGTTTTTTGCGAAGTGCCTACCTGTAGATTTTGGCCTCTAGCTCAGCCGGCACCTAGGGAAACCTACCAAACCTGTGCATTTCTGAAAACTAGACACCTAGGGTAATCCAAGGAGGGGTGACTTGCGGAGCTCGGACCAGGTTCTGTTACCCAGAATCCTTTGCAAACCTCAAAATATGGCTAAAAAAACACATGTTCCTCACATTTCTGTGGCAGAAAGTTCTGGAATCTGAGAGGAGCCACAAATTTCCTTCCACCCAGTGTTCCCCCAAGTCTCCCGATAAAAATGATACCTCACTTGTGTGGGTAGGCCTAGCGCCCGCGACAGGAAACGCCCCAAAGCGCAATGTGGACACATCCAAATTTTTGGAAGAAAACAGAGGTGTTTTTTGCGAAGTGCCTACCTGTAGATTTTGGCCTCTAGCTCAGCCGGCACGTAGGGAAACCTACCAAACCTGTGCATTTCTGAAAACTAGAGACCTAGGGGAATCTAAGGAGGGGTGACTTGCGGAGCTCGGACCAGGTTCTGTTACCCAGAATCCTTTGCAAACCTCAACATTTGGCTAAAAAACCACATGTTCCTCACATTTCTGTGGCAGAAAGTTCTGGAATCTGAGAGGAGCCACAAATTTCCATCCACCCAGCGTTCCCCCAAGTCTCCCGATAAAAATGATACCTCACTTGTGTGGGTAGGCCTAGCGCCCGCGACAGGAAATGCCCCAAAGCGCAACGTGGACACATCCAAATTTTTGGAAGAAAACAGAGGTGTTTTTTGCGAAGTGCCTACCTGTAGATTTTGGCCTCTAGCTCAGCCGGCACCTAGGGAAACCTACCAAACCTGTGCATTTCTGAAAACTAGAGACCTAGGGGAATCCAAGGAGGGGTGACTTGCGGGGCTCGGACCAGGGTCTGTTACCCAGAATCCTTTGCAAACCTAAAAATTTGGCTAAAAAAACACATGTTCCTCACATTTCTGTGGCAGAAAGTTCGGGAATCTGAGATGAGCCACAAATTTCCTACCACCCAGCGTTCCCCCAAGTCTCCCGATAAAAATGATACCTCACTTGTGTGGGAAGGCCTAGCGCCCGTGACAGGAAACGCCCCAAAGCGCAACATGGACACATCCAAATTTTTGGAAGAAAACAGAGGTGTTTTTTGCTAAGTGCCTACCTGTAGATGTTGGCCTCTAGCTCAGCCGGCACCTATGGAAACCTACCAAACCTGTGCATTTCTGAAAACTAGAGACCTAGGGGAATCCAAGGAGGGTTGACTTGCGGAGCTCGGACCAGGTTCTGTTACCCAGAATCCTTTGCAAACCTCAAAATGTGGCTAAACAAACACATGTTCCTCACATTTCTGTGGCAGAAAGTTCTGGAATCTGAGAGGAGCCACAAATTTCTTTCCACCCAGCGTTCCCCCAAGTCTCCCGATAAAAATGATACCTCACTTGTGTGGGTAGGACTAGCGCCCGCGACAGGAAATGCCCCAAAGTGCAACGTGGACACATCCACATTTTTGGAAGAAAACAGAGGTGTTTTTTGCAAGTGCCTACCTGTAGATTTTGGCCTCTAGCTCAGCCGGCACCTAGGGAAACCTACCAAACCTGTGCATTTCTGAAAACTAGAGACCTAGGGGAATCCAAGGAGGGTTGACTTGCGGAGCTCGGACCAGGTTCTGTTACCCAGAATCCCTTGCAAACCTCAAAATGTGGCTAAACAAACACATGTTCCTCACATGTCTGTGGCAGAAAGTTCTGGAATCTGAGAGGAGCCACAAATTTCCTTCCACCCAGCGTTCCCCCAAGTCTCCCGATAAAAATGATACCTCACTTGTGTGGGTAGGCCTATCGCCCGCGACAGGAAATGCCCCAAAGCGCAACGTGGACACATCCACATTTTTGGAAGAAAGCAGAGGTGTTTTTTGCGAAGTGCCTACCTGTAGATTTTGGCCTCTAGCTCAGCCGGCACCTAGGGAAACCTACCAAACCTGTGCATTTCTGAAAACTAGTCACCTAGGGGAATTCAAGGAGGGGTGACTTGTGGGGCTCGGACCAGGTTCTGTTACCCAGAATCCTTTGCAAACCTCAAAATATGGCTTAAAAAACAAATGTTCCTCACATTTCTGTGGCAGAAAGTTCTGGAATCTGAGAGGAGCCACAAATTTCCTTCCACCCAGCGTTCCCCCAAGTCTCCCGATAAAAATGATACCTCACTTGTGTGGGTAGGCCTAGTGCCCGCGACAGGAAATGCCCCAAAGCGCAACGTGGACACATCCAAATTTTTGGAAGAAAACAGAGGTGATTTTTGCGAAGTGCCTACCTGTAGATTTTGGCCTCTAGCTCAGCCGGCACCTAGGGAAACCTACCAAACCTGTGCATTTCTGAAAACTAGAGACCTAGGGGAATCCAAGGAGGGGTGACTTGCGGGGCTCGGACCAGGTTCTGTTACCCAGAATCCTTTGCAAACCTCCAAATTTGGCTAAAAAAACACATGTTCTTCACATTTCTGTGGCAGAAAGTTCTGGAATCTGAGAGGAGCCACAAATTTCCTTCCACCCAGCGTTCCCCCACGTCTCCCGATAAAAATGATACCTCACTTGTGTGGGTAGACCTAGCGCTCGCGACAGGAAACGCCCCAAAGCACAACGTGGACACATCCAAATTTTTGGAAGAAAACAGAGGTGTTTTTTGTGAAGTGCCTACCTGTAGATTTTGGCCTCTAGCTCAGCCGGCACCTAGGGAAACCTACCAAACCTGTGCATTTCTGATAACTAGAGACCTAGGGGAATCCAAGGAGGGGTGACTTGCGGAGCTCGGACCAGGTTCTGTTACCCAGAATCCTTTGCAAACCTCAACATTTGGCTAAAAAACCACATGTTCCTCACATTTCTGTGGCAGAAAGTTCTGGAATCTGAAAGGAGCCACAAATTTCCTTCCACCCAGCGTTCCCCCAAGTCTCCCGATAAAAATGATACCTCACTTGTGTGGGTAGGCCTAGCGCTCGCGACAGGAAACGCCCCAAAGCACAACGTGGACACATCCAAATTTTTGGAAGAAAACAGAGGTGTTTTTTGTGAAGTGCCTACCTGTAGATTTTGGCCTCTAGCTCAGCCGGCACCTAGGGAAACCTACCAAACCTGTGCATTTCTGAAAACTAGAGACCTAGGGGAATCCAAGGAGGGGTGACTTGCGGAGCTCGGACCAGGTTCTGTTACCCAGAATCCTTTGCAAACCTCAACATTTGGCTAAAAAAACACATGTTCCTCACATTTCTGTGGCAGAAAGTTCTGGAATCTGAGAGGAGCCACAAATTTCCTTCCACCCAGCGTTCCCCCAAGTCTCCCGATAAAAATGATACCTCACTTGTGTGGGTAGGCCTAGCGCCCGAGACAGGAAACGCCCCAAAGCGCAACGTGGACACATCCAAATTTTTGGAAGAAAACAGAGGTGTTTTTTGCGAAGTGCCTACCTGTAGATTTTGGCCTCTAGCTCAGCCGGCACCTAGGGAAACCTACCAAACCTGTGCATTTCTGAAAACTAGAGACCTAGGGGAATCCAAGGAGGGGTGACTTTCGGGGCTCGGACCAGGTTCTGTTACCCAAATCCTTTGCAAACCTCAAAATTTGGCTAAAAAACCACATGTTCCTCAAATTTCTGTGGCAGAAAGTTCGGGATTCTGAGAGGAGCCACAAATTTCCTTCCACCCAGCGTTCCCCCAATTCTCCCGATAAAAATGATACCTCACTTGTGTGGGTAGGCCTAGGGCCCGCGACAGGAAACGCCCCACAGCGCAACGTGGACACATCCAAATTTTTGGAAGAAAACAGAGCTGTTTTTAGCGAAGTGCCTACCTGTAGATTTTGGCCTCTAGCTCAGCCGGCACCTAGGGAAACCTACCAAACCTGTGCATTTCTGAAAACTAGAGACCTAGGGGAATCCAAGGAGGGTTGACTTGCGGAGCTCGGACCAGGTTCTGTTACCCAGAATCCCTTGCAAACCTCAAAATGTGGCTAAACAAACACATGTTCCTCACATGTCTGTGGCAGAAAGTTCTGGAATCTGAGAGGAGCCACAAATTTCCTTCCACCCAGCGTTCCCCCAAGTCTCCCGATAAAAATGATACCTCACTTGTGTGGGTAGGCCTATCGCCCGCGACAGGAAATGCCCCAAAGCGCAACGTGGACACATCCACATTTTTGGAAGAAAGCAGAGGTGTTTTTTGCGAAGTGCCTACCTGTAGATTTTGGCCTCTAGCTCAGCCGGCACCTAGGGAAACCTACCAAACCTGTGCATTTCTGAAAACTAGTCACCTAGGGGAATTCAAGGAGGGGTGACTTGCGGGGCTCGGACCAGGTTCTGTTACCCAGAATCCTTTGCAAACCTCAAAATATGGCTTAAAAAACAAATGTTCCTCACATTTCTGTGGCAGAAAGTTCTGGAATCTGAGAGGAGCCACAAATTTCCTTCCACCCAGCGTTCCCCCAAGTCTCCCGATAAAAATGATACCTCACTTGTGTGGGTAGGCCTAGTGCCCGCGACAGGAAACGCCCCAAAGCGCAACGTGGACACATCCAAATTTTTGGAAGAAAACAGAGGTGATTTTTGCGAAGTGCCTACCTGTAGATTTTGGCCTCTAGCTCAGCCGGCACCTAGGGAAACCTACCAAACCTGTGCATTTCTGAAAACTAGAGACCTAGGGGAATCCAAGGAGGGGTGACTTGCGGGGCTCGGACCAGGTTCTGTTACCCAGAATCCTTTGCAAACCTCCAAATTTGGATAAAAAAACACATGTTCCTCACATTTCTGTGGCAGAAAGTTCTGGAATCTGAGAGGAGCCACAAATTTCCTTCCACCCAGCGTTCCCCCAAGTCTCCCGATAAAAATGATACCTCACTTGTGTGGGTAGGCCTAGCGCTCGCGACAGGAAACGCCCCAAAGCACAACGTGGACACATCCAAATTTTTGGAAGAAAACAGAGGTGTTTTTTGTGAAGTGCCTACCTGTAGATTTTGGCCTCTAGCTCAGCCGGCACCTAGGGAAACCTACCAAACCTGTGCATTTCTGATAACTAGAGACCTAGGGGAATCCAAGGAGGGGTGACTTGCGGAGCTCGGACCAGGTTCTGTTACCCAGAATCCTTTGCAAACCTCAACATTTGGCTAAAAAACCACATGTTCCTCACATTTCTGTGGCAGAAAGTTCTGGAATCTGAGAGGAGCCACAAATTTCCTTCCACCCAGCGTTCCCCCAAGTCTCCCGATAAAAATGATACCTCACTTGTGTGGGTAGGCCTAGCGCTCGCGACAGGAAACGCCCCAAAGCACAACGTGGACACATCCAAATTTTTGGAAGAAAACAGAGGTGTTTTTTGTGAAGTGCCTACCTGTAGATTTTGGCCTCTAGCTCAGCCGGCACCTAGGGAAACCTACCAAACCTGTGCATTTCTGAAAACTAGAGACCTAGGGGAATCCAAGGAGGGGTGACTTGCGGAGCTCGGACCAGGTTCTGTTACCCAGAATCCTTTGCAAACCTCAACATTTGGCTAAAAAACCACATCTTCCTCACATTTCTGTGGCAGAAAGTTCTGGAATCTGAGAGGAGCCACAAATTTCCTTCCACCCAGCGTTCCCCCAAGTCTCCCGATAAAAATGATACCTCACTTGTGTGGGTAGGCCTAGCGCCCGAGACAGGAAACGCCCCAAAGAGCAACGTGGACACATGCAAATTTTTGGAAGAAAACAGAGGTGTTTTTTGCGAAGTGCCTACCTGTAGATTTTGGCCTCTAGCTCAGCCGGCACCTAGGGAAACCTACCAAACCTGTGCATTTCTGAAAACTAGAGACCTAGGGGAATCCAAGGAGGGGTGACTTTCGGGGCTCGGACCAGGTTCTGTTACCCAAATCCTTTGCAAACCTCAAAATTTGGCTAAAAAACCACATGTTCCTCAAATTTCTGTGGCAGAAAGTTCGGGATTCTGAGAGGAGCCACAAATTTCCTTCCACCCAGCGTTCCCCCAATTCTCCCGATAAAAATGATACCTCACTTGTGTGGGTAGGCCTAGGGCCCGCGACAGGAAACGCCCCACAGCGCAACGTGGACACATCCAAATTTTTGGAAGAAAACAGAGCTGTTTTTAGCGAAGTGCCTACCTGTAGATTTTGGCCTCTAGCTCAGCCGGCACCTAGGGAAGCCTACCAAACTTGTGCATTTGTGAAAACTAGAGACCTAGGGGAATCCAAGGAGGGGTGACTTGCGGAGCTCGGACCAGGTTCTGTTACCCAGAATCCTTTGCAAACCTCAAAATTTGGCTAAACAAACACATGTTCCTCACATTTCTGTGGCAGAAAGTTCTGGAATCTGAGAGGAGCCACAAATTTCCTTCCACCCAGTGTTCCCCCAAGTCTCCCGATAAAAATGATACCTCACTTGTGTGGGTAGGCCTAGCGCCCGCGACAGGAAACGCCCCAAAGCGCAACGTGGACACATCCAAATTTTTGGAAGAAAACAGAGGTGTTTTTTGCGAAGTGCCTACCTGTAGATTTTGGCCTCTAGCTCAGCCGGCACCTAGGGAAACCTACCAAACCTGTGCATTTCTGAAAACTAGAGACCTAGGGGAATCTAAGGAGGGGTGACTTGCGGAGCTCGGACCAGGTTCTGTTACCCAGAATCCTTTGCAAACCTCAAAATTTGGCTAAAAAACCACATGTTCCTCACATTTCTGTGGCAGAAAGTTCTGGAATCTGAGAGGAGCCACAAATTTCCATCCACCCAGCGTTCCCCCAAGTCTCCCGATAAAAATGATACCTCACTTGTGTGGGTAGGCCTAGCGCCCGCGACAGGAAATGCCCCAAAGCGCAACGTGGACACATCCAAATTTTTGGAAGAAAACAGAGGTGTTTTTTGCGAAGTGCCTACCTGTAGATTTTGGCCTCTAGCTCAGCCGGCACCTAGGGAAACCTACCAAACCTGTGCATTTCTGAAAACTAGAGACCTAGGGGAATCCAAGGAGGGGTGACTTGCGGGGCTCGGACCAGGGTCTGTTACCCAGAATCCTTTGCAAACCTAAAAATTTGGCTAAAAAAACACATGTTCCTCACATTTCTGTGGCAGAAAGTTCGGGAATCTGAGATGAGCCACAAATTTCCTACCACCCAGCGTTCCCCCAAGTCTCCCGATAAAAATGATACCTCACTTGTGTGGGAAGGCCTAGCGCCCGTGACAGGAAACGCCCCAAAGCGCAACATGGACACATCCAAATTTTTGGAAGAAAACAGAGGTGTTTTTTGCTAAGTGCCTACCTGTAGATGTTGGCCTCTAGCTCAGCCGGCACCTAGGGAAACCTACCAAACCTGTGCATTTCTGAAAACTAGAGACCTAGGGGAATCCAAGGAGGGTTGACTTGCGGAGCTCGGACCAGGTTCTGTTACCCAGAATCCTTTGCAAACCTCAAAATGTGGCTAAACAAACACATGTTCCTCACATTTCTGTGGCAGAAAGTTCTGGAATCTGAGAGGAGCCACAAATTTCTTTCCACCCAGCGTTCCCCCAAGTCTCCCGATAAAAATGATACCTCACTTGTGTGGGTAGGACTAGCGCCCGCGACAGGAAACGCCCCAAAGCGCAACGTGGACACATCCACATTTTTGGAAGAAAACAGAGGTGTTTTTTGCAAGTGCCTACCTGTAGATTTTGGCCTCTAGCTCAGCCGGCACCTAGGGAAACCTACCAAACCTGTGCATTTCTGAAAACTAGTCACCTAGGGGAATTCAAGGAGGGGTGACTTGCGGGGCTCGGACCAGGTTCTGTTACCCAGAATCCTTTGCAAACCTCAAAATATGGCTTAAAAAACACATGTTCCTCACATTTCTGTGGCAGAAAGTTCTGGAATCTGAGAGGAGCCACAAATTTCCTTCCACCCAGCGTTCCCCCAAGTCTCCCGATAAAAATGATACCTCACTTGTGTGGGTAGGCCTAGCGCCCGCGACAGGAAACGCCCCAAAGCGCAACGTGGACACATCCAAATTTTTGGAAGAAAACAGAGGTGTTTTTTGCGAAGTGCCTACCTGTAGATTTTGGCCTCTAGCTCAGCCGACACCTAGGGAAACCTACCAAACCTGTGCATTTCTGAAAACTAGAGACCTAGGGGAATCCAAGGAGGGGTGACTTGCGGGGCTCGGACCAGGTTCTGTTACCCAGAATCCTTTGCAAACCTCCAAATTTGGCTAAAAAAACACATGTTCCTCACATTTCTGTGGCAGAAAGTTCTGGAATCTGAGAGGAGC
Source organism: Pleurodeles waltl (assembly GCF_031143425.1). Taxonomy (NCBI): domain Eukaryota; kingdom Metazoa; phylum Chordata; class Amphibia; order Caudata; family Salamandridae; genus Pleurodeles; species Pleurodeles waltl. The sequence goes on along the minus strand of NC_090440.1, from coordinate 844,129,955 downwards.
CACAAATTTCCTTCCACCCAGCGTTCCCCCAAGTCTCCCGATAAAAATGATACCTCACTTGTGTGGGTAGGCCTAGCGCTCGCGACAGGAAACGCCCCAAAGCACAACGTGGACACATCAAAATTTTTGGAAGAAAACAGAGGTGTTTTTTGTGAAGTGCCTACCTGTAGATTTTGGCCTCTAGCTCAGCCGGCACCTAGGGAAACCTACCAAACCTGTGCATTTCTGAAAACTAGAGACCTAGGGGAATCCAAGGAGGGGTGACTTGCGGAGCTCGGACCAGGTTCTGTTACCCAGAATCCTTTGCAAACCTCAAAATTTGGCTAAAAAAATACATGTTCCTCACATTTCTGTGGCAAAAAGTTCTGGAATCTGAGAGGAGCCACAAATTTCCTTCCACCCAGCGTTCCCCCAAGTCTCCCGATAAAAATGATACCTCACTTGTGTGGGTAGGCCTAGCGCCCGCGACAGGAAACGCCCCAAAGCGCAACGTGGACACATCCACATTTTTGGAAGAAAACAGAGGTGTTTTTTGCGAAGTGCCTACCTGTAGATTTTGGCCTCTAGCTCAGCCGGCACCTAGGGAAACCTACCAAACCTGTGCATTTCTGAAAACTAGAGACCTAGGGGAATCCAAGGAGGGGTGACTTGCGGAGCTCGGACCACGTTCTGTTACCCAGAATCCTTTGCAAACCTCAAAATTTGGCTAAAAAACCACATGTTCCTCACATTTCTGTGGCAGAAATTTCTGGAATCTGAGAGGAGCCACAAATTTCCTTCCACCCAGCGTTCCCCCAAGTCTCCCGATAAAAATGATACTTCACTTGTGTGGGTAGGCCTAGCGCCCGCGACAGGAAACGCCCCAAAGCGCAACGTGGACACATCCAAATTTTTGGAAGAAAACAGAGGTGTTTTTTGCGAAGTGCCTACCTGTAGATTTTGGCCTCTAGCTCAGCCGGCACCTAGGGAAACCTACCAAACCTGTGCATTTCTGAAAACTAGAGACCTAGGGGAATCCAAGGAGGGGTGACTTGCGGGGCTCGGACCAGGGTCTGTTACCCAGAATCCTTTGCAAACCTCCAAATTTGGCTAAAAAACCACATGTTCCTCACATTTCTGTGGCAGAAAGTTCGGGAATCTGAGAGGAGCCACAAATTTCCTACCACCCAGCGTTCCCCCAAGTCTCCCGATAAAAATGATACCTCACTTGTGTGGGTAGGCCTAGCGCCCGCGACAGGAAACGCCCCAAAGCACAACGTGGACACATCCAAATTTTTGGAAGAAAACAGAGGTGTTTTTTGCGAAGTGCCTACCTGTAGATTTTGGCCTCTAGCTCAGCCGGCACCTAGGGAAACCTACCAAACCTGTGCATTTCTGAAAACTAGAGACCTAGGGGAATCCAAGGAGGGGTGACTTTCGGGGCTCAGACCAGGTTCTGTTACCCAGAATCCTTTGCAAACCTCAAAATTTGGCTAAAAAACCACATGTTCCTCAAATTTCTGTGGCAGAAAGTTCGGGATTCTGAGAGGAGCCACAAATTTCCTTCCACCCAGCGTTCCCCCAATTCTCCCGATAAAAATGATACCTCACTTGTGTGGGTAGGCCTAGGGCCCGCGACAGGAAACGCCCCACAGCGCAACGTGGACACATCCAAATTTTTGGAAGAAAACAGAGGTGTTTTTAGCGAAGTGCCTACCTGTAGATTTTGGCCTCTAGCTCAGCCGGCACCTAGGGAAACCTACCAAACCTGTGCATTTCTGAAAACTAGAGACCTAGGGGAATCCAAGGAGGGGTGACTTGCGGGGCTCGGACCAGGGTCTGTTACCCAGAATCCTTTGCAAACCTCAAAATTTGGCTAAAAAAACCACATGTTCCTCACATTTCTGTGGCAGAAAGTTCGGGAAACTGAGAGGAGCCACAAATTTCCTTCCACCCAGCGTTCCCCCAAGTCACCCGATAAAAATTATACCTCACTTGTGTGGGTAGGCCTAGCGCCCGCGACAGGAAACGCCCCAAAGCGCAACGTGGACACATCCACATTTTTGGAAGAAAACAGAGGTGTTTTTTGCGAAGTGCCTACCTGTAGATTTTGGCCTCTAGCTCAGCCGGCACCTAGGGAAGCCTACCAAACTTGTGCATTTGTGAAAACTAGAGACCTAGGGGAATCCAAGGAGGGGTGACTTGCGGAGCTCGGAACAGGTTCTGTTACCCAGAATCCTTTGCAAACCTCAAAATTTGGCTAAACAAACACATGTTCCTCACATTTCTGTGGCAGAAAGTTCTGGAATCTGAGAGGAGCCACAAATTTCCTTCCACCCAGCGTTCCCCCAAGTCTCCCGATAAAAATGATACCTCACTTGTGTGGGTAGGCCTATCGCCCGCGACAGGAAACGCCCCAAAGCGCAACGTGGACACATCCAAATTTTTGGAAGAAAGCAGAGGTGTTTTTTGCGAAGTGCCTACCTGTAGATTTTGGCCTCTAGCTCAGCCGGCACCTAGGGAAACCTACCAAACCTGTGCATTTCTGAAAACTAGACACCTAGGGTAATCCAAGGAGGGGTGACTTGCGGAGCTCGGACCAGGTTCTGTTACCCAGAATCCTTTGCAAACCTCAAAATATGGCTAAAAAAACACATGTTCCTCACATTTCTGTGGCAGAAAGTTCTGGAATCTGAGAGGAGCCACAAATTTCCTTCCACCCAGCGTTCCCCCAAGTCTCCCGATAAAAATGATACCTCACTTGTGTGGGTAGGCCTAGCGCTCGCGACAGGAAACGCCCCAAAGCACAACGTGGACACATCCAAATTTTTGGAAGAAAACAGAGGTGTTTTTTGTGAAGTGCCTACCTGTAGATTTTGGCCTCTAGCTCAGCCGGCACCTAGGGAAACCTACCAAACCTGTGCATTTCTGAAAACTAGAGACCTAGGGGAATCCAAGGAGGGGTGACTTGCGGAGCTCGGACCAGGTTCTGTTACCCAGAATCCTTTGCAAACCTCAAAATTTGGCTAAAAAAATACATGTTCCTCACATTTCTGTGGCAAAAAGTTCTGGAATCTGAGAGGAGCCACAAATTTCCTTCCACCCAGCGTTCCCCCAAGTCTCCCGATAAAAATGATACCTCACTTGTGTGGGTAGGCCTAGCGCCCGCGACAGGAAACGCCCCAAAGCGCAACGTGGACACATCCACATTTTTGGAAGAAAACAGAGGTGTTTTTTGCGAAGTGCCTACCTGTAGATTTTGGCCTCTAGCTCAGCCGGCACCTAGGGAAACCTACCAAACCTGTGCATTTCTGAAAACTAGAGACCTAGGGGAATCCAAGGAGGGGTGACTTGCGGAGCTCGGACCACGTTCTGTTACCCAGAATCCTTTGCAAACCTCAAAATTTGGCTAAAAAACCACATGTTCCTCACATTTCTGTGGCAGAAATTTCTGGAATCTGAGAGGAGCCACAAATTTCCTTCCACCCAGCGTTCCCCCAAGTCTCCCGATAAAAATGATACTTCACTTGTGTGGGTAGGCCTAGCGCCAGCGACAGGAAACGCCCCAAAGCGCAACGTGGACACATCCAAATTTTTGGAAGAAAACAGAGGTGTTTTTTGCGAAGTGCCTACCTGTAGATTTTGGCCTCTAGCTCAGCCGGCACCTAGGGAAACCTACCAAACCTGTGCATTTCTGAAAACTAGAGACCTAGGGGAATCCAAGGAGGGGTGACTTTCGGGGCTCAGACCAGGTTCTGTTACCCAGAATCCTTTGCAAACCTCAAAATTTGGCTAAAAAACCACATGTTCCTCAAATTTCTGTGGCAGAAAGTTCGGGATTCTGAGAGGAGCCACAAATTTCCTTCCACCCAGCGTTCCCCCCAATTCTCCCGATAAAAATGATACCTCACTTGTGTGGGTAGGCCTAGGGCCCGCGACAGGAAACGCCCCACAGCGCAACGTGGACACATCCAAATTTTTGGAAGAAAACAGAGGTGTTTTTAGCGAAGTGCCTACCTGTAGATTTTGGCCTCTAGCTCAGCCGGCACCTAGGGAAACCTACCAAACCTGTGCATTTCTGAAAACTAGAGACCTAGGGGAATCCAAGGAGGGGTGACTTGCGGGGCTCGGACCAGGTTCTGTTACCCAGAATCCTTTGCAAACCTCCAAATTTGGATAAAAAAACACATGTTCCTCACATTTCTGTGGCAGAAAGTTCTGGAATCTGAGAGGAGCCACAAATTTCCTTCCACCCAGCGTTCCCCCAAGTCTCCCGATAAAAATGATACCTCACTTGTGTGGGTAGGCCTAGCGCTCGCGACAGGAAACGCCCCAAAGCACAACGTGGACACATCCAAATTTTTGGAAGAAAACAGAGGTGTTTTTTGTGAAGTGCCTACCTGTAGATTTTGGCCTCTAGCTCAGCCGGCACCTAGGGAAACCTACCAAACCTGTGCATTTCTGATAACTAGAGACCTAGGGGAATCCAAGGAGGGGTGACTTGCGGAGCTCGGACCAGGTTCTGTTACCCAGAATCCTTTGCAAACCTCAACATTTGGCTAAAAAACCACATGTTCCTCACATTTCTGTGGCAGAAAGTTCTGGAATCTGAGAGGAGCCACAAATTTCCTTCCACCCAGCGTTCCCCCAAGTCTCCCGATAAAAATGATACCTCACTTGTGTGGGTAGGCCTAGCGCTCGCGACAGGAAACGCCCCAAAGCACAACGTGGACACATCCAAATTTTTGGAAGAAAACAGAGGTGTTTTTTGTGAAGTGCCTACCTGTAGATTTTGGCCTCTAGCTCAGCCGGCACCTAGGGAAACCTACCAAACCTGTGCATTTCTGAAAACTAGAGACCTAGGGGAATCCAAGGAGGGGTGACTTGCGGAGCTCGGACCAGGTTCTGTTACCCAGAATCCTTTGCAAACCTCAACATTTGGCTAAAAAACCACATCTTCCTCACATTTCTGTGGCAGAAAGTTCTGGAATCTGAGAGGAGCCACAAATTTCCTTCCACCCAGCGTTCCCCCAAGTCTCCCGATAAAAATGATACCTCACTTGTGTGGGTAGGCCTAGCGCCCGAGACAGGAAACGCCCCAAAGAGCAACGTGGACACATGCAAATTTTTGGAAGAAAACAGAGGTGTTTTTTGCGAAGTGCCTACCTGTAGATTTTGGCCTCTAGCTCAGCCGGCACCTAGGGAAACCTACCAAACCTGTGCATTTCTGAAAACTAGAGACCTAGGGGAATCCAAGGAGGGGTGACTTTCGGGGCTCGGACCAGGTTCTGTTACCCAAATCCTTTGCAAACCTCAAAATTTGGCTAAAAAACCACATGTTCCTCAAATTTCTGTGGCAGAAAGTTCGGGATTCTGAGAGGAGCCACAAATTTCCTTCCACCCAGCGTTCCCCCAATTCTCCCGATAAAAATGATACCTCACTTGTGTGGGTAGGCCTAGGGCCCGCGACAGGAAACGCCCCACAGCGCAACGTGGACACATCCAAATTTTTGGAAGAAAACAGAGCTGTTTTTAGCGAAGTGCCTACCTGTAGATTTTGGCCTCTAGCTCAGCCGGCACCTAGGGAAGCCTACCAAACTTGTGCATTTGTGAAAACTAGAGACCTAGGGGAATCCAAGGAGGGGTGACTTGCGGAGCTCGGACCAGGTTCTGTTACCCAGAATCCTTTGCAAACCTCAAAATTTGGCTAAACAAACACATGTTCCTCACATTTCTGTGGCAGAAAGTTCTGGAATCTGAGAGGAGCCACAAATTTCCTTCCACCCAGTGTTCCCCCAAGTCTCCCGATAAAAATGATACCTCACTTGTGTGGGTAGGCCTAGCGCCCGCGACAGGAAACGCCCCAAAGCGCAACGTGGACACATCCAAATTTTTGGAAGAAAACAGAGGTGTTTTTTGCGAAGTGCCTACCTGTAGATTTTGGCCTCTAGCTCAGCCGGCACCTAGGGAAACCTACCAAACCTGTGCATTTCTGAAAACTAGAGACCTAGGGGAATCTAAGGAGGGGTGACTTGCGGAGCTCGGACCAGGTTCTGTTACCCAGAATCCTTTGCAAACCTCAAAATTTGGCTAAAAAACCACATGTTCCTCACATTTCTGTGGCAGAAAGTTCTGGAATCTGAGAGGAGCCACAAATTTCCATCCACCCAGCGTTCCCCCAAGTCTCCCGATAAAAATGATACCTCACTTGTGTGGGTAGGCCTAGCGCCCGCGACAGGAAATGCCCCAAAGCGCAACGTGGACACATCCAAATTTTTGGAAGAAAACAGAGGTGTTTTTTGCGAAGTGCCTACCTGTAGATTTTGGCCTCTAGCTCAGCCGGCACCTAGGGAAACCTACCAAACCTGTGCATTTCTGAAAACTAGAGACCTAGGGGAATCCAAGGAGGGGTGACTTGCGGGGCTCGGACCAGGGTCTGTTACCCAGAATCCTTTGCAAACCTAAAAATTTGGCTAAAAAAACACATGTTCCTCACATTTCTGTGGCAGAAAGTTCGGGAATCTGAGATGAGCCACAAATTTCCTACCACCCAGCGTTCCCCCAAGTCTCCCGATAAAAATGATACCTCACTTGTGTGGGAAGGCCTAGCGCCCGTGACAGGAAACGCCCCAAAGCGCAACATGGACACATCCAAATTTTTGGAAGAAAACAGAGGTGTTTTTTGCTAAGTGCCTACCTGTAGATGTTGGCCTCTAGCTCAGCCGGCACCTAGGGAAACCTACCAAACCTGTGCATTTCTGAAAACTAGAGACCTAGGGGAATCCAAGGAGGGTTGACTTGCGGAGCTCGGACCAGGTTCTGTTACCCAGAATCCTTTGCAAACCTCAAAATGTGGCTAAACAAACACATGTTCCTCACATTTCTGTGGCAGAAAGTTCTGGAATCTGAGAGGAGCCACAAATTTCTTTCCACCCAGCGTTCCCCCAAGTCTCCCGATAAAAATGATACCTCACTTGTGTGGGTAGGACTAGCGCCCGCGACAGGAAACGCCCCAAAGCGCAACGTGGACACATCCACATTTTTGGAAGAAAACAGAGGTGTTTTTTGCAAGTGCCTACCTGTAGATTTTGGCCTCTAGCTCAGCCGGCACCTAGGGAAACCTACCAAACCTGTGCATTTCTGAAAACTAGTCACCTAGGGGAATTCAAGGAGGGGTGACTTGCGGGGCTCGGACCAGGTTCTGTTACCCAGAATCCTTTGCAAACCTCAAAATATGGCTTAAAAAACACATGTTCCTCACATTTCTGTGGCAGAAAGTTCTGGAATCTGAGAGGAGCCACAAATTTCCTTCCACCCAGCGTTCCCCCAAGTCTCCCGATAAAAATGATACCTCACTTGTGTGGGTAGGCCTAGCGCCCGCGACAGGAAACGCCCCAAAGCGCAACGTGGACACATCCAAATTTTTGGAAGAAAACAGAGGTGTTTTTTGCGAAGTGCCTACCTGTAGATTTTGGCCTCTAGCTCAGCCGACACCTAGGGAAACCTACCAAACCTGTGCATTTCTGAAAACTAGAGACCTAGGGGAATCCAAGGAGGGGTGACTTGCGGGGCTCGGACCAGGTTCTGTTACCCAGAATCCTTTGCAAACCTCCAAATTTGGCTAAAAAAACACATGTTCCTCACATTTCTGTGGCAGAAAGTTCTGGAATCTGAGAGGAGCCACAAATTTCCTTCCACCCAGCGTTCCCCCAAGTCTCCCGATAAAAATGATACCTCACTTGTGTGGGTAGGCCTAGCGCTCGCGACAGGAAACGCCCCAAAGCACAACGTGGACACATCAAAATTTTTGGAAGAAAACAGAGGTGTTTTTTGTGAAGTGCCTACCTGTAGATTTTGGCCTCTAGCTCAGCCGGCACCTAAGGAAACCTACCAAACCTGTGCATTTCTGAAAACTAGAGACCTAGGGGAATCCAAGGAGGGGTGACTTGCGGAGCTCGGACCAGGTTCTGTTACCCAGAATCCTTTGCAAACCTCAAAATTTGGCTAAAAAAATACATGTTCCTCACATTTCTGTGGCAAAAAGTTCTGGAATCTGAGAGGAGCCACAAATTTCCTTCCACCCAGCGTTCCCCCAAGTCTCCCGATAAAAATGATACCTCACTTGTGTGGGTAGGCCTAGCGCCCGCGACAGGAAACGCCCCAAAGCGCAACGTGGACACATCCACATTTTTGGAAGAAAACAGAGGTGTTTTTTGCGAAGTGCCTACCTGTAGATTTTGGCCTCTAGCTCAGCCGGCACCTAGGGAAACCTACCAAACCTGTGCATTTCTGAAAACTAGAGACCTAGGGGAATCCAAGGAGGGGTGACTTGCGGAGCTCGGACCACGTTCTGTTACCCAGAATCCTTTGCAAACCTCAAAATTTGGCTAAAAAACCACATGTTCCTCACATTTCTGTGGCAGAAATTTCTGGAATCTGAGAGGAGCCACAAATTTCCTTCCACCCAGCGTTCCCCCAAGTCTCCCGATAAAAATGATACTTCACTTGTGTGGGTAGGCCTAGCGCCCGCGACAGGAAACGCCCCAAAGCGCAACGTGGACACATCCAAATTTTTGGAAGAAAACAGAGGTGTTTTTTGCGAAGTGCCTACCTGTAGATTTTGGCCTCTAGCTCAGCCGGCACCTAGGGAAACCTACCAAACCTGTGCATTTCTGAAAACTAGAGACCTAGGGGAATCCAAGGAGGGGTGACTTGCGGGGCTCGGACCAGGGTCTGTTACCCAGAATCCTTTGCAAACCTCCAAATTTGGCTAAAAAACCACATGTTCCTCACATTTCTGTGGCAGAAAGTTCGGGAATCTGAGAGGAGCCACAAATTTCCTACCACCCAGCGTTCCCCCAAGTCTCCCGATAAAAATGATACCTCACTTGTGTGGGTAGGCCTAGCGCCCGCGACAGGAAACGCCCCAAAGCACAACGTGGACACATCCAAATTTTTGGAAGAAAACAGAGGTGTTTTTTGCGAAGTGCCTACCTGTAGATTTTGGCCTCTAGCTCAGCCGGCACCTAGGGAAACCTACCAAACCTGTGCATTTCTGAAAACTAGAGACCTAGGGGAATCCAAGGAGGGGTGACTTTCGGGGCTCAGACTAGGTTCTGTTACCCAGAATCCTTTGCAAACCTCAAAATTTGGCTAAAAAACCACATGTTCCTCAAATTTCTGTGGCAGAAAGTTCGGGATTCTGAGAGGAGCCACAAATTTCCTTCCACCCAGCGTTCCCCCAATTCTCCCGATAAAAATGATACCTCACTTGTGTGGGTAGGCCTAGGGCCCGCGACAGGAAACGCCCCACAGCGCAACGTGGACACATCCAAATTTTTGGAAGAAAACAGAGGTGTTTTTAGCGAAGTGCCTACCTGTAGATTTTGGCCTCTAGCTCAGCCGGCACCTAGGGAAACCTACCAAACCTGTGCATTTCTGAAAACTAGAGACCTAGGGGAATCCAAGGAGGGGTGACTTGCGGGGCTCGGACCAGGGTCTGTTACCCAGAATCCTTTGCAAACCTCAAAATTTGGCTAAAAAAACCACATGTTCCTCACATTTCTGTGGCAGAAAGTTCGGGAAACTGAGAGGAGCCACAAATTTCCTTCCACCCAGCGTTCCCCCAAGTCACCCGATAAAAATTATACCTCACTTGTGTGGGTAGGCCTAGCGCCCGCGACAGGAAACGCCCCAAAGCGCAACGTGGACACATCCACATTTTTGGAAGAAAACAGAGGTGTTTTTTGCGAAGTGCCTACCTGTAGATTTTGGCCTCTAGCTCAGCCGGCACCTAGGGAAGCCTACCAAACTTGTGCATTTGTGAAAACTAGAGACCTAGGGGAATCCAAGGAGGGGTGACTTGCGGAGCTCGGAACAGGTTCTGTTACCCAGAATCCTTTGCAAACCTCAAAATTTGGCTAAACAAACACATGTTCCTCACATTTCTGTGGCAGAAAGTTCTGGAATCTGAGAGGAGCCACAAATTTCCTTCCACCCAGCGTTCCCCCAAGTCTCCCGATAAAAATGATACCTCACTTGTGTGGGTAGGCCTATCGCCCGCGACAGGAAACGCCCCAAAGCGCAACGTGGACACATCCAAATTTTTGGAAGAAAGCAGAGGTGTTTTTTGCGAAGTGCCTACCTGTAGATTTTGGCCTCTAGCTCAGCCGGCACCCAGGGAAACCTACCAAACCTGTGCATTTCTGAAAACTAGACACCTAGGGTAATCCAAGGAGGGGTGACTTGCGGAGCTCGGACCAGGTTCTGTTACCCAGAATCCTTTGCAAACCTCAAAATATGGCTAAAAAAACACATGTTCCTCACATTTCTGTGGCAGAAAGTTCTGGAATCTGAGAGGAGCCACAAATTTCCTTCCACCCAGCGTTCCCCCAAGTCTCCCGATAAAAATGATACCTCACTTGTGTGGGTAGGCCTAGCGCTCGCGACAGGAAACGCCCCAAAGCACAACGTGGACACATCCAAATTTTTGGAAGAAAACAGAGGTGTTTTTTGTGAAGTGCCTACCTGTAGATTTTGGCCTCTAGCTCAGCCGGCACCTAGGGAAACCTACCAAACCTGTGCATTTCTGAAAACTAGAGACCTAGGGGAATCCAAGGAGGGGTGACTTGCGGAGCTCGGACCAGGTTCTGTTACCCAGAATCCTTTGCAAACCTCAAAATTTGGCTAAAAAAATACATGTTCCTCACATTTCTGTGGCAAAAAGTTCTGGAATCTGAGAGGAGCCACAAATTTCCTTCCACCCAGCGTTCCCCCAAGTCTCCCGATAAAAATGATACCTCACTTGTGTGGGTAGGCCTAGCGCCCGCGACAGGAAACGCCCCAAAGCGCAACGTGGACACATCCACATTTTTGGAAGAAAACAGAGGTGTTTTTTGCGAAGTGCCTACCTGTAGATTTTGGCCTCTAGCTCAGCCGGCACCTAGGGAAACCTACCAAACCTGTGCATTTCTGAAAACTAGAGACCTAGGGGAATCCAAGGAGGGGTGACTTGCGGAGCTCGGACCACGTTCTGTTACCCAGAATCCTTTGCAAACCTCAAAATTTGGCTAAAAAACCACATGTTCCTCACATTTCTGTGGCAGAAATTTCTGGAATCTGAGAGGAGCCACAAATTTCCTTCCACCCAGCGTTCCCCCAAGTCTCCCGATAAAAATGATACTTCACTTGTGTGGGTAGGCCTAGCGCCCGCGACAGGAAACGCCCCAAAGCGCAACGTGGACACATCCAAATTTTTGGAAGAAAACAGAGGTGTTTTTTGCGAAGTGCCTACCTGTAGATTTTGGCCTCTAGCTCAGCCGGCACCTAGGGAAACCTACCAAACCTGTGCATTTCTGAAAACTAGAGACCTAGGGGAATCCAAGGAGGGGTGACTTTCGGGGCTCAGACCAGGTTCTGTTACCCAGAATCCTTTGCAAACCTCAAAATTTGGCTAAAAAACCACATGTTCCTCAAATTTCTGTGGCAGAAAGTTCGGGATTCTGAGAGGAGCCACAAATTTCCTTCCACCCAGCGTTCCCCCAATTCTCCCGATAAAAATGATACCTCACTTGTGTGGGTAGGCCTAGGGCCCGCGACAGGAAACGCCCCACAGCGCAACGTGGACACATCCAAATTTTTGGAAGAAAACAGAGGTGTTTTTAGCGAAGTGCCTACCTGTAGATTTTGGCCTCTAGCTCAGCCGGCACCTAGGGAAACCTACCAAACCTGTGCATTTCTGAAAACTAGAGACCTAGGGGAATCCAAGGAGGGGTGACTTGCGGTGCTCCGACCAGGGTCTGTTACCCAGAATCCTTTGCAAACCTCAAAATTTGGCTAAAAAAAACACATGTTCCTCACATTTCTGTGGCAGAAAGTTCGGGAAACTGAGAGGAGCCACAAATTTCCTTCCACCCAGCGTTCCCCCAAGTCACCCGATAAAAATTATACCTCACTTGTGTGGGTAGGCCTAGCGCCCGCGACAGGAAACGCCCCAAAGCGCAACGTGGACACATCCACATTTTTGGAAGAAAACAGCAGTGTTTTTTGCGAAGTGCCTACCTGTAGATTTTGGCCTCTAGCTCAGCCGGCACCTAGGGAAGCCTACCAAACTTGTGCATTTGTGAAAACTAGAGACCTAGGGGAATCCAAGGAGGGGTGACTTGCGGAGCTCGGAACAGGTTCTGTTACCCAGAATCCTTTGCAAACCTCAAAATTTGGCTAAACAAACACATGTTCCTCACATTTCTGTGGCAGAAAGTTCTGGAATCTGAGAGGAGCCACAAATTTCCTTCCACCCAGCGTTCCCCCAAGTCTCCCGATAAAAATGATACCTCACTTGTGTGGGTAGGCCTATCGCCCGCGACAGGAAACGCCCCAAAGCGCAACGTGGACACATCCAAAGTTTTGGAAGAAAGCAGAGGTGTTTTTTGCGAAGTGCCTACCTGTAGATTTTGGCCTCTAGCTCAGCCGGCACCTAGGGAAACCTACCAAACCTGTGCATTTCTGAAAACTAGACACCTAGGGTAATCCAAGGAGGGGTGACTTGCGGAGCTCGGACCAGGTTCTGTTACCCAGAATCCTTTGCAAACCTCAAAATATGGCTAAAAAAACACATGTTCCTCACATTTCTGTGGCAGAAAGTTCTGGAATCTGAGAGGAGCCACAAATTTCCTTCCACCCAGTGTTCCCCCAAGTCTCCCGATAAAAATGATACCTCACTTGTGTGGGTAGGCCTAGCGCCCGCGACAGGAAACGCCCCAAAGCGCAACGTGGACACATCCACATTTTTGGAAGAAAACAGAGGTGTTTTTTGCGAAGTGCCTACCTGTAGATTTTGGCCTCTAGCTCAGCCGGCACCTATGGAAACCTACCAAACCTGTGCATTTCTGAAAACTAGAGACCTAGGGGAATCTAAGGAGGGGTGACTTGCGGAGCTCGGACCAGGTTCTGTTACCCAGAATCCTTTGCAAACCTCAAAATTTGGCTAAAAAACCACATGTTCCTCACATTTCTGTGGCAGAAAGTTCTGGAATCTGAGAGGAGCCACAAATTTCCATCCACCCAGCGTTCCCCCAAGTCTCCCGATAAAAATGATACCTCACTTGTGTGGGTAGGCCTAGCGCCCGCGACAGGAAACGCCCCAAAGCGCAACGTGGACACATCCAAATTTTTGGAAGAAAACAGAGGTGTTTTTTGCGAAGTGCCTACCTGTAGATTTTGGCCTCTAGCTCAGCCGGCACCTAGGGAAACCTACCAAACCTGTGCATTTCTGAAAACTAGAGACCTAGGGGAATCCAAGGAGGGGTGACTTGCGGGGCTCGGACCAGGGTCTGTTACCCAGAATCCTTTGCAAACCTAAAAATTTGGCTAAAAAAACACATGTTCCTCACATTTCTGTGGCAGAAAGTTCGGGAATCTGAGATGAGGCACAAATTTCCTACCACCCAGCGTTCCCCCAAGTCTCCCGATAAAAATGATACCTCACTTGTGTGGGAAGGCCTAGCGCCCGTGACAGGAAACGCCCCAAAGCGCAACATGGACACATCCAAATTTTTGGAAGAAAACAGAGGTGTTTTTTGCTAAGTGCCTACCTGTAGATGTTGGCCTCTAGCTCAGCCGGCACCTAGGGAAACCTACCAAACCTGTGCATTTCTGAAAACTAGAGACCTAGGGGAATCCAAGGAGGGTTGACTTGCGGAGCTCGGACCAGGTTCTGTTACCCAGAATCCTTTGCAAACCTCAAAATGTGGCTAAACAAACACATGTTCCTCACATTTCTGTGGCAGAAAGTTCTGGAATCTGAGAGGAGCCACAAATTTCTTTCCACCCAGCGTTCCCCCAAGTCTCCCGATAAAAATGATACCTCACTTGTGTGGGTAGGACTAGCGCCCGCGACAGGAAACGCCCCAAAGCGCAACGTGGACACATCCACATTTTTGGAAGAAAACAGAGGTGTTTTTTGCAAGTGCCTACCTGTAGATTTTGGCCTCTAGCTCAGCCGGCACCTAGGGAAACCTACCAAACCTGTGCATTTCTGAAAACTAGAGACCTAGGGGAATCCAAGGAGGGTTGACTTGCGGAGCTCGGACCAGGTTCTGTTACCCAGAATCCCTTGCAAACCTCAAAATGTGGCTAAACAAACACATGTTCCTCACATTTCTGTGGCAGAAAGTTCTGGAATCTGAGAGGAGCCACAAATTTCCTTCCACCCAGCGTTCCCCCAAGTCTCCCGATAAAAATGATACCTCACTTGTGTGGGTAGGCCTATCGCCCGCGACAGGAAATGCCCCAAAGCGCAACGTGGACACATCCACATTTTTGGAAGAAAGCAGAGGTGTTTTTTGCGAAGTGCCTACCTGTAGATTTTGGCCTCTAGCTCAGCCGGCACCTAGGGAAACCTACCAAACCTGTGCATTTCTGAAAACTAGTCACCTAGGGGAATTCAAGGAGGGGTGACTTGCGGGGCTCGGACCAGGTTCTGTTACCCAGAATCCTTTGCAAACCTCAAAATATGGCTTAAAAAACACATGTTCCTCACATTTCTGTGGCAGAAAGTTCTGGAATCTGAGAGGAGCCACAAATTTCCTTCCACCCAGCGTTCCCCCAAGTCTCCCGATAAAAATGATACCTCACTTGTGTGGGTAGGCCTAGCGCCCGCGACAGGAAACGCCCCAAAGCGCAACGTGGACACATCCAAATTTTTGGAAGAAAACAGAGGTGTTTTTTGCGAAGTGCCTACCTGTAGATTTTGGCCTCTAGCTCAGCCGGCACCTAGGGAAACCTACCAAACCTGTGCATTTCTGAAAACTAGAGACCTAGGGGAATCCAGGAGGGGTGACTTGCGGAGCTCGGACCAGGTTCTGTTACCCAGAATCCTTTGCAAACCTCCAAATTTGGCTAAAAAACCACATGTTCCTCACATTTCTGTGGCAGAAAGTTCGGGAATCTGAGAGGAGCCACAAATTTCCTACCACCCAGCGTTCCCCCAAGTCTCCCGATAAAAATGATACCTCACTTGTGTGGGTAGGCCTAGCGCCCGCGACAGGAAACGCCCCAAAGCACAACGTGGACACATCCAAATTTTTGGAAGAAAACAGAGGTGTTTTTTGCGAAGTGCCTACCTGTAGATTTTGGCCTCTAGCTCAGCCGGCACCTAGGGAAACCTACCAAACCTGTGCATTTCTGAAAACTAGAGACCTAGGGGAATCCAAGGAGGGGTGACTTTCGGGGCTCAGACCAGGTTCTGTTACCCAGAATCCTTTGCAAACCTCAAAATTTGGCTAAAAAACCACATGTTCCTCAAATTTCTGTGGCAGAAAGTTCGGGATTCTGAGAGGAGCCACAAATTTCCTTCCACCCAGCGTTCCCCCAATTCTCCCGATAAAAATGATACCTCACTTGTGTGGGTAGGCCTAGGGCCCGCGACAGGAAACGCCCCACAGCGCAACGTGGACACATCCAAATTTTTGGAAGAAAACAGAGGTGTTTTTAGCGAAGTGCCTACCTGTAGATTTTGGCCTCTAGCTCAGCCGGCACCTAGGGAAACCTACCAAACCTGTGCATTTCTGAAAACTAGAGACCTAGGGGAATCCAAGGAGGGGTGACTTGCGGGGCTCGGACCAGGGTCTGTTACCCAGAATCCTTTGCAAACCTAAAAATTTGGCTAAAAAAACCACATGTTCCTCACATTTCTGTGGCAGAAAGTTCGGGAAACTGAGAGGAGCCACAAATTTCCTTCCACCCAGCGTTCCCCCAAGTCACCCGATAAAAAATATACCTCACTTGTGTGGGTAGGCCTAGCGCCCGCGACAGGAAACGCCCCAAAGCGCAACGTGGACACATCCACATTTTTGGAAGAAAACAGAGGTGTTTTTTGCGAAGTGCCTACCTGTAGATTTTGGCCTCTAGCTCAGCCGGCACCTAGGGAAGCCTACCAAACTTGTGCATTTGTGAAAACTAGAGACCTAGGGGAATCCAAGGAGGGGTGACTTGCGGAGCTCGGACCAGGTTCTGTTACCCAGAATCCTTTGCAAACCTCAAAATTTGGCTAAACAAACACATGTTCCTCACATTTCTGTGGCAGAAAGTTCTGGAATCTGAGAGGAGCCACAAATTTCCTTCCACCCAGCGTTCCCCCAAGTCTCCCGATAAAAATGATACCTCACTTGTGTGGGTAGGCCTATCGCCCGCGACAGGAAACGCCCCAAAGCGCAACGTGGACACATCCAAATTTTTGGAAGAAAGCAGAGGTGTTTTTTGCGAAGTGCCTACCTGTAGATTTTGGCCTCTAGCTCAGCCGGCACCTAGGGAAGCCTACCAAACTTGTGCATTTGTGAAAACTAGAGACCTAGGGGAATCCAAGGAGGGGTGACTTGCGGAGCTCGGACCAGGTTCTGTTACCCAGAATCCTTTGCAAACCTCAAAATTTGGCTAAACAAACACATGTTCCTCACATTTCTGTGGCAGAAAGTTCTGGAATCTGAGAGGAGCCACAAATTTCCTTCCAACCAGCGTTCCCCCAAGTCTCCCGATAAAAATGATACCTCACTTGTGTGGGTAGGCCTATCGCCCGCGACAGGAAACGCCCCAAAGCGCAACGTGGACACATCCAAATTTTTGGAAGAAAGCAGAGGTGTTTTTTGCGAAGTGCCTACCTGTAGATTTTGGCCTCTAGCTCAGCCGGCACCTAGGGAAACCTACCAAACCTGTGCATTTCTGAAAACTAGACACCTAGGGTAATCCAAGGAGGGGTGACTTGCGGAGCTCGGACCAGGTTCTGTTACCCAGAATCCTTTGCAAACCTCAAAATATGGCTAAAAAAACACATGTTCCTCACATTTCTGTGGCAGAAAGTTCTGGAATCTGAGAGGAGCCACAAATTTCCTTCCACCCAGTGTTCCCCCAAGTCTCCCGATAAAAATGATACCTCACTTGTGTGGGTAGG
This sequence comes from Pleurodeles waltl, assembly GCF_031143425.1. NCBI lineage: Eukaryota > Metazoa > Chordata > Amphibia > Caudata > Salamandridae > Pleurodeles > Pleurodeles waltl. Next base: position 844,113,031 of record NC_090440.1, on the reverse strand, counting down.
CCTAGCGCCCGCGACAGGAAACGCCCCAAAGCGCAACGTGGACACATCCAAATTTTTGGAAGAAAACAGAGGTGTTTTTTGCGAAGTGCCTACCTGTAGATTTTGGCCTCTAGCTCAGCCGGCACCTAGGGAAACCTACCAAACCTGTGCATTTCTGAAAACTAGAGACCTAGGGGAATCTAAGGAGGGGTGACTTGCGGAGCTCGGACCAGGTTCTGTTACCCAGAATCCTTTGCAAACCTCAAAATTTGGCTAAAAAACCACATGTTCCTCACATTTCTGTGGCAGAAAGTTCTGGAATCTGAGAGGAGCCACAAATTTCCATCCACCCAGCGTTCCCCCAAGTCTCCCGATAAAAATGATACCTCACTTGTGTGGGTAGGCCTAGCGCCCGCGACAGGAAACGCCCCAAAGCGCAACGTGGACACATCCAAATTTTTGGAAGAAAACAGAGGTGTTTTTTGCGAAGTGCCTACCTGTAGATTTTGGCCTCTAGCTCAGCCTGGACCTAGGGAAACCTACCAAACCTGTGCATTTCTGAAAACTAGAGACCTAGGGGAATCCAAGGAGGGGTGACTTGCGGGGCTCGGACCAGGGTCTGTTACCCAGAATCCTTTGCAAACCTAAAAATTTGGCTAAAAAAACACATGTTCCTCACATTTCTGTGGCAGAAAGTTCGGGAATCTGAGATGAGCCACAAATTTCCTACCACCCAGCGTTCCCCCAAGTCTCCCGATAAAAATGATACCTCACTTGTGTGGGAAGGCCTAGCGCCCGTGACAGGAAACGCCCCAAAGCGCAACATGGACACATCCAAATTTTTGGAAGAAAACAGAGGTGTTTTTTGCTAAGTGCCTACCTGTAGATGTTGGCCTCTAGCTCAGCCGGCACCTAGGGAAACCTACCAAACCTGTGCATTTCTGAAAACTAGAGACCTAGGGGAATCCAAGGAGGGTTGACTTGCGGAGCTCGGACCAGGTTCTGTTACCCAGAATCCTTTGCAAACCTCAAAATGTGGCTAAACAAACACATGTTCCTCACATTTCTGTGGCAGAAAGTTCTGGAATCTGAGAGGAGCCACAAATTTCTTTCCACCCAGCGTTCCCCCAAGTCTCCCGATAAAAATGATACCTCACTTGTGTGGGTAGGACTAGCGCCCGCGACAGGAAACGCCCCAAAGCGCAACGTGGACACATCCACATTTTTGGAAAAAAACAGAGGTGTTTTTTGCGAAGTGCCTACCTGTAGATTTTGGCCTCTAGCTCAGCCGGCACCTAGGGAAACCTACCAAACCTGTGCATTTCTGAAAACTAGAGACCTAGGGGAATCCAAGGAGGGTTGACTTGCGGAGCTCGGACCAGGTTCTGTTACCCAGAATCCCTTGCAAACCTCAAAATGTGGCTAAACAAACACATGTTCCTCACATTTCTGTGGCAGAAAGTTCTGGAATCTGAGAGGAGCCACAAATTTCCTTCCACCCAGCGTTCCCCCAAGTCTCCCGATAAAAATGATACCTCACTTGTGTGGGTAGGCCTATCGCCCGCGACAGGAAATGCCCCAAAGCGCAACGTGGACACATCCACATTTTTGGAAGAAAGCAGAGGTGTTTTTTGCGAAGTGCCTACCTGTAGATTTTGGCCTCTAGCTCAGCCGGCACCTAGGGAAACCTACCAAACCTGTGCATTTCTGAAAACTAGAGACCTAGGGGAATCCAGGAGGGGTGACTTGCGGAGCTCGGACCAGGTTCTGTTACCCAGAATCCTTTGCAAACCTCCAAATTTGGCTAAAAAACCACATGTTCCTCACATTTCTGTGGCAGAAAGTTCTGGAATCTGAGAGGAGCCACCAATTTCCTTCCACCCAGCGTTCCCCCAAGTCTCCCGATAAAAATGATACCTCACTTGTGTGGGTAGGCATAGCGCCAGCGACAGGAAACGCCCCAAAGCGCAACGTGGACACATCCAAATTTTTGGAAGAAAACAGAGGTGTTTTTTGCGAAGTGCCTACCTGTAGATTTTGGCCTCTAGCTCAGCCGGCACCTAGGGAAACCTACCAAACCTGTGCATTTCTCAAAACTAGAGACCTAGGGGAATCCACGGAGGGGTGACTTGCGGGGCTCAGACCAGGTTCTGTTACCCAGAATCCTTTGCAAACCTCAAAATATGGCTAAAAAAACCACATGTTCCTCACATTTCTGTAGCAGAAAGTTCTGGAATCTGAGAGGAGCCACAAATTTCTTTCCACCCAGCGTTCCCCCAAGTCTCCCGATAAAAATGATACCTCACTTGTGTGGGTAGGCCTAGCGCCCGCGACAGGAAGCGCCCCAAAGCGCAACGTGGACACATCCAAATTTTTGGAAGAAAGCAGAGGTGTTTTTTGCGAAGTGCCTACCTGTAGATTTTGGCCTCTAGCTCAGCCGGCACCTAGGGAAACCTACCAAACCTGTGCATTTATGAAAACTAGACACCTAGGGGAATCCAAGGAGGGGTGACTTGCGGGGCTCGGACCAGGTTCTGTTACCCAGAATCCTTTGCAAACCTCAAAATATGGCTAAAAAAACACATGTTCCTCACATTTCTGTGGCAGAAAGTTCTGGAATCTGAGAGGAGCCACAAATTTCCTTCCACCCAGCGTTCCCCTAAGTCTCTCGATAAAAATGGAACCTCACTTCTGTGGGTAGGCCTAGCGCCCACGAAAGGAAATGGCCCAAAACACAACGTGGACGCAACATATTTTTTCACAGAAAACAGAGGTGTTTTTTGCAAAGTGCCTACCTGTGGAGTTTGGCCTCTAGCTCAGCCGGCCCCGGGGGGGGGTGCAGAAATGCCCTAAAATAAATTTGACCCCCCCAAGCCCCTCTCTGCCCGGGAACGACCCTTGCCTACGGGGTCGCTCCCCCTGCGTGACATTGGCGCCAAAAAACAAATCCCAGGTGCCTAGTGGTTTCTGCCCCCTTGGGGACAAATTGACCTAAAATCGGCAGACATGGCCTAAATACAATTTGCCCCCCAGGGGAGCGACCCTTGCCTGATGGGTCGCTCCCCATCTCTAAAAAAAGAAACAAAAAAAATAAAAAATAAAAAATTTGCCCTGGCGCCTAGTGGTTTCTTCCCCCCCTGGGGACAGATCGGCCTAATAATAGGCCGATCTGCCCCCAAGGGGGGCAGAAATGGCCTAAAATAAATGTGCCCCCCCCAGCCCCCACCTCCCCCCGGGAGCGACCCTTGCCTACGGGGTCGCTCCCCCTGATTGACATTGGCGCCAAAAAACAAATCCCAGTTGCCTAGTGGTTTCTGCCCCCTTGGGGGCAGATTGACCTAAAATCGGCCAATCTGCCCCCAAGGGGGGCAGAAATGGCCTAAATACAATTTGCCCCCCAGGGGAGCGACCCTTACCTGATGGGTCGCTCCCCATCTCTAAAAAAACAAACAAACAAAAAAAAAACACACCAAAAAAATTTGCCCTGGTGCCTAGAGGGTTCTGCCCCCCCAGGGGGCAGTTCGGCCTATTAATAGGCCGATCTGCCCCCAACGGGGGCAGAAATGGCCTAAAATAAATTTGCCCCCCAGCCCCCACCCCCCCCCCCCGGGAGCGACCCTTGCCTACGGGGTCACTCCCCCTGCGTGACATTGGCGCCAAAAAACAAATCCCAGTTGCCTAGTGGTTTCTGCCCCCTTGGGGGCAGATTGACCTAAAATCGGCCAATCTGCCCCCAAGGGGGGCAGAAATGGCCTAAATACAATTTGCCCCCCAGGGGAGCGACCCTTGCCTGATGGGTCGCTCCCCATCTCTAAAAAATCAAACAAACAAAAAAAAACACAAAAAAAAAATTTGCCCTGGTGCCTAGAGGGTTCTGTCCCCCCCAGGGCCAGTTCGGCCTAATAATAGGCCGATCTGCCCCCAGGGGGGGAAGAAATGGCCTAAAATAAATTTGCCCCCCCCTCCCCCGGGAGCGACCCTTGCCTACGGGGTCGCTCCCCCTGTGTGACATTGGCGCCAAAAAACAAATCCCCCGGTGCCTAGTGGTTTCTGCCCCCTTGGGGGCAGATTGACCTAAAATCGGCCAATCTGCCCCCAGGGGGGCAGAAATGGTCTAAATACAATTTGCCCCCCAGGGGAGGGACCCTTGCCTGATGGGTCGCTCCCCATCTCTAAAAAAAAGAAACAACAAAAAAAAAAAACACACAAAAAAATGTGCCCTGGCGCCTAGAGGTTTCTGCCCCCGGGGGGGCAGAAATGGCCTAAAATAAATTGCCCTCCCCCCCAGGGAGCCACCCTTGCCTAAGGGGTCGCTCCCTTTGCGTGAAATTCACGCAAAGAAAAAACTCCCTGGTGTCTAGTGGTTTCTACCCCCCTTGGGGGCAGATTGGCCTCATCAAAATAGGCCAATCTGCCCCCAAAGGGGGCAGAAATGGCCAAAATATAATTTTCCCCCAAGGGGAGCGACCCTTGCCTAAGGGGTCGCTCCCCACCAAAAAAAAAAAAAAATGAAACATAAAAACAAAAAAAGAAAAAAAGAAAAAATGGTCCCTGGTGCCTAGAGCTTTCTACCCCCCTGGGGGCAGATCGGCCTAATAATAGGCCGATCTGCCCCCAGGGGGGACAGAAAAGGCCTTCCTGAAAAAATGCCCCCCATGGGAGCGACCCTTGCCCAAGGGGTTGCTCCCTTATGTGAAGTTTAGTAAAAAAAAAAGAAATCCCTGGTGTCTAGTGGGGTTTCAAAAGCCGGATTGCTTTCAATCGCGCTGGAAGCAGAGCTTCCAGCGCGACGAGGGAGGCCCCTGTGACTAATCAGCGCGCGTGCGCGCGCTGACATCACAGGGGGGGGTGGGGGGGGTCGGGGATGGAAGGGGAAGGTGTTCCCCTTCCATCCCCGACTTGGGGGGGGAGGGGGGTGCACGGGGGCGCGCTAGCGCGCCCCCAAGTTCCCCTGTGCCATGGACGAGATGATCTCGTCCAAGGCACAGGGGAACTGTAGCCTTGGACGAGATCATCTCGTCCAAGGCACAGAACAGGTTAAGCTTTTTTGATTGATTTCTATATTTTGTTAAGTTTATCTAGGCAAAGTTTATCTGTTGTTTGTTTTGAACCAGGTTCATTGCGGCCTTCTCATTTGTTGTTTTATTATTTTTAGTTCTGTGTTTCTCCAAGGTGCTTATTTTCTCGTGTCCTGTTTTGTTTTTCTGAGTGGTATTAAGTTATCTAAAGCTTCCTGTAATCACTCGTAAAGTTATTGAACAGAATGAATTGTGTCTTAATCTGTTTTGTCTATTTCTTGTGTTTCTAAGTATTCAAAATTGAGTTTGTTTATTGGTCGATAGGTTGATGTATCTAAGGTGGTCTTGGGTGTGTTGATTTGTTGTGTTTTTTGTTGGAAAGTTACCAAATGGTGGTCTGGCCATGTGACTGGTGTGATGCTTTGAACGGTAAACAGTTGTGGGTTTGTAAAACTGACATCTAGGATGTGTCCAGCGAAGTGTGTGGGGTTGTGTACAGTCTAATTAGATTCAGTGTGACCAGGCCAGTAATGATAGTTTGTGGATGGGGATGTTGGGTTTGTCAGACCAAATGTTAGGTCCCCAAGAATGCATATGTGGGAGTATAGTGTTATAAGGTTTGAAACTGTGTCTGGGAATGTTGAATTGCTAGGTGGTGGTCTTGGTGGTCTGTAAAGGAGGAGGAAGTTGATGTAGGGTTGCAGCAGGTGATGAGGGCTTTACAACCTTGTATGAAAATGCCATCTGTTTTGCGGAAATGTATTGCTTGTTTGAATATAACAGCTAGTCCACCTCCTTGTTTCACCTTTTCAGTTATATGTGATGGTTTGATAGCCTGGAAGAACGGCTTCATGCAACACTGAGGCCTTGTCATTTCCCAACCATGATTCAGTTATGAAGAGTAAGTCAGATTGTGTGTCAGTGAGTAGGTCGTAGATGTGGTGCTTGATTTTAGAGAGTAGGCAGTTTGGAGACTATTTTGGTGGTGGTGTAGTTTTGTTTTGTAGAAGAGTGATTAGTATATTTTGAACTTGTAGTATGTGTCATTAGTGGTGATATTAACTGTATGAGGGTCATAATAGTGTTGTTTTTCAATATTTTGTTTGTCATCTAGCAGGCGTAGAAGGCATTTTGTGTGTGTATGTGGTGGAGATGGCAGTTGCGAGTGACATGGTGAGTTGTATTTTTTGTCGAGTAGCCTTGTGGTGTATAAGACATGGAGGTGCAAAATTGTGAAGAATGGCATGTTGTTTATTTTGTTTGGGTCTGTTTAGTTTGTAAGGAGTATGAGTTGGGGTGGTGGTGGTGGAGGATGTGGGTCATATCTAAGGCTCTAAATTGTGCAATGGATGAGAGGTGCGTAAATGAATGTTGCTGTGTTGGGGTGTTTGTTTTTGATGTTGGTGAAGATTGAGAATTTAGGAGGGACGTTGGTTCAGTAATTTTATTATATGTGTTCTCAGGAGGGTTGGAGTGGGTATGATGGCAAGTATTATGGAAGTGTGTGTTTTGTTTTGTGGAGTAGTGAGAGGAGATATGGATGTAGTGGTTTTCTGTAAAGGAGTTGTATGTGAGTTAATGCTGGTGAGTGGTATTTGAATGGTACAGGGGTTGGTAATGTGTTTTGGAGAAGAGTGTATATGGTGTATAAGAGGGGATGGATAAGAGTTATGAGTGTTTATGGTAGATTTGGTCACTAGAAGAGGTAATGTGCGGTGGTGGTGCGGTGGCACAGAGTATAAAGATTGTATTGTGTGTAATTGGTAAAAAGAGGAGGAGGGGGCTGATGTGTGGTAAGATGGAAGACTAAGAATAGGTTTCAACATTATAACAAGTATTTGTAATGCAATGGGTCTCCTAAACACACTCTGGTTAGCTAATGAGGTGTATTTAGTCTTTTTAAAATCCTTGTTGGGCGGAGAGATGGTGAGTCTTAATACAGTCTTTGTGAAAAAATAGAAGGGAAATTCATACAGTCAGGGGTAGCAAAAAAACAGCAGTTTAATGACACCAGTTTCCAGACAGAAAAGAAGTAAATTCAGACAGTCACAAGCAGAACAGAAACAGCAGTTTGAAATACCAAGTTTGCAGACAAACCGAGAGCCAAATGTAAACAGACACGGGTAGGGAAAAACACTTTTTAAAGAAATTACAAGAAACACTGATCCATGCATTAGTGAGCTGAACACACTTCTGAAAGATGCTTTCCAAATGTAAAATAAAAAAGGGATATCACCACTATAGAAATGGGGTCTCTAGTTGGCAGTCAGTTTACACCCTGTCCAAGTAGGGACCCTCTCTCTAGTCAGGGTAAGGGAGACGCACACCTAAGATAACCCCTGCTCATCCCCTTGGTAGCTTGGAACAAGCAGTCAGGCTTATCTCAAAGGCAATGTGTAAAGTATCTATACATGCACACACAGTAACAGTGAAAACACCACAAAAGGACTCCACACCAGTTTAGAAAACATAACGAATATCTATCTGAATCAAACTAAACCATTACGCCAAAAATCCAACATACACAAATAAAGTATTCACTTTTTAAAGATTTAAAAGAGTCTTTAGCCTGAAAAAGTAGGGGTTGTATCCTTATACCACAGTACCCTGGACGCAAAGGAGGTGATGCTTCGGAAAAGCAAGCAATGCGTTGATTATTTTTATGTGGGGCAGGCAATGCGTGGACTCTTTTCTTGCCTGGCTGGCGAAGTGTCTATTCCTTTCCCTGTCCGGGGATTCGTCTGTCACCAGACTAGCGATGCATAATTTCTTGGCTGTGGAGCAATGTCAATGAAGAAAATGACACCCAGTGATGATGAGTGTAAAATTCAGAAACATGGCAGCGATTAATCCATGCTGAAGCAGGCGATGCATTGATTTCACAGCTGCGTGACAGGTGCTGCGTCAATGTTTTTCTGCTGCAACTATCTTGGTGTGTGGATTTTCAATCAGTTTACCACTTTCCACTTCTAAGGGCCTAGGGACTGGATTTGGCACCACTTAGCAATTCAGGACTCTCAGTAGAAGAGCCCAGGGACTGGCAGATTAAGTCTTTGATGTCCCTGAGACTTCACAAAAGGAGGCAAGCTCAGTTCAAGCCCTTGGTGAACCTTGGAAAGCAGGATGTAGAAATCAAAGTTCAGTCCTTTCACTCCCAGGACAGAAGCAGCAGGCCTGCCCAGCAATAATACAAGCAGAGTGGCAGTTCCTCCTCCAGCATCCAGCTCTTCTTCCTCATCCCAGAAGGTTATTGAGGTTGTTGGGTCAGCAGTTCATTTCTGCCCTTGAAGTAGGCAAACCTCTAAGGAAAATCTTTGTAGTGCATGATACCCTGACTCTCCCTGCCCTGGCCACAGACACATCCAAGTGGGTTGGAGAATGCTTTGTGTAAGGACAGGTACAGCCCTATTCAAGTACAAGTGTCAGCTCCTCCCTCTGCTCTAGCCCAGGAAGACTCATGAGGATATGCAGGATACACCACAGCCCCCTTTGTGTGACTGTCTAGAGTGAATTCACAAACAGCCCAACTGTCAGTCTGAGCCAGATGTGGACTTACAGCCAGGCAGAGGCACAGAATGGTTAGGAAACAAAATGCCTACTTTCTAAAAGTGGCATTTTAAAACTTACAATATAAAAAACAACTTTACCAAAAGATGTATTCTTTAAATTGTGAGTTCAGAGCCCCCAAACCTCTTATCTCTATCTGCTCCCAATGGGAAACTGCACTTAAAAGATATTTCAAGGCAATCCCCATGTTATCCTATAGGAGAGATAGGTGGTCATTCTGACCCTGGCGGTCTTTGACCGCCAGGGCGGAGGACCGCGGGAGCACCGCCGACAGGCCGGCGGTGCTCCAATGGGGATTCCGACCGCGGCGGTAAAGCCGCGGTCGGACCGGCACCACTGGCGGGGTCCCGCCAGTGTACCGCCGCCCCATTGAATCCTCCGCGGCGGCGCAGCTTGCTGCACCGCCGCGGGGATTCCGACCCCCCCTACCGCCATCCAGATCCCGGCGGTCGGACCGCCGAGATCCGGATGGCGGTAGGGGGGGTCGCGGGGCCCCTGGGGGCCCCTGCAGTGCCCATGCCACTGGCATGGGCATTGCAGGGGCCCCCGTAAGAGGGCCCCTACATGTATTTCACTGTCTGCTGCGCAGACAGTGAAATACGCGACGGGTGCAACTGCACCCGTCGCACAGCTTCCACTCCGCCGGCTCGATTCCGAGCCGGCTTCATCGTGGAAGCCTCTTTCCCGCTGGGCTGGCTGGCGGTCTGAAGGCGACCGCCCGCCAGCCCAGCGGGAAAGTCAGAATTACCACTGCGGTCTTTCGACCGCGGAACGGTAACCTGACGGCGGGACTTTGGCGGGCGGCCTCCGCCGCCCGCCAAGGTCAGAATGAGGGCCATAGTCTTGTATTAGTGCAAACCAAATTTAGCAGTTATTCACTAACAGGACATGTAAAACACACCCATACATGCCCTACCTTTTAAATACACTGCACCCTGCCAATGGGGCTGCCGTGGGCCTTCCTTAGGGGTGACTTACATGTAGTAAAAGGGAAGGTTTGCGCCTGGCAAGTGGGTACACTTGCCACGTCGAACTGCTAGTACAAACATGTTTACAGAGATATTGATGAGGGTGGCACAATCAGTGCTGCAGACCCACTAGTAGCATTTGATTTACAGGCCCTGGGCATGCATAGTTTACTTTTACTAGGGACTTACCAGTAAATCCAATATGCCAATCATGGATAAACCAATTACTAATACAATTTAGTCAGAGAACATATGTAATTTGGGCATTTTACCAGTGCTAACCAGTGCTATAGTCCTAAAGCCAACAAAAACAGGTCAGAGAAACTAGGAGGAAGGAGTCAAAACTGCACAATGAATCAAGTAACATCACCGTATTACCCACCTGCTGTGGGCTACTCTGATACAAGAGACAGAACTTCTAAATATTTGTCATCAAATGAGATATTACGAATGGTGTGTGTGTGGGGGGGGGTTAGAGAATCATTAGAAGCACATACTGATTATCAGTGCTCTCAACTATTGGATTGTCTTTGGGCATCAAAAGTAGCTCATGACAAAGCCCTACATCAAGTCTGTTCAGGTAAATCAGACTTCAGATGCGGGCAAGTGCAAGTTCCACATAATTCCACTTAAGTTCTTCAGGTTTTTCTTTACTGGCAAAGGCATTTATCCAGACCACCAGATCACCAATATATGATCCCTGAGTACCTTGGATGTCAAATCCTCTGATTGCTATTTCTGTTCTGGGTCCGGCAGACTGTCAGTTTTCTGAATGCAAGTGGCTTGCTGTCTCTGCCAGTCAGAAAACCTACTGACAGCACTAGGGGGTCTTCGGAGTAAGTATATCAGATGACCCACTCTATTTATAGAGGATGGTGCGATGTCCTTTTAGTCTACCTCTCATTGCCAGGGAAAACATGGTGGTCCCGAACAGAAAAAAATGGCTTTTCAAAAACACACTCCCATTTTGGAAGTTTGTTTTTGAAGAAGAAAAACTTTGGTGTGCTGCCACATAAAAGACGATAGGCACACACCAAACTTTATGTGCCTTCACAGTAGTTGTTGTGGCAGCAGCTCCTGTGAACACACAGAGATCACCACTGGGCCAGCAGTGATCTTTAGAAATGGTGATCCTCCATCCACCAGGGTGGCAGACATGGGGCCTGATTCTAACTTTGGAGGACGGTGTTAAACCGTCCCAAAAGTGGCGGATATACCACCTACCGTATTACGAGTCCATTATATCCTATGGAACTCGTAATACGGTAGGTGGTATATCCGCCACTTTTGGGACGGTTTAACACCGTCCTCCAAAGTTAGAATCAGGCCCATAATGTCCTTGTCCACCCTGATGGACAGAGAAAACTACCATATTCTAAATCAGGCCCTTTGTACTGAGTAAAATTACAGTTATGTGAATAATGTAACTACTGTATATTTTCCACAAGACATTTGCAATGGTTTTACAATGGTGAGCTATAACTGAATAATTAGATCAATTTAATTACTCATTAGAAGGACTGAACCCTAAACCAAAATTGAGTTTATGTACAACTATGTGAATGCACATGATGTGCGTTTGATAAGGCAATAACACCTTAATCCACAAATCATTGGCAGTAGTTTTTCAACGTATTGAATCAGCCAGAAAATTGCTGACAGATGCAGAAAGTGAAAAAGGACTAATTATTTGACCATGAAGAAGACCACTGGTCAAAATGCATAGGTTCTTATTTTGGTCTATACACACTGTTTTGAATAAATAGATTTTGTACCTCTGTAGGTGCTGTTTTACATTCTGTACTGGAAATTAGCAGAGAAATGAGGATTGGCAATCAGAACCTGCACCCTTATTAGTCTTGGCCTCTTGAAATACCTTCGTAAAAAATTGTTGTCCAGCTATTTAATGTTTAAATTGTGTTTTTCCATAATTAGAGAATTTAGCTTGGGTAGACATTGCTAATTTGGGCTGATATATATATATTTTTTCTGGGCAACATTTTTAAAGGTGGTGGATGTGTTGGAGTGATGATGTAATATTTCAGTAACCATGAGACCTATATACTTCATTTTGGTATCAAAACATAGGTTTTCAGGATCAAGTAGTCTTTTAGAGACAGAAAATAACTCCTCCAAAACACCCTTCTGCCATTTTGCAAAATGGCTGCTCTATATTGATGTTTTAACCATCATATTGGTAATTCATTTTACTATTGTTTTTGTTTCAGGTTTTCTGTTGATTCAAATTCGTAAACATGAGCGAAGCAGGTTATGGCAGAGGATCTTTACCTCCTGTCAGAGTGTTGCTAACTACAAAAATCTGAGGACTCCTTCAACAAAGAAATATGTGTCATATGCCAAACTAATCCGAAAGAAAAGCTAACATCAACTGCGGCTGGACAGAGGAGAGTTCGAGATGCTGCAGAAATACGGCAGGACAAAGTTTACAAAATATTGAAGCTGATTGGTGAAGAGAATCAAACATTTTATCATTGTAATAAGTGCTACAAGTCGTATATCATGGAAAAAAATCTGGAAAAAGTTTGTGAAAAAATACCAGAAACCAGTGAATCACAACAAGAATTCGAGCCTTCTGAGAAAGCAATGATAACCAATCCTAGTGCCCATCCACTTAAAAGATCGATCGCTACCCCTCATCTACAGCTAACAACTGAGTAGAAAGCAGAGGATCTTCAATGTGTTATCTGTTGTTTAGCCAGAACAAGGGCCAAAGGGATTGAAGAAAGAACAAAGTACAGGGAATGTGAGCCTCAAAGGGCAAAATGTTTTTACTGGCAGCTAGTTTTGGTCAAGAAGTTTTCAGCTGAGTAGCTGATCTAAACAGCGAGGTGAATATATTTGCAGTGGATTTGTATGCTCACTCGACTGCATGCATGCATACATTTGAAAATATGAATGTACAGTAACAACACAACCACCAGCCTTCAGTTAAGTTTGCACTCCATGAAAAAAGCAAATTAAGTTTTAAAGCCACTCGAGTGCTGGCCATGCTTTTACACTCAGTTAGATCAGAGAAATAATGATCAACATTGATGAAAATGCATTGATCCATAATAATGAAATTAAGATTTTTCTGTTGAGAATGTATGACAGAATTAGTTTTTGTCACTCTAACAAAAAGAATGAGCCACTGATAGTGTTCTCAGCTGACTTGACTCGTGATGTTCTTGCTGCCAAAATAAGACCACAGGATGCAATAAAATCAGGAGGAACCATTTTAAGAAACATCCTGAAAGATTTAGATTTTGGACTTAATGACAAATTTTGTAATGCCCCAGAGCTCCCCAAATCATGGCAGTCAACAAGAATGCCTGATGTTGTTGTAACATTTTTTACATCATTGTTTAATATCAGCAAAGTAAAACTGTTACATACTAAAGTTCTTGAGTTTGGAAGAGAAGCCAACAACATTGAGGATGGCTTTGAAGATATAAGCAAAGAAGTAAAAGACAATCTCATGAACCGACAGGCTTCTGCTGTGCAAATGTACTGTTGTTTCCAAATCATGTGTTATGAATTACATCACAGCAAAAAAAATCCTCTACTACCCATGATGACTGCTCATGCAATCTATGACAAGTGCAAGAGTAGAGAGCTAATCACTTCAATTAATAGGATTGGTGTATCAACAAGTTACAATTACATAGTATAGAGCAAGAACTTGTTAGCAGCTCATGCTGTGAATTCTTGTGAATCCGACAGCACACCACTTCAAAGTCACTTGACCAGGAAAGGATTTACAATTAACGCTTTTGATAATTTTGATTTTGAAGACAGCTCTTCTTCGTCTGGAACATCCAGCACACCATACTGCAATGGTGCTTTTTCAGGACTGTATCAATGAAGTAGCTACTGGGAAACAAGCTCTGTCAGGTGTAAGCATAAACAAACAAAGCTACAAACTTATAACCCAACTGCCTTGCCAACGTGTGCTAAATCACTTCAAGCTATTGACACGCCCCATTCTACCAGAAAGTTACAAGGAGGCTGAGGACATAGATCTTCAACTTGATGCTGTGGTCTGCAAAGCTGATTTAACTGAATTTATCATATTGCTTATTCAGTGCGGACTGAAGGATAAAGAAAAGCCAGTTCCTCCGTGGGTTGGAATTCATGCTCTGATTTACTAGAATACCATCCCACTGAAGAAGGTTAGGTTTTTATCAGTAATACCATCTCAAGTCACAAACTACGCAACAGTATACACAGTGCTAAAATATTTCTAAAATATGCCTGCTGAGCTTGAAGACCAGTCTACCCTGCCACTTTTCAGATTTGAAGGTATTTTCTGTATTGTAGCTGACATTTTTATGAGCAATCCAGTGGAATGTGATTATCTTTATCCAATAATGGGTGTTTTCCACATGATAAAAGTTGTGCTGCAGTGTGCAGGAAGTTATCTCAGTGGATGTGGCATAGACGATGCACTTATTGAGCCTGTAATCTTTTGAAGCAAAACAGTCTAGTCAATATTAAGTGGAATTCATTATGATTGTTCAATACAGGGTATGCTCATCACATCTGAGGCTATAGAAACATTGTGTTGGAATGCTTTCTGGAATAAGAATGACAAATTAGGTTTAGCATATCTTATCTCAAAAGTGAACAAGCCGCCGGGTGCACTTAATTCAAAAGACATAATACAAAGCCAGACAGTGTTCACTACACTCCGAAAACCAAGTTTGTAGAGTTTGTCAAAGAATGTGAAGAAAAATCAGAACTTTGCAAATACTGGGGAAATGTTTTACAGATGATAGTTCCATTAAAAAACTTAGTACATGCTGATCGGGAAGGTGATTGGAAGCTGCGCATGAAGACTGTGGAGTCACTATGTTTCATAAATTCTATTGCATAAACTACCTGAGATATGGCTCCTGGTATTTAGAAAGACTGAAGAAGCTAGAAGTGGAAAAACCATACCTCTACAGAAAATTAATCCAAAGACATTTTATGGTGAAGGGCAGAGAGGTAAGGTTCAATGCTATGGCTCCAGATATGAAACTGGAACAGACGATCCAGAGATCACAGAAAAGCTCCAAGGTAATTTTTGGTGAGACACGTAAAAATGAATATGTTGCTCAATGGCGGCTAGTTTACCATGAAGTCATTTCTATTTGCAATATTTCCAGAGAGATGACAAATTCAAAATTAATGGACCATAGTGAACCTGTTTCTCACCACGTACTTGTGGGAAAGAGAGGGGAACTTTTTTAATAAACATGTTGACAGACTTCTTTATTATTTAATGCAGCAGCAAGGAAAGCCCTTGAAATGACTGAGCCAATGTGACTACACAACTTTTCGCCCACACAATGTGTGGAAAGTGATATAAAGACATGTATAGTAGATGTCCTAAAACATGGATTAGATCTATATGCACACCACATATTTAAACTCCGCTACATACCACTCCACAACACAAAATACCATTCCATATAATAACACACCGTGACACATAATCCCACTCAACATAATTCCAGTACACTCAAAACCACATAATTATTATCCACATAATTCCACTGCATAACTGTAACAATAGGCAGCCTAGGAAGAGTTAAACAAAGCAGACAACTTCAGTTGTGGTTTGGAGTGTGTGCATTGCATGCTGTGACTGGAGAATTTCAGTAGGTTGTCCACATTTGAACCATAACTCAGTTTCTAGCTGTGGGTTTCTCCATGATTATACTGCCCATTAAATTGAGAGAAGCAGTGATGAGGGCTTAGTAATGCCACACCAAATGTATGGAGCGATGCTTTCCCATTGAAACATGCCACTCGTGTTGGGAAGAGCCAGAACTGTCCTATTCAATGCATGGCAGCTCTGCTGAAAGTGCCTGTATGGCCCCAATTAAAATACAACAGTTCTACTTGCATGGCGCCCCGTAATCCTCTAGCAGCAGTGGTAAGAAGTGATGGAAGTGTCTGATTCTAGGTATATCAATGATGAGAAATCAGGTTCCAGTTCCATTTGGAGTATTGAAGACTCGTAGATTTCTATAACTGTCCGGTGACAATTATAACAGCCCTCCTGAAAAGAGCAGGAAGCTTCTCATGACTCCTACTGGCATACACTATGCAAGACGTGAGTGAAAATTTTAACAAAGTCAACAAAATCTGATGCAGTGTGGAACCTTCGATTGGTCATCCAACGTTTCCTGAGAGTTCCCAATGTCACTCACCATAGTTACAATCTACCAGACCAGTCTACACACCAGGAGGCATATTCATGAGAGGTTTGTGCCATATTTGCATCACTTTTAGTGCCAGGCGACCCATCAAAGGCGGCTTTCCCTTTAAAGCGCACCTCTGAGCTAATCCCCTGAGTTGCCATCCAGGCAAAGAAGGTGATGCCTCGCTACTGCTGCACTGCCTTTGTCCTTGAGCCTGGGAGTCATTCACACCTCTCCCCAGGCGGTCAGAAAGGTTTCTGGATGTGTGCGCCTTTGTGAGGCCCCTGGAAGAGCAGAGCACAGGGTGGTCACTTTTCTAAATGTGGCCAACAATTAATAGTGACATTAATTTTGACCTGAGCATCAGATTGCATTTAATGTCATTATTACATTTATATCCTGCATGACCCAGTTTGGTAGTCCCAGTCAAAAGTTAGCTAGGTTGAGATGCCACCTGGTAACTCTGTATTAGCCAGTAAGGCTACCAACTTTACCCACCGAAAAATGGCAATTTGGAAGTGTTGCTGCTAAGACATATCGTAAAGCATGTCTTATTAACAAAATACAGCTCCCTGCCATAGCTCTCCGTAGGCCTTCATGAGGGGAGACATATATGATGTTAAGGGATAGGGTGGTTTTGCCGTAGGTTTAAATCGCAAAAAAAGTGGCAGTGCAACCACTGTCCTTCCAGTCTGCAGTGGCATGCTGGGAGCCATTTTATGTCTTGTCACACGAAGGGTGGCACAAATAGTGCTGCAGCCCTGAGAGGACACTCTGCCTTATATTCCCTGGGTACCATATACTAGGGTCTTATAAGTAAATTGGGTGTATCCAATTTAACATATACTTTACATTGGGTCAGAACACTGGATGTGAGGCCTGGTTAGCAGGTCTCAGTGTAATCTCAGAGTCGAATACCAGCAGCTAATAGTCCAAATAGGGGCAAAAAGTGTGGGGTGGGCGGTCATGCAAAAAGCCTGTTTCCTTACAATACCTCAACTTTGAAGGGGACATGAAATAATTTCTGTTCCTTGAATAAGGATTCTTAATTGACTTTAAAGCTAATGTCTTTATTGTCCTTACTACAAAAAGCAAATATAATTTTCTCTGGCCTCCTACGCATAAATTAATCAAAACATTATGTAATACACTTAACCTTTATGTATTCTCACAGGCTAACAATTTCTAAAGTCAAGTCAGTGCATAATTTTGTGTAATGAGTTTATTATTACATTAGTTGTACAGCACTCTAATGGTACGTGCTAAGTAAACTCCAAATACATATTATAAATACAACCTTTGTCAAGTTATAGCAGGGGTGGGAGGCAAAGCTGACTTAGTACAATGGGGATGGCACAACAAGGATAAGGTAGCACCTTAACTTGGGTATTTCTTAACTGTTCATATTTTACAGGGTAAGCCACTTTAAACATATTCCTCAAACTTAACTCTCTTTTATCGTTTTTTAGAAGAATTTATTTTTTAATCTACATTTTGTAATAGAAACCTCAGCCCCTTGCCATAACCCCACTGTACTAAGTCAATCTTAACTTCAACCCCAGTTACGACTTGTGAAAGCTTGAACTGAGTTGTGTTTGTGAGAATCACTGATTAGGGGTATAAGCAGATAAAATGACGCATGATGGCTTGACTATATGTTTGAGTGATACTATAGAGTAGAGAAAAATTCTACTTGTCTGGGTGCATGTTTGTCAGAGCGTGAGTATATGATGTTGGGCCTGTCAGTATGTGATGCTGGATGGGTTTGTGCATGATGCTGTTTATTTGGATGTATAATGGTATATGTGGTAAAGGTGTCAGCTTAAGATGGTGGCTCTGTGGGCATTTGATGTTGGGTTTATGGATATAGGGCTGTACATTAGTGATTGTACAGGAATTTAATGGTGTGCAGTCATATTTGATGTGGGGTATATGGACATATAGGTGAGTTTACTGCAATCTGACGGTGGGTTAACATACAAATGAAGATGTATGTTTTGATATATCATGGTGGGTTTGTTGGCAAATAACGTGGGCTGTGTGGATGTAAGATGGTTGGTGTGCTAGCTTATGAGAGTATGTTTGTTGGCATATGTCATTGGATTTGCTAGCATATGACAGTAGGTTTATTATAGTATGTTGGTGGGTGTGGTGCTATATGATCTGGGTTTTGTGGACGACTAATATGTGGATGTATGTTGGATTTTGTGTTACCATATGATGTTGCTTGTGTAGACATATGAAGATGAATGCGTTGGCAGATAGTATGTTGTGTGGACCTTTGCTGTTGCTTGTGCTGATGTGTGAAGGTTGTTGCTTTCATGTATAATGGTGGATGTGTTGGCCTAGGATTTTAGTCATGTGTATATATCATGGCAGATTGTGTATGAGGTGGGCAGTGTGTATATTATTATTATTATTAGAGATTTATAGAGCGCATGGCTACCCAATGGCCTCCCAGCGCTCATGCAGGACCAATAAACAGACAAAGCTGAAAACTATAAGGAAAAGAGTAAAGTCTTAAGCTTTTTACAAAACTGAAGTTCTGAGTTCTCTAGTGGAAGCTCCAGTGGTAAAGAATTCCATAGGTGGCCTGCTTTGAAGGCAAAAGACCTGCCTCCCCATCTTGCTTTACTAACCCGAAATGTATTAATCAAGGAAGCGGAAGAGGATCTAAGTGATCTCTGGGGTTATAATACGCCTAAGAAAGGCTGGCCCCCTATTATGGAGTGCCCAGTGAATGTAGCAGGCAGCTTTGAAATTAATACGCTGTTCGATGGGGAGCCAGTGATGGGAAACCAGAGCAGCTTTGGCAGAGTGGTGTCTCGGGGTCCCCATTAAAAGGCAGGGGGCAGCATTTTGCGCCACCTGCAATCTCTTCATGACATGAAAAGGAGAACTTAAAAATAAAACATTACCATAGTCCGGACAAGACAGTATGAGAACCTGGACAATGAGCCTTTTAGCTAAAAAGGGAAGAAATGTAAACATTTTCCTACAGGTCCTCAATAAATAAAAACAGGTAGCAGCCAATTTCTTTGAGTGGCATTCCATTGTGAGACGGGAATCCAGCCAAAAACCTAAACTTTTTATATTATCTTTAGGTGAGAGGAAATCATTAGCCCAGCTGAAACTGAGGCAGAGGACTTCAGACAAGAAAAATTCCCTACCAACATAACCTCAGTTTTTTCATCATTTAACTTGAGTTTCCTGTACACCATCCATCTAGCAACATCGGACAGACAAGAAGAGAGAGTGGCATATTCTGAGCTGGTACCAGTAGAAAAAGAAAAAAACAATTGGGTGTCATCGGCATAGGACACAAGGGACAATCCATGGGGTTCCACACACTTTGCCAGGGGGGGCATATACATATTAAAAAGCATAGGGCTTAAGGACTAACCTTGTAGAACCCTGCAGGTCAGTGGAAAAATGTCAGAATAATATGTTTGATCAAGGACTCGAAAAGTTCTTTGACTCAAAGATGAAGAAATCCAATTAAGGCAGGTGCCCCTCGATTCCTATTTAAGAGGCTCTACGAAGAAGAACCTTATGATCTACAGTGTCAAAGGCGGCACTCAGATCAAGTAGAATGATTGCTGCGTATCCACCAGCATCCACACGTCGTCTTGTGTCTTCTGTGACAGGCAACAAGGCTGTTTCAGTGCTGTGAAGCAGTCTAAATCCCATTTGAGTATTATGAAGAAGATTATGTTCCTCAAGAAAAACTGACACCTGAAAGTTAATATGTTTCTTAATTATTTTTGACGCAATGGGAAGAAGAGCAATTGGTCTATAGTTGGAAAGTAAAGTTGTGTCAAGATTAGGTTTTTTTAGTAAAGGCTTAACTACAGCATGTTTCCAATGTTGCGGAATATACCCATGTGACAAAGAGTCGTTAAGAATTTCAGTTAGCACAGGTGATATAACTTCTGATCCTAGAGCTAGAACAGAAGGAGAGGATGGGTCCAAAGGAGATCCAGATTTTATAGAGCCAATATGGTTGTCTACTAGTTCTTTGCTCAGAGGCTGGAAAACTGAAAGTGAGACTCAAGGAGCCTGAACATCAGGACAAAAGGACTCATCCTCATTAAAGGAATTACTAGGAAGAGTTGCCTGAATATCAGAAATTGTTTTTTGGGAAAAAACAGGCTAGTTCATTACTATGTGCCTGAGAACCCTCTACTATGTTATTAACAGGAGGATGCCTAGTCATTTCCTTAAAGATAGAGAAAATCTCTCTAGGAGAATGGGAGGATCGTTCAATCCTGGAAGTATAGTAGGAAGCTTCTGCAGCCCGACTTCCAGGTGGAAGGATCGAATTATATTCCTATAGTCTTTTTTGAGGCAAGTTCATATGATTTCCTCCACTTCCTCTCCATCTTCTTACATTATTTTTTTATATCAGCAAATGAGGGGTAAACCAACAAGAGTTTTTTTTTCAGAGTGGTCTTGATAATAGTTTTATCAGGTGAAATGATGTCTAAAGACTTAAAAATCCATTTGTCAAAGCTATCTGCTGTATAAAGTTGACAAAAAGAAGAGGAAGCCTACTGGTCTGTTAACCAGTTCTGTGCCGAGGACGTAGTGGTTACGTCCTTCGGCACAGTGCTGCTGTGTCGAGAACGTAACCACTACGTCCTCGGCACACAGCCCAGAGGGAGCGCTCCCTCTGTGTGGTTCCCCCCACCCCCCCAAAGGCAGGGATGGAAGGGGAAGCCCTTCCCCTTCCACCCCTGACCCCCCCACCCCTCCCATAATGACGTCAGCGCGCGATCGCGCGCTGACTTCATTATCGGGTGCCCGTCGCACAGGAAGCCATTTGCTTCCTGTGTGGCGAGGGTGGAAGAGGTAAGTTTCTCTTCCCGGTGGGTGGGGGGGTTTGGAGAAAGAGGCACCGGGGGAAAGGAAAGGGTTTTCCTTTCCCCCGGTGTCTCTTTGAGCATTCCTGCTGCCCGATCGCATTGCGATCGGGCAGGAGGAATGCACACTAGACGCCAGGGATTTTTTTTTTTTCCAAATGTGATTTTACTGTCGGGGAGCGGCCCCTTGGGCAAGGGTCGCTCCCCTTTTGGGGGCAACTAATTATGCCCATTTCTGCCCCCCTTGGGGCCAGATTGGCCTACTATTTTAGGCTGATCTGCCCCCAAGGGGGGCAGAAACCACTAGAACGCCAGGGATGTTTTTTTTTTTTGTGTATTTATGTGGCAGGGTGCCCCCTTGGGCAAGGGGTGCCCCCCCAAGGGGGCATAGAACTGTTGGCCATTTCTGCACCCCTTGGAGACAGATCGGCCTATTATTTTTAGGCTGATCTGCCCCCAAGGGGGGCAGAACGCACTAGAACGCCAGGGATTTTTTTTTATTAGTTTATTTTTGTGGCGGGGGCGTCCCCTTGGGCACGGGGTGCCCCCCAAGGAGGGCATTGACCTGTTGGCCATTTTTGCCCCCCTTGGGGGCATATGGGCCTATGGGCAGAAGCCACTTAGACACCAGGGATAGTGTGTGTTAGTGGATGGGGGGGGGCCCTTGGGCAAGGGTTGCCCCCCCCTTTGGGGGCACATGTACCGAGGCCATTTCTGCACCCCTTGGGGACAGATTGGTCTATTATTTTTAGGCTGATCTGCTCCCAAGGGGGGCAGAAATCACTAGAACGCCAGGGATTTATTTTTCTATGTTTCTTTTTGTGGGGGGCGTCCCCTTGGGCACAGGGCGCCCCTCCAAGGGGGGCATTGACCTGTTGGCCTTTTCTGCCCCCCTTGGGTGCAGAAGCCACTTAGACACCAGTGATAGTGTGTGTTAGTGGATGGGGTGGGGGGGCCCTTGGGCAAGGGTCGCCCCCCACTTTGGGTGCACATGTACGAGGCCATTTCTGCACCCCTTGGAGACAGATCGGCCTATTATTTTTAGGCTGATCTGCCCCCCAGGGGGGCAGAAACCACTAGAATGCCAGGGATTTTTTCTTTTAGTTTATTTTTGTGGGGGGGGCGTCCCCTTGGGCACAGGGCGCCCCCCCCAAGGGGGGGCATTGACCTGTTGGCCATTTCTGCCCCCATTGGGGGCAGATGGGCCTATTATTTTTAGGCCCATCTGCCCCAAGGGGGGCAGAAGCCACTTAGGCACCAGGGATAGTGTGTGTGTTTTTTTGTTTTTTTTGTTTGGGGGCTGTCTCCTTGGGCAAGGGTCGCTCCCCATGGGGACACACTACTAAAGGTATTTTCTGCCCTCCTTGGGGCAGATAGGCCTATTTTTTTTAGTAGGCCCAACTGCCCCTATGGCAAAATCCACTTAGGCACCAATTTCTACATGTTTGATGGTGGGGTGTTTGTCAACTGATGAAGTATTTGCATTTGTGATAAAAAATGTTTTCCTCCTTTTTGTTCTAGTTCAAAGCTTTTGCTTTATTTGCTGTGGCTCCTTGTGGTTTTGGTGGTGGTTGACCTGCAGTTTGCACAGTTGCATGTTTTAGGTAAGTAAAAACAATTTACTCCAAAGGAGTATTGTTGCCATGCATGAATGACATGTTTGTAGGGGGTGTACTAAATGCAGGATTGTGTGTGAAATTGTCCTTAGATTTGTGCACAATGATATTTGTTTTGTCTTATTTCTAATTTGCCTTTCTTTCTTTCTTTTTAGTGGGATATCATTGTTGATTGCTGTGTCTGTGCAGAGTAGTTGCTGGTGAATCAAGCTTTTTCAGGCAAGTGAGCGGTATAGTTTTTGAGTTTATAACTCTTTCTAACAAAGCTACACTTTGTTACTTGTCTTACACAGTGCTGGTTGTTGGTGGTGAATTTGTCCAGTTAATTTTAGTAGGAAAGATCATGGCTAGCCGCAGGATGACCGCTCAGCAGGTGGTTGGTATGCTTTTTGAGTCATTGTCTGATCATGATTATGAGACGGACTCTGCATCTGAGGCAGAGGAGGAAGTGAGAGATTCTGGCAGTGATGTTTCTGTTGGAGGGGAATCTTCTGATGAGGAAGCCACTCTCAGTGCAGATGAAGGGCCTGTTTTAGAGGAGGACACTAATGTGCCATTAGTGCAGCAACCTGGGGCTGAAAGGTTTCCCGTTGGGTTGCCCCAAACATGGAGCAGCCAGAGTTGCCTGCCTTTACTGGTCTCCCGGGATGTAGCGCCAATACAGAGAACTTTTTGCCTATCAATTTCTTTGAGTTATTCATGGATGATGTGTTTTTGGAAGAGATTGTTGAGCAGACTAATTTGTATGCGGAGCAGCATTTGAGGGACAACGCTGCTAGACTTACGCCACACTCTAGAGCTGCCCAGTGGATTCCCACAAATTTGGAGGAGATAAAAAAGTTTTTGGGTTTGACTTTTTTGATGGGGTTGATAAGGAAGCCGTCACTGGCTTCTTATTGGTCTACTAGTCCCTTGATGGCAACAGCTATATTTCCTGCGACCATGAGTCGTAATCGGTATTTGCTTCTTCTTAGGATTCTGCATTTTGTTGACAATGCATTAGCCTTGCCACGAGATCACCCAGATTCTGACCGTCTTTTTAGGATTAGGCCTGTCCTTGATCATTTTGTTTGATCGGTTTTCGGAGGTCTATGTTCCAGGCAAAGAGATAAGTGTGGACGAGTCTTTGGTCCTCTTCAAGGGTCGTTTGGTTTTTAGGCAGTACATTCCTAGCAAAAGGGCACGACATGGAATTAAATTGTATATGCTGTCTGAAAGTAGTACAGGATATGTGTATAGTTTCCGTGTCTACACTGGTAGGGATTCCAATATTGACCCCCCTGGTTGTCCTCCCACTTTTGGAGTTACTGAGAAAATTGTATGGGATCTTAGTAGATGACTGTTCTACCAAGGTCACCATTTGTAGGCAGATAACTTCTACACTGGAGTGCAGTTGTTCAAGGAATTGTTTAAAGTGGACACTGTTGCTTGTGGCACAATTTGTTGTAACCGGAAAGGCTATCCAAGGGAGCTTGTTTGTAAAAAACTTGAGAGGGGACAGTGCTGTGCCTTGCGGAATGATGAGCTGCTAGCTTTGACATTTTCCGACAAGAGGGATGTCTACATGCTAAGTACCATCCATGATGAGAGTACTTCCCCGTGACTGTTTGGGGCCAGGTTGCTGAAGTGCGCAAACCTGTGTGCATTTTAGATTATAATAAGCACATGGGAGGTGTAGATAGAGTTGATCAGAGGTTGGAACCTTATACTGCTATTCGTAACTCTTACATTTGGTATAAGAAGTTAGCAATTCACCTCTTCCACTTAGCAACCTTTATTGCTTTTATTATGTTTAGGGATAGGTCTCCAGAGTCAAAGATGACATTTGTGAAATTTCAGGAGTCAGTGATAGGGAGCCTTATTGTGGTGGAACAGGCCAGAGTTCCTAGAGAAGCAGTGGTGGAGGATGTGGCTAGATTGAAAGATCGCCACTTTGCTGAGCACATTCCTCCCACACCCAAAAAAGACTTTCCAGCTAAGAAATGTAGAGTATGTTTTCGAAGAGGTATCCGGAGGGAGACTCAAATGTACTGCCCAGATTGTCCTTCAAAGCCTTGGCTGTGTGTGGGTGGTTGTTTTAAGAATGACCACACCCAGAAGAATTTCTGGGAACAACCATGAGTGTAAACTCCTGTCTGTTTTGTATTTTCATGTGTTCAGTTTCATGGTTAGCATTTCTGTCATGTACTTAGTTAGAGCTTTTGTGTTTGTAGTTTTGTAATTCTTTCTACTTAGTTAGGGGTTCCTCTGTTTAAAAAAAAAAATTATGCCATTGTGTGTGGAGTAGGGCTTGGCTGAGAGTTTACATATTGACTTGCTGTTGGCTACTGCAACACACTGCCAGCCAAACACCAGTCCACACACTCCCATCAGCCGGTGTGATTGTTGTATCAGGCATGTGGGCGTATGTAAGTGATGGGCCCTTGAGTGGCGCTGTCTGTCGATGTGAGTATTGTAATGTGCTGGGCCCGTGGCTGGCAGTGTGAATGGTCTTGTGCATGTCATGTATGAAAGGTGTGTGAATGGACTGTAAAGCGGTTGGTGCCTTGTCGCGGCTTTACAGCTCACGAGCTGTGAGTCATTGGTTCAGTTATTTGCCTTTCAGTTATTAACAGTGCATTTAATTTTTGGGAAATCTCTTGTTAATAAAATTTGATCCACTGAACCATCACTCACCCTCGTGCCAAATCCAACCAGTATGTGTGGTAAAAATGACAAAACCTGCTCCGCTGTAATCAGGCGTCGCAGCACACCTGTGACACGCTAGGTACCTCAGGTGGGACCCCGATGATGAAGCATGCCACCAACTTGGTTGGTGGGTGAGGGGTCTTTTTCACATAACCTAAGTGCGTTTCTTTTCACAATTTTAGTGTTTGGCACATCGCGGACGTATGTGGACACATCAAAATGATATATTACAAAACTACCTGTGTTTGGGGGTTACGGGTCACCTATGTTTTTGGTCCTGGGTGCGGCCTTCATCTAGGGAAACCTACCAAACCCAGAAATGTTTTAAAACTAGACACCCCAAGGAGACCAGGGAGGTGTGGCTTGCGTGGAGCCCCCAACATTTTCCTACCCAGACTCCTCTGTAAACCTCAAAATTTGCTTTAAAATGCATATTTTCCTGACTTTTCTTAGTAGGATCACCGCTCCAGCACAAAATTCCAACTCCCCAGTGTTCCTCTCAGTCTCCCAAGTAAAATGACACCTCACTTATGTGGGTCCCCAAAGCAGAGTCAATCTAAAGATGTATAAAAGAATATGTCCTTATAAACTCGCTGTGCTATCCCCTCTATCTCTACAAGTTTTGGGCCTTATTCTGTTGCAGGCACCTGGCCCACCCACACAAGAGAGGTATCATTTTTACCGAGAGACTTGGGGGAACGCTGGATGGAAGGAAATTTGTGGCTCCTCTCAGATTCCAGAACTTTCTGTCACCGAAATGTGAGGAAAACTTGTTTCTTTAGCCACATTTTGAGGTTTGCAAAGGATTCTGGGTAACAGAACCTGGTCAGAGCCCCCCAAGTCACCCCTTCTTGGATTCCCCTAGGTCTCTAGTTTAAAACAATGCACAGGTTTGGTAGGTTTCCCTAGGTGCCGGCTGAGCTAGAGGCCAAAATCCACAGGTAGGCACTGTTTTCTATGAAAAAATTTGATGTGTCCACGTTGTGTTTTGGGCCATTTCCTGTCACGGGTGCTAGGCCTACCCACACAAGTGACGTATAATTTGTATCGGGAGACTTGGGGGAACGCTGGGTGGAAGGAAATTTGTGGCTCCTCTCAGATTCCAGAACTTTCTGTCACCATAATGTGAGGAAAATGTGTTTTTTTAGCCACATTTTGAGGTTTGCAAAGGATACTGGGTAACAGAACCTGGTCAGAGCCCCACAAGTCACCCCTTCTTGGATTCCCCTAGGTCTCTAGTTTAAAAAAATGCACAGGTTTGGTAGGTTTCCCTAGGTGCCAGCTGAGCTAGAGGCCAAAATCCACAGGTAGGCACTGTTTTCTATGAAAAAATTTTATGTGTCCACGTTGTGTTTTAGGCCATTTCCTGTCACGGGTGCTAGGCCTACCCACACAAGTGACGTATAATTTGTATCGGGAGACTTGGGGGAACGCTGGGTGGAAGGAAATTTGTGGCTCCTCTCAGATTCCAGAACTTTCTGTCACCATAATGTGAGGAAAATGTGTTTTTTTAGCCACATTTTGAGGTTTGCAAAGGATTCTGGGTAACAGAACCTGGTCAGAGCCCCATGAAGTCACCCCATCTTGGATTCCCCTAGGTCTCTAGTTTTCAAAAATGCACAGGTTTGGTAGGTTTCCCTAGGTGCCGGCTGAGCTAGAGGCCAAAATCTACAGGTAGGCACTTTGCAAAAAACACCTCTGTTTTGTTTAAAAAAATTTGATGTGTCCACGTTGTGTTTTGGGGCGTTTCCTGTCACGGGCGCTAGGCCTACCCACACAAGTGAGGTATAATTTTTATCGGGAGACTTGGGGGAACGCTGGGTGGAATGAAATTTGTGGCTCCTCTCAGATTCCAGAACTTTCTGTCACAGAAATGTGAGGAAAACGTGTTTTTTTAGCCAAATTTTGAGGTTTGCAAAGAATTCTGGGTAACAGAACCTGGTCAGAGCCACACAAGTCACCCCATCTTGGATTCCCCTAGGTCTCTAGTTTTCAAAAATGCACAGGGTTGGTAGGTTTCCCTAGGTGCCGGCTGAGCTAGAGGCCAAAATCTACAGGTAGGCACTTTGCAAAAAACACCTCTGTTTTCTTTAGAAAAATGTGATGTGTCCACGTTGCGTTTTGGGGCGTTTCCTGTCGTGGGCACTAGGCCTACCCACACAAGTGAGGTATCATTTTTATCAGGAGACTCGGGGGAACGCTGGGTGGAAGGAAATTTGTGGCACCTCTCAGATTCCAGGACTTTCTGTCACCGAAATGTGAGGAAAACTTGTTTTTTAAGCCAAATTGTGAGGTTTGCAAAGGATTCTGGGTAACAGAACCTGGTCAGAGCCCCACAAGTCACCCCATCTTGGATTCCCCTAGGTCTCTAGTTTTAAAAAATGCACAGGTTTGGTGGGTTTCCCTAGGTGCCGGCTGAGCTAGAGGCCAAAATCTACAGGTAGGCACTTTGCAAAAAACACCTCTGTTTTCTTTAAAAAAATGTGATGTGTCCACGTTGTGTTTTGGGGCGTTTCCTGTCACGGGCGCTAGGCCTACCCACACAAGTGAGGTATCATTTTTATCGGGAGACTTGGGGGAACGCTGGGTGGAAGGAAATTTGTGGCTCCTCTCAGATTCCAGAACTTTCTGTCACCGAAATGTGAGGAAAATGTGTTTTTTTGGCCGAATTTTGAGGTTTGCAAAGGATTCTGGGTAACAGAACCTGGTCAGAGCCCCACAAGTCACCCCATCTTGGATTCCCCTAGGTCTCTAGTTTTCAAAAATGCACAGGTGTGGTAGGTTTCCCTAGGTGCCGGCTGAGCTAGAGGCCAAAATCTACAGGTAGGCACTTTGCAAAAAACACCTCTGTTTTCTTTAAAAAAATGTGATGTGTCCACATTGTGTTTTGGGGCGTTTCCTGTCACGGGCGCTAGGCCTACCCACACAAGTGAGGTATCATTTTTATCGGGAGACTTGGGGGAACGCTGGGTGGGAGGAAATTTGTGGCTCCTCTCAGATTCCAGAACTTTCTGTCACCGAAATGTGAGGAAAATGTGTTTTTTTGGCCACATTTTGAGGTTTGCAAAGGATTCTGGGTAACAGAACCTGGTCGGAGCCCCACAAGTCACCCCATCTTGGATTTCCCTCGGTCTCTAGTTTTAAAAAATGCACAGGTTTGGTAGGTTTCCCTAGGTGCCGGCTGAGCTAGAAGCCAAAAACACTTTGCAAAAAACACCTCTGTTTTCTTTCAAAAAATGTGATGTGTCCACGTTGCGTTTTGGGGCATTTCCTGTCGCGGGCGCTAGGCCTACCCACACAAGTGAGGTATCATTTTTATCAGGAGACTTAGGGGAACGCTGGGTGGAAGGAAATTTGTGGCTCCTCTCTGATTCCAGAACTTTCTGTCACCAAAATTTGAGGAAAACGTGTTTTTTTTAGCCAAATTTTGAGGTTTGCAAAGGATTCTGGGTAACAGAACCTGGTCAGAGCCACACAAGTCACCCCATCTTGGATTCCCCTAGGTCTCTAGTTTTAAAAAATGCACAGGGTTGGTAGGTTTCCCTAGGTGCCGGCTGAGCTAGAGGCCAAAATCTACAGGTAGGCACTTTGCAAAAAACACCTCTGTTTTCTTTAGAAAAATGTGATGTGTCCACGTTGCGTTTTGGGGCGTTTCCTGTCGTGGGCACTAGGCCTACCCACACAAGTGAGGTATCATTTTTATCAGGAGACTCGGGGGAACGCTGGGTGGAAGGAAATTTGTGGCACCTCTCAGATTCCAGGACTTTCTGTCACCGAAATGTGAGGAAAACTTGTTTTTTAAGCCAAATTGTGAGGTTTGCAAAGGATTCTGGGTAACAGAACCTGGTCAGAGCCCCACAAGTCACCCCATCTTGGATTCCCCTAGGTCTCTAGTTTTAAAAAATGCACAGGTTTGGTGGGTTTCCCTAGGTGCCGGCTGAGCTAGAGGCCAAAATCTACAGGTAGGCACTTTGCAAAAAACACCTCTGTTTTCTTAAAAAAAATGTGATGTGTCCAAGTTGCGTTTTGGGGCGTTTCCTGTCACGGGCACTAGGCCTACCCACACAACTGAGGTATCATTTTTATCGGGAGACTTGGGGGAACATAGATTAGCAAAACAAGTGTTATTGCCCCTTGTCTTTCTCTACATTTTTTCCTTGCAAATATAAGAGAGTGTGTAAAAAAGACATCTATTTGAGAAATGCCCTGTAATTCACATGCTAGTATGGTCACCCCGGAATTCAGAGATGTGCAAATAACCACTGCTCCTCAACACCTTATCTTGTGCCCTTTTTGGAAATACAAAGGTTTTCTTGATAGCTATTTTTCACTCTTTATATTTCAGCAAATTAATTGCTGTATACCCAGTATAGAATGAAAACGCACTGCAGGGTGCAGCTCATTTATTGGCTCTGGGTACCTAGGGTTCTTGATGAACCTACAAGCCCTATATATCCCCGCAACCAGAGGAGTCCAGCAGACTTAACGGTATATTGCTTTCGAAAATCTGACATTGCAGGAAAAAGTTACAGAGTAAAACATAGAGAAAAAGTTATGTTTTTTATACCTCAATTTCAATATTTTTCTTTTTCAGTTGTTATTTTCTGTAGGAAACCCTTGTAGGATCTACACAAATTACCCCTTGCTGAATTCAGAATTTTGTCTACGTTTCAGAAATGTTGCGGTTTCTGGGATCCAGCGTTGGTTTCATGCCCATTTCTGTCACTAACTGGAAGGAGGCTGAAAGCACAAAAAATCGTAAAAATGGGGTATGTCCCAGTAAAATGCCAAAATTGTGTTGAAAAATTGGGTTTTCTGATTCAAGTCTGCCTGTTCCTGAAAGCAGGGAAGCTGGTGATTTTAGCACCACAAACCCTTTGTTGATGCCCTTTTCAGGGAAAAAACCACAAGCCTTCTTCTGCAGCCCCTTTTCCCAATTTTTTTGAAAAAACGAAATTTTCACTGTATTTTGGCTAATTTCTTGGCCTCCTTCGGGGGAACCCACAAAGTCTGGGTACCTCTAGAATCCCTAGGATGTTGGAAAAAAAGGACGCAAATTTGGCGTTGGTAGCTTATGTGAACAAAAAGTTATGAGGGCCTAAGCGTGAACTGCCCCAAATAGCCAAAAAAAGGTTCGGCACAGGAGGGGGAAAAGGCCTGGCAGCGAAGGGGTTAGTGTATCCATCCAATCATTTTTCTTCAACTTTGACCACTGACGTACAGTTAATTTGGTGCGGGGCTGGTGAATTATAGGAAGATGGATGGGGAATGTAAACACAATAAAAAAATGATCCGACCAAGCCAAAGGAAGAGGAGCCTGGGCTGGTAGATTAAGGAGATTACTAAACATTAAGTCAATTGTGTGACCATGAAGATGAGTGGGGCCAGATATCAGTTGTGTCAAATCCAAGGCTACTAAATTTGTGAGTAGGGGTTAGCGGAGGCGTTGTGAGGTTCATCTGTCTGAATATTAAAATCACCTAAAATAGTACCGTTGGAATACTTGCAAGCAAACTCTGCCACACAGTCAGGCAGAGCCTGCAGAAACCTTCCATAGTGGCCCGGAGAACGGTAAATTTAGATACCAGAAAAGGTGGCATCAATTGGCAATGAAAAGGCCAAGGCTTCACAATCCGGAATACAGAGGGGGTGGATGCAACAATGAATAGAATTTTTGTGGATTATTACAATCCCGCCTCCTCTTCCCTGGGGTCTATTTAGGTGCTGTATAGAGTAATGTGAGGGAAGGGTCATGATTATATTGGGAATGGAGTCCTCAGACAGCCAAGTTTCTGTTAAAAACAGAACCGCTGGGATATATTAATTTAACAATGAATGAATATGTAATTTGTGTGCGGGTAGTGAACAACAATTGAGCAAGAGTAATCTGATAGTCTGTTCTTTTTCCAGTCTTATACTCACAGGGAATATAGAATGAGGAGTCAGTTGACGCGAATTACAGATGTTTGGAGGAGAATGAGAATTAGGCCAGTATTGACAAGGGTTCACTGTATTACTGTTAAGGGCAATAAGAGATTGCCTAGAGTAGATTAATCTTTCAGGGACTAAACTTGTAGAATTTCCTGGCCTTTGGCGCACCAGCGGTGTGCCCACTGCACGCGTCTGCTTCTTGGGCTCTCTTATGGACCCAGGAAGCTAAGTGGTAACAACTAGACCGCACACAAAGATGGCGGTTCTAGTTGGAGCAATAAGTAGAGTAAAAAATGCCCGCCGGTAAAGTTAAGGCTATGAAGAAGAACAGGCTAAAATGTAAATTAAAATAGAAATCCCTGAGGGCTCAGGTGTCTCTAAACATGTATATGTGCTATTGGATGTGTTGGGTGTGCTTGAGTAGGATGACAGATATGTCAGCATAACATGGTGGCTATCTTGGCGTATGATATTGTTTTTGTGGGTGTTTGATTATGGGTGTGTTGGTGGTTAATGGTGCATGTTGTGCTATGATGGTGGATACATGGTGGGGTTTTGGTGTCTGATTGTGTTTTTGTGCATGTACAATAGGTTTCTTATGATGAAGCCTGATGGTAGATGTGTTGGTGTCTGATGTTGAGAGTTTAATTGTTTGATGGGGTTGGTAGCATTATACAGTAGGTGACTTGATGTATGACAATGGCTTTTTTTTAAAAACATATTTTATTGGTTTTCAATATAAAACATAAAACACAATGGGCTTCCCCCCAAAGGAGGGCTCTGGAGCTCAACAATAATATGTCTTGTCAATCTTTGTCGATAGTTCGTACCTCTTGTTCTACAGTTGTCACTACTTGACATGCAACTTACAGTTTCCACTGGATCACATCATATGCATAGGCATCCATTAGAGATTTGGCAAGCCAAGTTTTATGTAATGACCAAACAGACATTCTTAACATTTCTATAATATGGGCCTCTCCCTGAGAGGATCAAACTCCCTCCCTTCCTCCTCCCTCCACGCTTGTCGCTCGTGTGCCTAGTCAGGTCTGTATGTCAGAAGTTTTCAGGGTTCTAGTGTTACTCTGTAGGGTGGTGATTTATGTATACTAGTAGTCAGCTCCGCCAGTTTGTTCCTGTCTTGGGGGATACTTATTTTGTTGTGGGTTGTTTCAGAGGTCTGCACTAATGTCCCTCTTAATGGGGTTCCTAAGGGTATTTAGGGGTGTTCTGTGGTTAGAGATGCTCCCTCCTCCTGTTGTTCCCAATCATATACTAGTGTGCTCCAAGCCCGGGCTCTCTCCACCGGCCCCTGGCCTCTCCGTGTTTCTCTTTGTCTTGTTGTTTCCTCTGCTTTGGCCCATTTTAGGACGTCCCTTTTCCATGTGTGTATCCGTGGCCCCGCTCTTTCCATGTCATTGCTACTTCTCTTTTGGCCAAGACCAGGGCCATATCTTGGAATTGATTAGTGTTTTTATGTTTGGCCTGATGGCGATAGCCTCCCAACAGACAATGGCCCTCATTCTGACCTTGGCGGTCTTTTCGCAAGACCGCCGAGTTACCGCCGCGGTAAAGACCGCCGACCGCGGCGGTATGCCGCTGCGCGTATTCCGACCGCTGGGAGCGTTCCGCCGGAATACCGCCAGCAGCCACACTGGCGGTCGGCGGGAAAGTGGAGACTGGTCAACCTCCACCGCCACGCCAGCAGAACACCGCCCCCAGAATTACGACCCACATTTCTGTGTGGCGGTCTTCTGTTGGCGGTCTTCTGTTGGCGGTCACGTCCCTATGGCTCCCGTCGCCTCCCGGAGGACCAACACACAAGGTAAGTTGATCGTCCGTGAGGGGAGGGGGTGGGGGGGTGTTGTGTGATGTGTGCGTGCATGGGGGTGTGCGTGTGAGTGTGTAGAGGGGGTGTGTGAGTGCGTGCATGCAGGCGGGGAGTGCTGCTGTGCCTATGGGCAATGTGTGTAGTTCGGCGGGTGCGCATGTCGGCATGTATGTGTGCGGGTATGTGTCCCCGTTGTGTATGTGTGTGTGTAGGGGGTGTGTATATGTGCATGTTGGGGGTGTGTGCATGTCGGGGTGCGTGTATGTGCATGTCGGGGTGGGGGTGGGGAGGGGGTTCGTACCACCTCTGGGGGGTGGCAGGGGGGTGGAGGGTGTGGGGGGAGGACTCGGGGGGGCAGTGGGGGGTGGGGGAGACCCCTATCAGTGCCAGGGAAGGAATTCCCTGGCCCCGATAGTGCCTACCGCCATGGTTCGCATGGCGGTTCCCGAACGCCAGAAACCGCGGCGGTAAGCAGGGTCATGATACCGTTGGCGGTCTTGGGTCGACCGCCGGACCGGAGTGCGCAGACTCCAGCCCGTCGGTCATGACCGCCGTGGCTGTCGGAGTGGGGAAGTGGCGGTCGGTCGCGGCGGTGACCGCCGCGGTCAGAATGCCATTTTTAATACCGCCGGTCTGTTCGCGGTCCGACCGCCGCCTCTCCGCCGACCGCCAAGGTCAGAATGAGGGCCAATGTCTGGAATCATTAGGTACCTCCCGCCCAATAGTTTCAGTAAGGAGCTGCATGATCGTGTGCCAATATTCCCACAATGTTGGGCAGTGCCAGAACATGTGGATGAATTCAGCCCCCTCCTCCCTGCATCTGGGACACCCAGCCCCTTGCATCCCAAAGTGTCTCCGAATCCTACCCGGGGTCAAGTATGCTCTGTGTAAGACATAGGTGTTGATCAATTTAAATCGGCATTCCTAGAGGGTCTTGGGCTCCAAGTCAGAATTTCCTCCCAGTTCTTGTCTTCTATGGAGGATCCCAAGTCTGCTTCCCATTTTTGCTTAAGACCTGTCAGCGGCTGGCACATTGTAGTCCTTATTTTTCTGTAAAGGCACATCACTGCCCTGTGTGTCCCCATGGCGCTTACCAGGTAGTGAGTCACCTCTGATGTGGGGGCTCCGTTCTCCCAGTTTGCCAGTGTCGGCCCTTCGTGTCAGTGAGTGCCCTGTGGAGCAGGAAGTTCCCTGCAGGAATTTGATATCGGACTCAGAAGTCTTCAAAGGGCAGCACGGAGCCGGCTTTGTACAGGGCACCCAGGGTAGTTGCTCCTGCCACCTCCCATCTCTGGATTCCTCCCCAGTTCCCTTTATGTGGCAGTGATAGCAGGCACCTCAGCGGTGTCTCCGGAGCACAAGGCCTAAGACACCGTATTTTACGGAGGTGACACTGCCAACATCAATGGATAACCATTAATACATGAGGTCTAGAGTCCAATGGGGGGCCAAGACCAAAGATGACCCTGGCTAGTGAGGGTAGATCGGGGTGAAAGGCAACACCTCGTGTTCCTGAGTCACATGGCTCGCCATCCATCTGGTTAGCCATTGTAGCTGACTTGCTAGATAATAAGCTTCAAAATCGGGGGCGGCCAGTCCTCCCTCCTTGAGTGAGCGTTGTAGCACCGTGAGCGCCAGCATGCCTGTTCCCCATATAACTCCTGTGGCTATAGAGTTCAGTTCTTGAAAGAAAACACTCGGGATCCATACCAGTAAGGTTGTAAAAAGATATAGCAGTCGGGGCAGCACTATCATCTTCAGAAATGCCACCCTGCCCGCGACTGAAATAGGTAGGGTAGCCCAGAACACCATGGATCCCCGAATGCCTCTCAGAGACAGCTGCACATTGCCCTTGAACAGGTCCCGGGCACTATGATAAACGTGGACTCCCAGATATGTCAGGCGTCTAGGTTCCCACTGCAGGTCCCCAATGTCGGGGGGGCAGTTCTTCCCTACATCGTCAGGAATAGGCTGGATTTCTGCCAATTCACTTTCAGCCTAGATAATTCACCAAACTCTTTCAACAATGCCTGAGCTCTCTGCAGATCATCTCTTGCATCCCTCAAAAAGAGGAGGAGGTAATCTGCATACAATGCTATATGATGGGTTTGCTCTGCCAGAATTATCCCCCCATAATCTCTCCCTGCTCTGGCTATACAAACTAATGGTTCTATTGCTAATGCAAAGAGCAGAGGGGAGAGAGGGCAGCCCTGCCTAGTTCACCTAGCCACCCTGTAGCTTTCAGATATAGGGGGTTATTACAACTTTGGAGGAGGTGTTAATCCGTCACAAAAGTGACGGTAAAGTGACGGATATACCACCAGCCGTATCACGAGTCCATAGGATATAATGGACTCGTAATACGGCTAGTGGTATATCCGTCACTTTACCGTCACTTTTGGGACGGATTAACACCTCCTCCAAAGTTGTAATAACCCCCATAGTGTTGCCTGTGCGGACTGTGGCCGTCGGGTCACTGTACAACAGTCTCGTCCAGGCTATAAATCGGTCCCCCAGCCCAAACTTGCGAAGTACTTCATATAAATAGCGCCATTCCAGACTATCGAAGGCTTTGTCAAAGTCAGCTGCAAAGACTACTGCCTCCTGCTTGTGATAGCCAACGTTATGGAGTAAAGCAAGAAGGCGTTGTATATTCATCACCGTTTGGCGTCCTGGTATAAACCCAGCTTGGTCCATATGTATCAGGTGCGGCATGTGGCGCATAAGGCGCAGTATCCTATAATCTACTGCCAGCACCGAGAGAGGGCGGTATGAAGCCACATCTGTCTGGATTTTCCCAGGTTTCAACAATGGGATGATCAGGGCTTCACGGGGAGATGTAGGGAGGGTCTGACACACAGAAGCCTCTTCATAAACGGCTGCTAGTCGTGGTCCCAGCTTGGACAGATAAGTCAAATAGAATTTTATCGGAAACCCATCTGGGCCAGGTGCTTTATTACATGCCATATTGGCTATGGCCTCCTTCACCTCCGCTACCATGATCGGTGCACCCAGTTCTGTTGCATCTTGGACTGACACAGTAGGGAGTGGAAGATGTCGCAGAAA
Source organism: Pleurodeles waltl (assembly GCF_031143425.1). NCBI lineage: Eukaryota > Metazoa > Chordata > Amphibia > Caudata > Salamandridae > Pleurodeles > Pleurodeles waltl. Next base: position 844,077,314 of record NC_090440.1, on the reverse strand, counting down.
GGCATGTATCTCTTCGTCTGTTGGGTGTACCTTACTGGTTTATAGGTCTGCATAGTATTTACGAATTTCATCATTAATTGCCGATTGGGATCTAATGCTATTTCCCTCAGGCTGAGTACGTTCAATTATAACAGAGCCTCTCTTTGCTGGGTTTGCCAGCCATGCCAGCGAGGAACTCGTGCGGTCTCCCTCCGTGTGTGTTCGTGCCAAGAAGGCCTTATAATCATAACAGCGCAAACGGTCCATTGTCACTATAGTCATTTCTCGCGCGGCCAGGAGTGACGCTTGTAGCTCTGGGGCGTTGCCGCTCTATCCTCCGCTGCTTCTGTTCGGCTACTTCTATATCTCGAAGCAGTTCCCGACGTTCACCGGCAACCACTGAGAGACAATTCCCCCTGATAACCACTTTGAACGCGTCCCACTCTAGTAATTTTGAAGTTGTCGAGCCCTCATTATTCTCAAAGTAAGTGTCTATTGCTGTACCAATGGTGTGTTTAAAGGCGTAATCTTCTAGTAAAGAAGGTTGGAGCCGCCATGTAGGTATTGGCGTTCGTATTCGGGACCACCCTAGACTAAGGAATAGTGGGTTATGATCTGAGATTGTGCGGGTCAGGTATTCGCTCACATGGGCTAGCTCATATATCTCTGGCATACAAAGGAAGGTATCTAATCTGACATGTAAATCATGCATAGGTGAATAGAATGAATAGTCTTGGTCCTCTGCATGTTGGACGCGCCAAGTGTCCACAAGTCCCCAGTTTTGTTGCATGTCCTGTATGTTTGGGTCATTCAAGTGGTTGGTGACGAAGGTAGGGGGGTGCGACCTATCTAAAATTATATCTGCTATACAATTGAAGTCCCCTCCCAAGAGTATCGGACCCGTTAAGTGCGCTGCCAGCCATGTCGACATGGAGGCCAAAAATCCCCCCGATCTGTGTTGGGGCCATAGAGGCTACCTAGAGTTATTTCTCTTCCATCTAGTTTTCTAGTAATTATAGTGTAGCGGCCTAGTGGGTCAATTATCGTTGTCGTGTGGCACCCCGGGCTTGACCCATTTTAGGGTCCCTTTGGCAAAGGCGGAATAGGTGATACAGTATACTTGACCCCGCCATCGCTTCTGAATGACACGACCTTCAATAGCATCTAGATGTGTCTCCTAGAGCATCGCTATGTGGATTCCCTGTCTAGTGAGGAAGGAGAATACCTATGGCATTTAGTCATGCAGCGTATCCCTTGAACATGCCAAGTGAGGAATTTCAGATTTAGCAGAGTACCCATTAGCAGTGAATTGGATAACCCATATAGTATAGGTATGTGGCTTGTCTAGGCAACACGACGTGGATTGAACTGTAAACAAACAACTTTCTTCACAACTCCCCTTCCCCAGGGCAAAGGACATATTGTCTTCACCCAAACTGTTAAACAACAACATTATTTCAACGATGGTCATAGTCTCTACTGTGTGGTACACAGTAAGTATAGGGATGGTGACCTCAGTGCTCAACAGCTGGAAGCTCCGGGGCTCCCCTGGCCTGTCTCCCCACTTCATCAGTTTGTGCAACATGTATGAGGGTCGATATTGAAAGAGGGAGTTGTTAGTGTCAATAGCGAGAGTGAAGTATGCTTTACTGTTCACGTTGTCTATTCAGGATCTTACCTGCTGAGTGACCCAGTATGGTGTCAGTAAAGTCCTGTCGTGGCAAACCTTCTCCTCCAAATCAGTTCATCAGCCATGCCTGGGATGACCACAGGCAGCACTATGCTCGACTGAGTGGAGGCCGTAGTCTCGCTATCGGAGTCCAAATGTCCATATTCCTTTTGTAGGTTTGAGGGCGAAGTAGTACTTGACGCCTCAGGTGGTCCGCCTAACAGCGCAACCGCCACCATCACCCGCTGTCTTTCTTCCTGTGCTTCTTCGGCGGTGGGTGGGTCAATCCTGTGTGATGGTTGTCGCCTCCCCGATCTAGGCCGTTGTTTCTTCTTCTTGTGGTGCCACATGATGTTCGGGCCTAAGTCCGGTCTTGAATCTAGCCAGGCCCAAGCCTCCTCCGGAGCAGAGAAAAGCTCCACTCCTGATTGCGTGATCACCCGGAGTCTAGCTGGGAACAACATAGAATAAGAGATCTCTAGATCACGAAGCTTGCGTTTCACAGAAGTGTATGCTGCCCTTCGCCGTTGCACTTCCAGAGAAAAATCTGGGAATATAGAGATTTTACTGTTTGCTATTGTCATCTCATTGTTTTGCCAGGCTTGGCGTAGTATATGGTCCCCATCTCTAAATTGTAGGAGTCTCGCTATCACTGGTCTCGGAGGAGTACCTGGAGGTGGTGTTTTGCTAGGTACTCGGTGAGCTCTCTCCAGTGCAAAGAAGGTAGAGAGTCCCTCCGGGGCAACTACTGTTTGCAGCCAGTCCTCCAACTATCTCACCATATCTGAGCCTTCACTCTTTTCCGGGATACCTACTATCCTGATGTTTTTATGCCTTGCTCTGTTTTCTGCATCTTCTGCCCTATTTTCCAGTACTTTAAGGAGGTTGTCTATGGTGTTCAGTCATTTGTTTGCTAGAGCCAAGGTGGGAACCGCATCTGCCAAGTCTCGTTCTGTCGTAGTGACTCTCTCCGCCAGTCGCTTATGGTCATCTCGTAGGAAGCCCAGGTCTATACTCAGCGTGTCTATTTTAACTTCCAATGCTGTCCGGGAGGCCACTATGGCTTGAAGCACATCATGGAGCGTTGGCGCGGCAGGCGTTGTCTCCGTGGTGGGGTGCGCGACCGGGTCTGCCACTCCCGTGCATGGCCTGGGCCTTCCCCATTCGTATATCAGGGGTATTTCTCCTGCTCCTCACTTGCGTTTGTGATTTTGGGCTGCACTGTGGTAATCAGCATTGTCCCGAAGCAGAGTGTATACTCAGTCTGAGCAGAGCTCTCACGGTGCTGTGTGCCACAAATTTGAAAATATGTTCTATCTGTGCTGTGTCACCACACCTGGGAAGCATGGGGGTTTGTTGTGGTACACAGTTCCCTGTTCTTGAGGCTCAACAGCCGGCCCTATCAACGGGCGGGGATGAGCTTTCTTTTGTGGTCTTAGCCTTGCTCTCCTTGCACCTCCTCCGTCTATGGGGCCTTTTCAAAGTGTCTTCACCCCCTACTGGGTTCTTCGCTCTTCTACTCTTTAACGCCCCAGGTGCCAGTTTTCACGTGGGCCTTCCCCCTTGGTTGCGGGTCTTCAGCAGTGTGCGCAGGTCAGGGCCCCACCATTGTGTCCCTCTCTTACTGGCAACTTCACAGGCGGAGCACTCTGCGCTTCCACATGCTTCGGTTGGGCTCTCCCAGTCCCCCGAGGCACAGGCACTAAGTTCACAGAGGTGTCGCCCCAATCTTCTGGGCATACAGGTCTCTGGTGTGGACTCCAGTGCTCGCGTCCTTGCTTCTTCTGTTTTCCAAGTCTCTCGTTCTGCCCTGGTCGCCGCACCTCAGCGGTATCACCTTCCGACTGTCAGTAGCTGCTGTGCCCAAGTGTGGCCGCCATTAGGGGCATGTGTCCGTCTGGCCTCCTGGAGCCCTGCTGCCTCTGTCCCTCACCTGTGCCAAGAATCGAGGGCGCTCGCCTCTCTCTGATCGCCTCGCCTCGCCTCCCAGAGTTGCTCCCCGCTCTCGTCTGTCCCCGCGTGCGGATATGGCCTCCACTTTAGGTAGATGCACTCTGCGGTTAGAAGAGCCGATTCAGGGCTACACAACAAACCTCAAGAGCGTCTGCCAGTCTCTGGGGCACCTCGGGGTCTTGCAGGGTCCCCCCCCACTCAAAACCCTTTGCAGAATGGGCATTGGGGGGTAACGGGCAGCCGCGGGTCCTGGAGCTCCCATATTCCGCTGCCTACTCCATGCGATCCTTGGTTACGCCCCGTATGACAATGGCTTTGTTGACTAATGACAGTGGGTATTTTGATGTATGATGGTTGGTGTGTTTGCACATGATTTTGTTATGAGGCCTTCTTGGGCATCTGTTGGTTCTCCATTTTAGCTTAGCTTTATATTTTACATTTTCTACATTTTAACTGCCATCGCATATTAGCAATGACATTTTACAAACTTTATACTTGCACAATATTATTCTGAGAATATATTGAACATGCTGCTTGTTTAAGTTAGACTTTCAACAGTAATCTGTATACTCTGTTCAAGGCTAGGAACAGTACCAGATATTCTATTGCTCGTGTTGCCCGTTCGGGGACAGCTTCTAATAGCTTGAAATATCATTACATCAGAGCTGTTCCTCTACAGGGTGGTTTTGATTATATAAAATGTACACTGCCCCAGAGGGGTCAGAGGAGCATTCTGGCCACTACTGTCCTGGAACAAATGCTGTTTTTGACATGCAGCTTTGATGATGCTGGTCTCTCAGAGAAGGATTGCCAATGTCACTCCAGACCAGCACCCTGGCTCAACACTCCAAGTATGGGGTTCTCACGCTATTCCATTAGATCAGACAGAGGGTACACGCACTATACTCTCAGATTGTAGATAGTGCTAGGTAGGACAATACAGGTCTTATACTGGCTACAATGTTTTATTTCATCTGCCAAATTATTGCAGCTCATTCTCTCTACGCAAGAATACAATTTCATTACATGTTTGAAAACCTTTATTCGGATCTTTCTTGTGTTTACCATGGGCATGAATGTGTAAATAATAAAAGGGGTAAGATCAGTTTCCACAACTTCCTTGGAAGACAGAGTGTCATGTTTGAGGTTGCTGTAATCATCTGTTATCCTGGGAAGTTTGGGGGTTCAGGTGAGGCACTGTGAGCTAACTAGGAATCAGGTCAACAGGTCCTGAAGTTCTGCCACCTCAATACGCAGTCCTACCTTTGAGGTGAGACCCGTATAAGAATATTGGTTCTATGGATGCTTTACAGCAGATGTAATTACAGATGATTGTAGTTTTGTGTATATGCTTGATGTCATACCAAGAGGATAGTATGACATCAAGGTGTGTGCTAGTATATGAGAATATGTTTCCTGAACTATAAAAATGGGTTTGCTGACATATGGCAGTGAATGTGTTGCAGCATGATGGTGGGTGTATTGACATATACTCTGGGCTGTTTCAGCATATAATTGTTGGTGTGTTGCTGGATGATAATATTAGCCTGAATGTATGGTGATGAGTGTATTTGCCTTCGGCGTTTGATGGTTAGTTAAGTATATGAAGGGGGTGAGTGGATATAACATACTGCTTTTGTAAATACATTATTACCAGCATGTGATATGATTTTGGTTGAGTGAATGGTGGGTGTGTTTGCATATCATGTTGGATGGGTAGAGTTATGATAGTGGGGTGCCACCTCCTTCCTGCAAGCTCTCTGTGTGACACCCTGCCCCGCATCCTGTGCCGCTGTGCCACCTGCATTCCATACCACCATTGTTTTGGGTTCATTTTAGAGCTTTGCTTGGGCACTTTTCTTTTAGCCTTAGGCCTGCAGCTTCTACCCCTTTACATAAATACACCATTTTATTCATTATTAATTTTATTACATTTAACATGGCTTGATTTTATCTTGCATGTTTTTATTTTGCAATCGGTGTTTTCTGACACTGCATTGCTGTTTGTGTTCTGTTTATCAGTCCTTTGTGTACATTTCACTCTGTGCCATTGCTCAAGGCTGTACATGATAACCTACCTAGAATTGGTGCTCCAAGAGTTCTGGAGTCCAGCCTCACACACTAGACATAGCAACACATCAGGCCTGTTTCTAGAGCATCACATGTTTGTTATGAAACACCACATCGGCTGAAGTAGGGCAGAGAAGATTCCAGCCAGGGCCATTGCACGCTGTCTGCCATCTTGTCAACAGTTACACCAACCCTGGTTTTGTCTTCCAGATAATCTTGAGAATTGACAGCAGAATAATGGACAGACTTCTGCCGCACTTCAGGAACAGGGTCCGAACTCATTCTTTAAAAAGGGACGGCAGAAGGGCTACACACCAACATGCACTCAGGCTTAGCGATTAGGGCATTGGTAGGAATCACTAGATTCATGCTTATTCCAGATGTTGTGACTGTTTATTTTTCCCACTAATGCTCACAATCATCGCTGTGCTATGTTTCATGCCCATAATAATCATAGTAATGTTTTACATACTAGGATGCAGTTGCTTCAATAAAATGTATTGAAACTTTCCTGCATCTCTTTCTTTGCTTTCATGTGTAGAAGACCTTCTGTATGTGAGAGAAAGGGGTATGATCGTGATACATTAACCTACCTTGCGTCAATAAGATGCAAGTTAGGGCTTCCCATCCAAAAAATGGTACTATTCCTATAGCACCATATTTATCCCCTGTGCAAAAATGACGCATGGGTGGGATGAAGCCCCAAATATTGGTGCTAAGCTTGCTTAGCGCCATTATTTAACACCTGGGTCAGACCAGGCGTTAGGGGACCTGTGGACCCATTTGCATGGTCAGATACATGGAATGGGCCCACAGGTGCCCACCCCAAGCCCCAGGAACACCCCCACCCACACCAGAGGGACACCAAAGGATGGGGGACCCCATCCCAGGTAAGTAGGGTAAGTATGAGTAAGAATTGGAGTTTTTTTTTTTAAGTGCCATTGGGGGCCTAACAAGGGTCCCCCTGCTTGGCACTGGGGGCAATGGCCATGCCCAGGGGACACTGGTCCTCTGTGCTGGCCATTGGGGTGGTGGGCATGACTCCTGTCTTTTCTAAGACAGGAGTCATGGTTTTGGATGGTTGTGCGTCTGGAAATAACAGAAGGTTTTGATAGAGGCATTTTTTTGCCTCTAACCAGCCTAGTGGCATTTTTAGATACAAAACCCCCTTCAACCCTACCGCCACCCCCACTTGGCAAGCATCTTTTCTTTAGACGCTAGCCCAAACTTAGTGCCAGCTTTTGCCATTCTATAAATATGGCACCCGGCTGGCATTGTAAAATGACGCAAGCTGGCGCTAATCTTTTTGCTGCAAAACTGAGTTAGTGCAGTTTTGTGGCAAAAAGTATAAATCTGGGCCTGAGTGTTATGTCTCTAGGCTGCCAGAAATCATTCTTGCTTCCTAGGTTTGGGAAAGGTGCTGCTAGCTAGCTAACGGAGTCAGACTGACAGCCTCCATCCACTGAGTGACTGACTCAGTCACTCGCACAAGGTTGGTCTGCCACCCTAAACTCAGCAGTCTAACCCCCTTGGTAAGAGTCCTACAACATGGCTCTGCCAACATTGGTCAGGTACTAATTTTACATCTCCCAAGTATCTCGGTCTCTCACATGTTCAAGCTACCCTAATTACCTTATACGGAGAAGTCTGTGGTGTTAGGGAAAATCCTTCTCAGCTAAACCTTATGTTGTAGGTTGTTCAAGCTTAAACCTTAAAAAGATTCCCTGTCTTGGAGTTCTCAACTCTGAATCCTATTTTTTAATATGGCAGAATCACAACCATTAAACATTACAGCAAACTGTAGGCTACCAGTCACACAGTATTTACTTGCTAATGGTCTCACCAATGAGGGTGGGGAAGTTACGTTCACGGTAGAGGAACATGATGCATACCAAACAGAAACAGTTTACCCATGGGTCGCTTTTCCTGCAGTCAACACAAATACGCGTACATGTCATACATATAGAGTTGCAAATGTACCTCAAACGTACAGAGCATACAATACCTAGAGATACCTCCAATTTATCAAAAACACCAAGATTAGTTCACAGGTACCCTTCCACACGTAGTACAACATATTAGATTAGGTCCCTTAATGAATGATGGACCCACATGGCCAACATTGGCTACATATACACCACATCCCAATATACACGAAATGCCAGTAGCAGAATTACTTGCATTATATAAGGACCTCATAGGTATATATAGATGCTTAATACAATTTGTAATGTGGACATCAAATACCTCCCTGTTGAGGGCTGCTCCAGCTGGACAACAATTGGCTATCGCAAGAATATATCCACAAACTGTACATAGAGTAAATGGGTAAACCACTCACTAACGGGGGAAATTCTGTTTTGGATTGCTCAAAAAATAAATCAGCTGGAAGGAGTGTTTCCTCATACGGGACACTAAGATGAAGTTAGAATTCTCACAATGTGTTTGCCATTTGGGATGGTTCCCTCAATAGGTGACTGTGCCACATAGGGCTCTGTTTTTGCTCCCATTTATACAACTACACATGGTACACCAACACTTGTGAATCTTCCAAATCTTCCAGAAGTGTTAAAACAAATTCAAAATGAACAATGGGCAGCTCCTGTCTTGGACTTGGGGATGAAGTTAATATGTAACTTTCAAACAGTATCCACAAGTATTTTAAGTAATAAAGGGAAACAGCAGCATTGGCAATACACCAGCAGCTCAGAGGCGTTCCTACACAAGATCAGGAGCGCGAGTTGCCAAAGATTATTTCTGAAACTTATGCTAGAATAGGTTGGAATAGTTTGGGGGCAGACCAAATAAACCACAATTACAAGGTAATTCCTGTAAAAGTAATAGCAAGCCGGTACAAGGGGGCTCTAAAAACACTGTGATAAACAAAAATCTAACAAAGATAAAACGGGTCAAAGAGGAGAATCTCCCATTTGGAGCCCTCAGAAAAAAGATATAATTTAAGAAATAGGGACACTTTAAAAACTCCTAACAGAAATCAGTATACTGATACTTGTCCATTTCTTTCCAGGACTCACCTAACAATCTGAGCGAGGGTGGTTAGAGCACCGAAACGAATGCCTGAAATCGAGAAAGGAGTCACAACGCTCTTCGGAGATCTTTGGAGATCTTCACAAAAAATGAAGAGAAACTTCCACAACAAAAACCCCAGGTTAAAAAGAAAAAGGTTGAGGCTATTTTGGTTAAACATGCTGCACATATTTAAAAAACTACTGAAGAACAGGACGTGGGAAGTGACTCTGCTATACAGCGTAGCAGAGGTCACAATATGTCATCAGAATCTTATAGACATATTGAATGTGTCACTGACTAACAACTTCCTTGAAGTCGGAACAGCGGACATGCACTTCTCTCCACCCGACAGGGTTTATAAATTATGTATACAAATTGAGGGAGACATAGGGAGTACCATGAAAGTAATTTTCTGGGAAATATTAACACTTAGCTATGATATACTCCTGGCAGAAAAAGATTGGCCATCTGAATTTGTCCGTATAGTCCCACAAGGGGAAGATGTCATTTTGTGTTTTTTCCCGGTCATGATTCCAGATGCAGTAAAAGGCTTACACCACTGATTGGGCTTTGGGGCAAGCAGTAGCGCTGTTCCGCAGCCATATGGGGTGGGATATTGATTACCCTTACCACATCATACCAATAAGATCCGCTCTACAGATCCAACCACAGTACCACTTTAAACATGAGGCTAAAGCACCAGTGAGAGAAATTCTCTCTCAACTCGAGCACTAGGGAGTAATTGAACCCTGCTTCTCTCCTATAAACAATCCTTTGTTTCCTGTATCGAAACTAGAGCATACATATAGAAGAGTCTTAGATTACAGACACTTAAACAGTCAGACACGCACATATGCCATACAAAATTCACATAGCACAGCACTTATAAACAACATAGGCGGTCATTCTGACCCTGGCGGTCAAAGACCGCCAGGGCGGAGGACCGCGGGAGCACCGCCGACAGGCCGGCGGTGCTCCAATGGGGATTCCGACCGCGGCGGTAAAGCCGCGGTCGGACCGGCAACACTGGCGGACTCCCGCCAGTGTACCGCCGCCCCATTGAATCCTCCAAGGCGGCGCAGCTTGCTGCGCCGCCGAGGGGATTCCGACCCCCCCTACCGCCATCCAGATCCCGGCGGTCCGACCGCCGGGATCCGGATGGCGGTAGGGGGGGTCGCGGGCCCCTGGGGGCCCCTGCAGTGCCCATGCCACTGGCATGGGCATTGCAGGGGCCCCCGTAAGAGGGCCCCTAAATGTATTTCACTGTCTGCTGCGCCGACAGTGAAATACGCGACGGGTGCAACTGCACCCGTCGCACAGCTTCCACTCCGCCGGCTCGATTCCGAGCCGGCTTCATCGTGGAAGCCTCTTTCCCGCTGGGCTGGCGGGCGGCCTGTAGTCAGAATTACCGCCGCGGTCTTTCGACCGCGGAACGGTAACCTGACGGCGGGACTTTGGCGGGCGGCCTCCGCCGCCCGCCAAGGTCAGAATGAGGGCCATAGTGTGCAAATAATTCAAAACAACCTTGGATATTTCCAATGTTTTTTTCTGCCAAAATATAGTGCTTAAAAGCCGGGATTTAAGCACCTCCATAGCGCTTGGCTGTCAAATAAAATTTTGTGGACTCCCTCAAGGGTATTAAAACAGCCCAGGACTGTTTGCAGTCCGTGTGACATCAATATTACACAATATTGATCCTGAGGTGTTGTCCTTTGTCAATGACATCTATTTGACAGGTGACAATCAAAACACAGTTACCCCGGGTAGAATGCATTATTTGGGAATTTTCTGCATTGGGCTACAAGTTCAATTTCAAGAAAACAAAAATTGCTTTTCTTAGTGTCCTATTTTTAGGATACAAACTTTCCAATGAGGGAAAAAAAGCCTTGCACCACGCTTTTTAGAAAAGTGCGTTCAGTTACAACCTCCAAATACCCTTAAGAAACTAAGACCTTGACGCAGACCCTAAGGGACTGCCCAGCACAACTTGCAGAGCTTAAAGCTTTAATTCTGGCTTTGGAACTTTCTACATCAGTGGTTTCCAACCTGTGGTCCGGGAATCCCTGGCAGTCCACAAAGCCCCCTCAGGGGGTCCGTGAACTGCTTAGAAAATTTTATAATATTAACAAATTAGTCCCCCAGCATTCAGTAATGACTCATTTAGGGGGTCCCTGGATTCCAAAAATGATTCAGTGGGGGTCCCCGGGTTTCAGTATGATAAAGTGGGGGTCCACAGAAGTCAAAAGGTTGGGAACCACTGTTCTAAATTGATTGTGATTCATATTACTGTGTCCAATCACACAACAAATGCTTACATTACTGGCAACTTAATGGGTTCAGAGATTCCATGGGAAACACCATCTAACACAATTTTTTGTGGGAGAAGGTGACTGATGTCAAGGAGAAGCTGCTGTGGGCTTATGTAGAACATACATTGGATCACCAACGTGTTGGAATACATGTTGTAGAAATTCTTTAGCTGACGAAGCTGCCAAATCTGCAGTTGCTACAGCATCCGTTGCTGTGATTACTCATTCCCAGCCGGGGTTGAGTGATGAAACATTGACTGCTGTAAAAGCTTCGGCTGGCAGCAAGCCCTTACCAAAAGCATATCCTGCAAAATATTCCTACCACTTAGGCACCAAAAACATTGCCTTTGCAACAATACCAGGGGTGGGTGATTGTGTGATCCCCAACCTAGCTCAAATATTAGAGCTAATCAAAGCAGCACATGAAGAGGTTTCTTCTACCCATTTTGGTGTGGTGACAAACATTGCCATATTGCAAAAACATTATTGGTGGCCTGGCCTCTACAAACAGACCAAGCAATATGTCCTTGTTTTAACACTTGCCAACAGATTAAAGGGTCCACCATCTAATGCCCACCACAGACACCTCTCTTGGTTTCCAACAAACCACTACCATGTGTGCACCTGGACCGTTACAGTCCCTTACGATCTGAAGGTGCATACAAATGCATTGTAGTTGTTGTAGATTCGTGCTCCAGATTTCTGTGGGTGTGGCCACAGCCATCAGCTGATGCTCAAACTGTTATTAAAGATTTGCAAGTCTTCATCAGGACATATGCAGTGGCAGCATTCCACTCAGACCAGGGCCCTGCCTTTGTCTCAAGGGCATTCAGGAACACCATGGCAACAATGGGTGTTGCATTGCCTTTCTCGTCTCACTATCATCCTGAGGTAAACGTGATTGTGGAGTGGAAAAACTGAGACTTAAAGCAATCCTTAATAGCTAGGTTATTAGGTTTGGATCGTAGTTAGTTTCATCACCTGCATGGAGTCCAGCGAGCACTAAACAATCTGCCCAGAAGGTCTTTGGGAGGATGTCCCCTTATGTAGTCCTGCTTGGATACCTATGTATGCCCCTGAACTAAATGGCCCTGGTGCTGTGGCGGCAGAAACACCTTTTGACATAAATGAACCTGTCACTGTCTTGCAGGAATTGCAACAGTTCAGTGATGAAAATTCATCTGCACATGACGCCACCTTGGGAGTAAGGAAATTTATCAACATCCACAGGCTAGATTCCTAAAATTGGACATCTGGTTTGTGAAAAGATCTCTGTAAAGAGAGAGTTTGGCCCATCATATAGAGCACTGGTTCCTGTTTTGGGAATACACTGTGCCAGAACTTTTATTCTACCACTCTTGCCTGGTTCTAAAGAAAACCACTTTGTTTCAATTAACAGCGACAAATTGCACCATGTGGCCGATCCTGGACAGTAGGCAAAGAGGACTCCTGAATAGTTCCCGTTCCCCTCTCTCTTCCTATCAGGATGTACCTCTTCAAGCACTCAACAATGCTGCAATTATTTCCCAGAGCATGGGAAGGGCGGAGAATGAACTTTTGTTGATTCCTGTTACCATTTCGTCAAGAAATGTCAAGAATTAAGTTATGCACTCTTCAAATGCTACACCAATGGATGGAATAATTTATTACAAACCACCAATGAGTACAACTACCAGTTCTCTGTCACCTGCACCGGCTCCAGTTTTTGCATAGACTGCTTTCAGTTGTTTTGCCAACATAGATGACTTTTCTTCCCTCTCTTCAGCATCAGCTACAGTACCTGCATCAAAGGCACGTAAGTTTTTCAACTTGATTAAACCTAACTATTTATTTTGTCCATTATCCTATCTATGGATACTATTGACTGTGTTTGCCTTTCTTCTTTGGGTTGGGTTTGTCATTATTTTCTTTCTGCTGATACTTGGTCATTATCTTCCTAAAAGCTCTGTTGAGCTGTGGATGAGGTTTTAAAACATTACGTATCCTCACATAAGGTGCAAAGAGACTTGTCCCTTGTCAACATTTTAGCTATTTCAATTCCTGATGGGATTGTTTGGGACAAAGTACCTTTTGATATTTTTGGCCCTATGTAATGATTCAAATTCCATATGTTTTGAAAGTATCAATGAATGATAATATTACACCAGGGATGTTTCTGATCACTGGGATCTACAAACAGTTGATTCTATGCTTTCTGAACTTCAATACTATATTGTATTTGGAAGTGAAGATGTATATATGACAACAGCGAATAATGGGGAAATGTTTTGTTATCACCATTAGGACATCATTTTCTGCACTGAGCTGGTCCCCAAAAGTAGTTTATAACTATACACAATGGGAGCATTGTCCAACTCCATCAGTGGGGAGTTCCAAACCATATATTGAAAAGTTTCCATATTTTACAAGCCATGTTAAAAACGCAGAGTCGTAGTATTTCAAATTACCCCCTTTCAAAGCAAGGAAAGCATTGCTAATGGATACCAAATTCATTTATTCAAGTTCCTTTGCATACCAATCGGCTATGGAAGGCAATGAGTATTGGATTAAATCGATTGATTTAAAAAGTGTGTGGGAAATAAAAGATTGACAAATACAGGGTAGGGAAGCTTTATTTAGAGCATGCCTTATTCCATTACAAAAAATGTTCCTTAATAACATTATTCAGCAGACAAGTTGCCTTGGACTGGCAAAAATAAAAGAATGAAGGTGCCCAGTATTCCTTCACCATCTAAATTTGACAATTGGCAAAGGATTTTAAAGAACAGCTCTATGGTTTGGTTCAGAACGGCACCTTTAATTCAACACTTTCAGGTCCCAAAGAGTGGTTATTGTGGCCTGTTGACACAACTGGCTATCATGCATGTTTTCTTAACTCTACATAGGGGAAATAGAGCAAGTAGACCTGACCCTCATTATGTCACTACACAACACTCATGTATTGTGACAACATACAGCGTGGGCAAACTTTGTCAACAATGGTTGAAATCTTCCACATTAACAGCTGTAAAAGAATACTTTAGTCTCCTTTCAGAAGAAGTAGACTTACAAGATTTATTGGTAGGTCCTTGAAAACCACTCAGAATGTTTCTTATATGCAATATATAATTAAATGTGGAAGCTTTCGCAAACGGAATCTGCAGCCCAGTTAAGGCAGATAGATTGGAAAAATCTGGAGAAAGCGCTAGGCATTGTCGATAATGGTGTGAATACATTGTCCAACTGCATTTACACTTTAAAAAAACATTGTGTCAGCTGCAATTGACATTATTCAAAATGGCATGTCACTTTTAGACCATGGATAGAATCAACTTACGTCCATTATGTAGTTTAGTTGGAAGTTACAGGCTCTTAAAAATGGCTGCATAACCTGGCAGCACATTAACTATACAGAGTTATTTGCTGCATTTAATTTAACACAGAAACAACACATAATTGCTAAAAAAAGAAGCTAGTTACATCATGCTTAACACTGAAAAGTTAGAAAAGTTGCCTTTTAATTATGTGAAAATTGCATTGTCAGTGTAGTTAATACAAGGAGTGATTACACTGCCCATTGCAACATTCCAATTCACTTCATGTTTCAAACATTTTCCTGTAGGTAGATTCAAACTGTTTGTAAACAGTTACATCCATGAGGTATGTGAGCTGCCCTTTGATTATAGATATTTCAATGGGATTAAAGGGGTCTTTCTTAGTGGTAGTGAATGCGAGACTTCAGTGAGCTATTCGATGATTTGTAAACTGATATCCTTGCACGGAGCATGCAACGATTCAATTGTGAATTTGGCTTGCTATCTGAAGGGTAACACCATGCCTTTGATTGGCTTGGCGTTTCAGTTGCTTTCAAATAGGAGTTACTTAATGCTGAGTGACCAAAGCTGCTACGGAAGGAGACCTGGCGTTCCTTGTGCAATTTCAGTCTCTAAAATTGTGACTTGCTGTGGAAACTTGCTTTTTCCCCCATGCATGAGATACAAGTGGCAGAGACATGGCCTCATATTGCTACTTATATTGCGAATTTTGACAAGCTGAGCAGATTGAAGGCTGTTTTGTTTCAAAAACATTTGGTGCTCACATCAGCCCCCAAAACCTATGACTTCAAGTGGCAAGGTGATCTGCAGAGATACAGTCACTTTTAAATACCATCTATCCTAAACATTTTGGTGAATTGATTAGTTACATTTTTAATCCGTCTAACACCACTGCGATTGTACACTTTTGTAAGGTTGTTGGCTCTGGATTTGTCAGCACTACCCAGACCATCTTTGGAGTTATATCTTCAACCATTCATTCACTCTTTTCAAGTGTTTTTAGAGGATTCCCAAAAACCTTGGCATTATTGATGGTATTCTGCTGCTGCTATTTTTGATTTGCAATGGTTGCTTAATTATAGCAATGAGAAATCATGGAGCTTCCACCAGCCAACTTGGGTTGTGATCGCATGATGCAGTACTTTGGAGCATATCACTCTTGGAAGAACTGGAGAGGAACTGGTCACTGTCATTCTGACTGGTCCTTAGTTGTGTGCAGCCTGTCTTTCACTGCTTCTGGTACCCTTTCGAAGCTGCACTAGAGTTGTTTCTTGCCCTACAAAATATATCATCTATGAACATAAATCTGATGATGTTCTTGGTGAAGGTTCATTTCCTGACTTGTCCTATGAAAATACGATTGTTGTGGGATGCCTTCTATGAGCTTAATCAATGACTATGCCCACAGTGTACTGGGGTCTGCAGTCTTTTGAGCAAGTACCATCATGGTATGTGGTTAAAATTTAGGGGTTTCTTTATCTGTAAAAAATGCAAAGCCTGGAGAAACAGTGAGGAGGTGGTTCCATACCAGAAAGAAGAAAGAAAAATAATATAATCAATAAATATATCATTTGGGATCATGATTTTTGTTAAGCTTTATGGAAATCAATGTGGACATCTCCCAAAATCCGAGTTGCGGTTAACAAGTGAACCCAATGACCACGGGGACCTTGGATAAGTACATATACAAGAAACACTGGTCCCACAGTTGAAAACAATACAATCAATAGAAATGCACCAAATGTTTTTTTAACAATGAGTTATAATAAACTGTAATAAAAAGAACCTTTATAAAAAAAATTAAAAAACACTACACTATCACAAAGTAAGTTTTTAAGAAAAGTTATTTATATACGATTTATTATAACTAATGATTAAAATAACCATTTGGTTCATTTGCATAGATTGTGCTGTTTTTAACTGTGGGACCAGTGTTTCTTGTACATCTCCCAAATTCCAGCATTATTGGTGGGCGATCGCTTTGGCCGCTCTGTACATCCACGTAGAGAACTTGATAATAACATCTCTCAATTGGCATGGTATAATTACATTGTCTCAATCTATGGTAATAAATCAAATACTACAGACTCAGATCCATATTTATGGGCTTTCTAGCGCAGGGCAGTGCAGTACAGTAGATCACAGGAAAAGGGCAGTAACGTGCTGTATTTCGAAAACACAGCACAATCCTTTCCTTTCCTTCTGTGCTGGCATTGTTTTGGCTGCCTAGCATCAATGCAGACACCCTTGCAACATAGTGCAAGGGTGCCTGCTTTGCATGCCGGATTGTTTTTCCTGAATAAAAACAATCCTGAGAGGCTTTTTCCTTTTTCCATATCTGCTGCAGAATGCAGCAGATATTGAAAGAGGGAACAACGAGGAGAAATAAACATATTTCCTCTTGTACAAGTTCTTGTAAATCTGGGAATGCATCAAAATCCATGGATGTTGTGTTGGAACACCCACGCAAATACCCATGGAAATGCCTCCCTCATGTGGAGTAATGTAACACAGCAATTTGCGC
Organism: Pleurodeles waltl; assembly: GCF_031143425.1. Lineage (NCBI taxonomy): Eukaryota > Metazoa > Chordata > Amphibia > Caudata > Salamandridae > Pleurodeles > Pleurodeles waltl. Next base: position 844,060,466 of record NC_090440.1, on the reverse strand, counting down.
TGCGCCACATTACTCGAGATTTATGAAGCCATGCAGGGCCACACAAGGTGGTCCTGCATGGCTTCATAAAACTCACTTAAGTTAATAAATATGACCCTTAGTGGCCACTGGTAGCCCACAGTTAAGCTGAACGGTAGGCATCATTGAGACTCTAATTACAGAAGTCAAAACATCAAAGGCTCCTGGACCCAGCTGTCAGGAATACCAAGAAAGATCACATTAGTACCATAGCTTTATCTAAGAATGCACAGTTTAGGCTATCCTTTAAGCTCAGGAGGGGTAAGGCATGGCAACTACAGAGGACTATAACATGGAAGCTAGACTAGTTTTCACTTCTGAATTGTGGGCATGCCCTTATGTATGCGAGTATAAAAGATCAGTGCAGGCACTGGGCCATTGCCTGGCAAATTCTTCTAGTTGGTTTGGCCTATTTTGCTTCATTCAGTTCATCACTCAGCATTTGCAATGCCTCAATGTTTGTTATTTATATAAGGCCGCCCCAAATGTTGCAGGTCCATTCTCTATTCTTAAGTTATTTAGACAATCTACGATACTGCTTGAGTTACCCAAGAGGTGGAAAATACATTTTTTCAATGCGTCTTGTATCATGCCTGGAGTGACTACGGAAGGAATACAACTGCCTCCCATATTGGTTAATGCCTTTCAGGAATATGAGGTGAAAGCTATTCTTTAATACCATATTCATTTTGGTCATCAAGTATTTATGATCCTGGAAAGAATACGATATCTTGGAAAGATCTTTGAAGCCGACCTCAATAGCCCATGCTCCTCAACTTGTATCTCTATTTCCTCAACAGTATCCAAAGAAACCCCCTCCTTTAAGATCGGAAGAGGCCAGGCTTGGCCAATATAGAACACATGAACATGGAATCTAGGCTAGTTCTGACTTACAGTTTGTGGGCAGGCTTTCTGGGGCCTTATGGGTCAGTGACTATAAATGATCAGTCTCGGCACTGCATCGGTGCCCGCCAGTTTCTATCAGTTGTTTCAGCTTACTTTGCTTCCACAGACCAGTTTTTACTTAGCATTTGCAATTCTTCACTCGGTGTTATTTTTAACCTTCTCTGTTCCCTGCCACTGCTTATCCTCAGAATCCTTTGGTCTCTATCCTTAATTGCATTTTTTGTGCCTATTAAAGTCTTCTGCTCCCTTACTTCTGTGTACTCCGTATCCAGAGGTGTACTGCTGCTCTCTTTCTAAGCAGGACATCGGTTTCATTTGTATCAGCTCCTGTGCTAAGCGTTACACCATCATCCTACTGAACCAGCATATTTCTTCACTCCATTTCAGCAGTCCTGGAGCCTATGCTCTGTCCTTTGGCCCCATAGTCAAGCCCAGATAGGATTGGGGCTAATCACAATATGACTTTGCTGAGCGAGTGTTCAGCTATGAACCACACTGATCTATTCAGTGTTTGATGAGTTACGATCTCTCTCTCTCTCTTTTTCTTTCTTTCTCTCACTCACTCTGAGATAACTGAGCAGTGGTTCTGAGATAATCAGAGTCTGCTGGTGGCATAACTCCGAAGCAGTGTCTCTGGTGCCATAACTCTCCCTCCAATTTTCCTCAGGTTCTTAACCAACGTACTATTCACAACTTTGGTTGGAACAAGTGGACGATTGGCATTGTCAAATATAATTACACTATTATTAAATCTTGTCACCAATGGAATTTGTGTTGCTTGATGAAGCCAAGTTCTTCCTTTTGTGCCCAATACTTCTGAATTACATTTCAAAAAGTATTGAATTTGACGGAAGTCTTGAAATATCAGCAGGGCAGTATTATGGTGTCAATTATTGAATATGGTAACATGTTAAAAAGAAGAAAGCAACAATTTCGTAGTGGGTATAGATAAAAGTGACCAGTTTATTGTAGTGCAAATACGTCCCCGACTAGTGTCTGTCACAGCTGGGGCAATTCTCTCACAAGCCCTCTCTCACCATTTTAATTGAATTCCCTTGAGGGTTTCCAAGAGAAAACCAACTAACATGAGCCTAGGAGGGGAGGTGTTATGCAGTAAGTCCCATTAATAATATACCTGTAACAACCTTACCCCAACTACATAACATATATACATTCATGGATTATAACACATCTCCTTATTATACAATACCACAAAAGGAAGTATAATTGTCCATATTAATGTCTCTGTAGAGCGAAAAAGGCACCAAATTATATTGACAACACAAAGAAATAAGAACTGAATGAGCTGGAACAGGAGCTCTTGAAACATAAGATGTTGCAGTATTGTCATTCTGTATTGTGGACAATGAGTGCAACCAGCGTTACCAAGTTTAGGTCTTTACATAGTCACGTTGCCATGCTGGAAGGTACACATTTCTCTTAATTCTCTTTTCCTGACCCAGGGTTTTGCCTTTAAAATGTTCATTGCCCTTAGACTCCTCAGGTTTTTTAATATAGAGAAAGCCTATCCATAGTCCACATGCGCCCATCTTCCGCTGTACAAACATTTTTTTACTTCTTTTATTCTTTTTCGTTTGCAAAACTTACTGAATTTATTGAGATTGGTGCTTGGTTTCTTTATCAGGATCCATTGTTCCTGTTTCCATACTTGTTTTTTCGTGCCCCATTTTGTATCACATCTTTCTTTGTATTTCTTTTAATTCTTCTCAATTCTTTCTTTCATTTCTTCTTTATGTATTTTAATGGTTTTAGCTTCAAATAGACAATTGGGGATCAATTTAGATCCTGGTCTGCATCCTCTTAATAAGCTAAATGGAGAAACTCCAGTGACCAAATTTGGTGTAGTATAATATGACCACAACATATCTTTCGTGGATTGAACAATAGGTTTAGACGATGCCAAGGCTAATTACACAGATTCTTTGATCATTCTATTGATGCGCCACTGCAAAGTGGTTTTGATATGCTTTATAGCCAAACTTGCAATAAATTGCTTAATTTCCTCAGAAACAAATTGGACCCCATTATATGTGATAAAGGTACTTGGGTCAGCGGTGGTTTGTGATTTGATCGCAGGGGCTTTGACCTCATGCCCGATGTGATCCGACACACATTTTAATTTTAAAGTGTCTGATTACGTTTGTTTCTGCCTGAAGTGAAGTCAGTGGGGCTTCATTTACCATCAGTGATAAGTGATGACAGTGAAGTAGCCTTAAAGTTAAGTGCACATGTCAGGTTGGACTGGTGACTTGCTGTGACCAGCCTGACATGTGCACTTTAGAGCTCACCTGCTTGGGCAATATTAGGGATTCGGGTGGAGCACAGACACAAGTCTCCTAAGGAACCTTGGGTTTTGCCACTCTAGCCAATCCAAGTGCTGCTCTTGTGCTGTTCAGTGACATAGACAACAAGGGAGCAGAGTTTGGATTGGATCATTCAGGAGTCAGGAGGTAAGCCACTAGTCCGACGGTGTGCCTGCACAGAAGATTCAGTGATGCAGTGGCAATAGTGCTGCTCCTCTTTATCACACTGGCACTTGCAGTAAGTCCCGCAGAGGAGCTATCTGTACCAATTCTCATATTGTTTCAAGCCACACAGGGGCGGGGGGCGTAAGGATTAAAATTGAATGTGGGAAGTTGCTTGGCTGCACACCAGTCTCCTTTACAACATTTTTAAAAACTCCTGGTTTTTGCACAGCTCATGCAGTAGATGGGGAGGGGCAGTGGGGTCCCTCGTCTGTGGTAGTGTTCTGCATTCTCAGCAGAGGGAATGTCACTATGTCAGGTTATCCACCGGCCCATTCCCCACAGAAGGAACAAGGGCAGTGTTTTCATATTTATGACACTGGCGTGATTGTCCCCTCGTGTGAACCACTTTTGAAGCATTCATAAATCTCAGGTTCCAATAATGGCCTCTGTGTGCTTTGATCCTCACCCCGTCCCTTACATGAATTGTCCACTGTGTGCTTAGCAAGCAGTTTTACGCCACAGCCCCACCACTTTGAAATGAGGCTCGGTGTTAGACACTGGTCTAAGTTGTGAAACCTACCGGTCATTTGCTGCGCTATGTAGGGCCCTGTGGACAACAGGATGCAGTGCAGTCCCTCCACAGGAGCATTCAGCTGGAAGTAGACAGCTGGGGTTAGGATAGGCTGGGGGGGTTTCAAGGGAGGGTCTAGGGGGAGGGCATGTAGGGAGGGGCTGCAGAAGGGATTGGCCTCTTCTGTGCAGCTTGTCATGCTGCGCTGAGGTTGGCTGATCTGAGTAGGGAGTTGCAGGTGGGTTAAATTATAATCATCATAGCCGTGACCCACGATGCACCAGCGGTGCATGCTGTGCTCCGCGTTTTGGGCGAAGCTGGCCGTAGTGACCTACTCAGGCCTGGCGTCCTAGACCAGGCCTGGGTAGGGATGACGCGTGTGCTGCTGGAGGCAGCACACGGAGTGACGGTGGCTGTTGCCGCATGCTGCTCCCCATCAAAGGGGACAGGAAAGAAGGCAAAAAGCGGGTGGGGCGCAGCACATCCACCCCGTTCTCATTGTGTGACTGAGGGGTAGCCCCAAACAGATGCAGGGCAAGGGGGGCAGAGCCTGTGATTAGAGAACCAGCTGGGGGCACGGCAGGCCCTCTGAGCAGGGCCTGCCATAGGATATGGCTGATCAGAGGGCAGGGGCCTGGTGGGCTGGAGCAGCCCCTGGACCTCTCTGTGGCTGGTTCTCCAGCCTCAGTCCACAAGAAAGGCAAGGGGCAGGGGCTGGGTGGCAGCAAAGGGAAGGGGAAGAAAGTCAGCCCCGCTGCAGGTGGGGTCCTGGGGGGTCCACTGGCTGGCAGTGGGGGAGGAGGGGAGGCAGATTTGAGGTGTGCTGGGGAGCAGATGGAGGCGTGTGGCCAAGGAGAGGGTGGGGTGGAGAAACAGCAGCATCCATCCACTGACTGGTCGGCAATGGACATTGAGACCAGGATTCAATAAAAGTGGAAGCTAGTGGCGGAGACGGAGGAAAGGTGGGCCAGGTTATGCAAGGAGAGTGGGGAGGCGGAGGGGAGGTCACGGCAGGTGAAGAATAAGTCAGTGGGGGTTAGTGGTGGCCACAAAGAAGGGCATGGTTCGGGGCAGGGCAGCTGGGTGTGGGTTCCTTATGAGGAGCGGTGGAAGGATCAGGAGGCTGGTGCGGCTGGTGGGCCAGGCAGCGTGATGGCAGCACAGGGCGCACACGGCCAAGTGCGGTGCGGGGAGTCAATGCCAGCATCAGAGGTTGGCAGAAAGGCGCCGAAGCCAACAGGGTGCAACACGGCCCCAGGATGTTGGTCAGAAGCCATAGCAGGGTCTTCGGCGGCCTTCTCTACACCGTGGGAACACATGAAGCACATGCCTGGCTTATGCCACGGGGGACTCGGGCTGGATGAGGGGCACAAAGTAGTGGATGCAGCGGGTGCTGATGAAGTATGGGGTGTGGACGAAGAGGATGTGTTTGATTTGGATTATGAGGAGGACCTGGAAGACTGGGAGGATGGGGAGATTCACGAAAAAGAGGTGAGCGGGGTACAAGGGAATGGGAAGGGGTGCAGGAACAGCACAACACCCTCTTCTGTTACTGTTTTACAGGCTTCAACATCTACCACCTGAGGGCACGAGGTGTCCCGCAAAGAAGGCTGCGGGCGCAAGTCACTGTTGGATGCTGGTACTCCTAGCCGCGGAGCTCAAGGTAAGGGAGGGCTGGTGGGCCCCATGGGGTGATCGGAAGGGCAGTGCCGGCACGGCTCAGTACAGGTCTATTGGTGTGGGGGAGGACTCGATACACACTACGCCCAGTACAGGTACAGTACTTGTAGGCAGTAAGGACCAGGTGGGAGAAAAAGCGCTGCCACCATAAGGCGGGTACGGGGAGACAGCGGCAAGCGGGACAAGGAGTATGGCACCAAGGATGGGGCCAGGCACAAGAAAAGTCTCCCATATATGGGGCGCGCTATGCCTTTGGGGTCTAATGTAGCAGATTAGACTAAAGCAAGGATATGGAAACACAAGTATGTTGACGTTTTCAAACTCCTTCACAGGGATATTCAGGCGAAGGAAGGTTCTAAAGAGGAGGAGTGGGAGCTGGCACGTAGGCCTAGGGTCCCCATAACTATGGACAATTGGACCTCTGCATTTTTTATTTACGCCAGTATCTACTGTGCAAAATACCCAGACAGGGCCACTGCCATGTTTAACTACATGGACATTATTCGCAAAGCACAAATGCATTTTGGGGGCTTTGCGTGGCTGAGCTATGATGAAGAGTTCAGGGGCAGAGTGAGCGTTAATCCTGAAAAGCCATGGGGTGACGTGGACTCGGAGTTATGGATGCAATGGATGGCCTCTTTGCATTCAGCACCATCCACCCACACAGCTAGTGGTCTCCCAGTGGTTTACAAGCCTTTTCAGCAGCGTCCCACTCAGGGAGGGGCAGGTTAGGAAAGTAACATCTTGCCTGGCATGTTACCCCCATATTTCACTGTATATATGTTGTTTTAGTCAATGTGTCACTGGGACCCTGCCAGGCAGGGCCCCAGTGCTCATATGTATGTGCCCTGTATGTGTTCCCTGTGTGACGCCTAACTGTCTCACTGAGGCTCTGCTAACCAGAACCTCAGTGGTTATGCTCTCTCTGCTTTCCAAATTTGTCACTAACAGGCTAGTGACTAAATCTACCAATTCACATTGGCATACTGGTACACCCATATAATTCCCTTGTATATGGTACTAAAGAACACAGGGTATTGGGGTTCCAGGAGATCCCTATGGGCTGCAGCATTTATTTTGCCACCCATAGGGAGCTCTGACAAATCTTACACAGGCCTGCCACTGCTGCCTGCGTGAAATAACGTCCACGTTATTTCACAGCCCTTTACCACTACACATAAGTAACTTATAAGTCACCTATATGTCTAACCTTCACTTAGTGAAGGTTGGGTGCCAAGTTACTTAGTGTGTGGGCACCCTGGCACTAGCCAAGGTACCCCCACATTGTTCAGGGCAAATTCCCCAGACTTTGTGAGTGCGGGAATACCATTACACGCGTGCACTATACATAGGTCACTACCTATGTATAGCGTCACAATGGTAACTCCGAACATGGCCATGTAACATGTCTAAAATCATGGAATTGTCACCCCAATACCATTCTGGTATTGGGGGGACAATTCCATGACCCCCCGGGTCTGTATCACAGAACCCGGGTACTGCCAAACTGCCTTTCCGGGGTCTCCACTGCAGTTTCTGCTGCTGCCAACCACTCAGACAGGTTTCTGCCCTCCTGGGGTCCAGGCAGCCCTGGCCCAGGAATGCAGAACAAAGGATTTCCTCTGAGAGAGGGTGTTACACCCTCTCCCTTTGGAAATAGGTGTGAAGGGATGGTGCCCATCTCTGCATAAGCCAGTCTACACCAGTTCAGGGATCCCCCAGCCCTGCTCTGGCGCGAAACTGGACAAAGGAAAGGGGAGTGACCACTCCCCTGACCAGTACCTCCCAGGGGAGGTGCCCAGAGCTCCTCCATTGTGTCCCAGACCTCTGCCATCTTGGAAACAGAGGTGTTGGGGGCACACTGGACTGCTCTGAGTGGCCAGTGCCAGCAGGTGACGTCAGAGGCTCCTTCTGATAGGCTCTTACCTCTCTTGGTAGCCAATCCTCCTTCATTAGTAGCCAAACCTCCTTTTCTGGCTATTTAGGGTCTCTGCTTTGGGGAATTCTTCAGATTACGAATGCAAGAGCTCACCAGAGTTCCTCTGCATCTCCCTCTTTGCCTTCTACCAAGTATCGACCGCTGACTGCTCCAGGACGCCTGCAAAACAGCAACAAAGTAGCAAGACGACTACCAGCAACATTGTAGTGCCTAATCCTGCTGGCTTTCCCGACTGTTTCCAGGTGGTGCATGGTCTGGGGGTAGCCTGCCTTCACCCTGCACCAGAAGCTCCAAAGAAATCTACCGTGGGTCGACGGAATCTTCCCCCTGCTAAAGCAGGCGCCAAAAGACTGCATCACTGGTCTTCTGGGTCCCCTCTCATCCCAACAAGCATGGTCCCTGGAACACAGCAACTCTGTCCAAGTGACTCCCATAGTCCAGTGACTCTTCAGTCCAAGTTTGGTGGAGGTAAGTCCTTGCCTCCCCACGCTAAACTGCAAAGCTGTGTTCCGCGTGATTTGCAGCTGCTCCGGCTCCTGTGCACTCTTCAAGGATTTCCTTTGTGCACAGCCAAGCCTGGGTCCCCAGCACTCCGTCCTGCAGTGCACAACCTTCTGAGTTGTCCTCCGACATCGTGGGACTGCCTTTTGTTACTTCGCGTGGACTCCGGTTCACTCTTCTTCTAAGTGCCTGTTGGGGTACTTCTGCGGGTGCTGCCTGCTTCTGAGGGCTCTCTGAGTTGCTGAGTGCCCCCTCTGTCTCCTCCTCCAAAAGGCGACATCCTGGTTCTTCCTGGTCCTCAGCAGCACCCAAAAACCTCTACTGCGACCCTTGCAGCTAGCAAGGCTTCTTTGCGGTCTTTCTGCATTGGAACACCTCTGCAAGCTTCAGCGCGATGTGGGACATCCGTCTTCCAAAGGAGAAGTTCTTAGTCCTCTTCTTTCTTTCAGAGCTCCAAGCTTCTTCCAACCGGTGGCAGCTTCCTTGCACCTTCAGCTGGGGTTTCCTGGCCTCCTGCCCCCCCCGGACACTGTCACGACTATTGGACTTGGTCCCCTTCTCTTACAGGTACTCAGGTCCGGAAATCCATTGTCAGTGCACTGCTGGTGTTTGTTCTTCCTTCAGAATCCCCCTATCACGACTTCTGTGCTCTCTGGGGGTAGTAGGTGTACTTTACTCCTACTTTTCAGGGTCTTGGGGTGCGGTATTTTTCTAACCCTAACTGTTTTCTTACAGTCCCTGCGACCCTCCACAAGCTCACATAGGTTTGGGGTCCATTCGTGGTTTGCATTCCACTTTTGGAGTATATGGTTTGTGTTGCCCCTATACCTGTGTTCTCCTATTGCAACCTATTGTAATTCTACACTGTTTGCATTACTTTTCTTGCTCTTACTTACCTAATTTTGATTGGTGTACATATAACTTGTGTATATTACTTACCTTCTTACTGAGAGTACTCAATGAGATACTTGTGGCATATTGTCTTAAAAAAATAAAGTACCCTTATTTTTAGTAACTATGTGTATTGTGTTTTCTTATGATATTGTGCATATGATATAAGTGGTATAGTAGGAGCTTTGCATGTCTCCTCGTTCAGCCTAAGCTGCTTTGCCATAGCTACCTTCTATCAGCCTAAGCTGCTAGAAACACCTCTTCTCTACTAATAACGGATAACTGGTCCTGGCACAAGGTGTAAGTACCTGTGGTACCCACTACAAGCCAGGCCAGCCTCCTACAGGCAGGTATGGCACAGAGGGCCTCAGTGCCTAGCTGAGGAGCATGTTGGAACTTCAACAAGAGGTTTTGCTCCAGACACCCGTGCAAATTTAAACATGAGTGGTCCAAATGTGGAGGGAGACACCCAGTTTTACAATGTTTTTACCTTGCCAGTCTGGCAGAGCAGTGGAGATCTACCAGGGGCAGAGAGGGGCAAGGCGCTCCTGTGCCAAAGAGTGCCTACTCCAATTAAGTTGGAGAGGTTACTGCCCTGGTTGGGCATGTACCCGGATACGGATATGGCGCTCAAATTGGAATGGGTTTCAGAGAAAGTTTCTGGGTGGGATACCAAGGGCATCGGTTGAGGAGATGGATGGACAATTTGCAGTCAGTTGAGGCCATGCCAGAAGTGGGGGCAACTAAACTGAGAAAAGAAGTGAGAGAGGGCAGAATTGTGGGCCCCTTTTACAAGTGGCCCATGGATGATTTGATGATTTCACCTCTGGGGGTGATACCAAAAAAGAGCAAAGGGGATTTCCGGCTGATACATCACTTGTCATGGCCTGAAGGGACATTGGTAAATGATTTGATCGTGCTGGAGCATACGCAGGTGGTGTACACCTCGGTAGATGATGCCATTCGGCTCATAAGGGGGTATGGCAAGGGGGCTGAGCTGGCTAAGTGCAACATCAAGGCAGCTTTTCAGCTGCTCCCCATTCACCCGAGCATTTCTCTCTGCATGGGATGCAGTTGGGTGGGGCCATTTACGTGGACAGAGTACTGCCCATGCGGTGCATGATTCTTGTGCTTTGTTTGAGGCATTCAGACCTTCTTGCAGTGGGTTTTTATTCAGGTGTCACGCTATTTGGACAATTTCCTTTTTGAGCGGATGCCACATTCTGGCTCGAGTGGTAGCTGGATTTTGGGGTGCCCTTGGCTCCTGAGAAGACAGAGGGCCCTAGCTGTGTTTTGAGCTTTTTGGGCATCGAACCAGACACAATGGCTTTCATGGCATGTGTTAGAAATGGGGTCTTTGGTTGGCAGTCAGGTTACCCCGTGTCCAAGCAAGGAAAATCACTCTAGTCAGGGTAAAAGAGACTATTACCCTCAGCTAACCCCCACTCACTCCCTTGGTAGCTTGGCACGAACAGTAGGCTTAACTTCAGAGTGCTAGGTGTAAAGTATTTGTACCAACACACACAGTAATTCAATGAAAACACCACAAAATGACACAACACAGGTTTAGAGAAATAGAACATATTTATCTAAACAAAACAAGACCAAACCAACAAAAATCCACAAGTCAAGTTATCAATTAAAAACCAAAAAGAGTCTTTATGTAATTTTAGACACCATGCTGATGCTGTTAGCGTGGAAATGTACCTGGGCGTGTCAAAAATAACCTCACACGGGCGAGTGTGCGTCAAAAGGGGCTTGCGATGCGTCGATATCACTCACGAGTGAGACAGTGTGTAGTTTTTCCTTCAGTCGGGTCAGTGTGCGTCGTTTCATGTCTCTGCAGGAGAGCGATGCATCGATCTGAACAGCACTCTTGGGTCCAGGCAGGCATTGCGTCGTTTTTACACGCCTGGCGATGTTAGCATCAGAAATCCTGCTGCATGATGATTTGAAAACCACGCAGCGCGGGTTGCGATCTCACCAGCCTCCATCAGCGACGCTGTGCGTCGTTTCTCCAGCTGTGTGTGTCGATCTTCCAGCCACGCTGCAGGCGAGTGTCAATTTCAGCCGTGAAGCCGGCGGCGTGTCGATTTTTCAGCCGCGTCTCGGAGTTGTTTCGATCTTTTCCCCGCATGGCGGTCTGTGCGTGGATTTCTCACTCTTGTTCTGCCAGCTTCTCCTTTCAGGGTCCCAGGAACTGGATGGGCACCACTTGGTAGGGTAGGGGTCTCAGCAGAGGCTCCAGTGGCTGGCAGAGAGAGGTCTTTACTGTCCCTGAGTCTTCAACAACAGGAGGCAAGTTCAGTTTCAAGCCGTTGGAGAGTTCTTCACAAGAAGGAAGGCAAACAAAGTCCAGTCTTTGTCCTCTTGCACAGGCAGAAGCAGCAACTGCTGGATAACGCTACAAAGCAAAGTCACAGGCAGGGCAGCTCTACGTCCTCAGCTCTTCAGCTCTTCTCCAGGCAGAGGTTCCTCTTGGTTTCCAGAAGTGATCTAATATCTGTGGTTTTGGGTGCCCTTCTTATACCCATTTTGCCCTTTGAAGTAGGCGTACTTCAAGGAAAAGTCTCTCTTGTTTGTGAAATACTGCCTTGCCCAGGCCAGGCCCCAGACACACACCAGGGGGTTGGAGACTGCATTGTGTGAGGGCAGGGACAGCCCTTTCAGGTGTGAGTAACCACTCCTCCCCTCCATCCTAGCACAGATTGCTAATCAGGATATGCAGGCTACACCCCAGCCCCCATTGTGTCAATGTCTAGAGAGAGGTGCAACCAGCCCAACTGTCAAACTGACCCAGTCAGGGAATCCACAAACAGGCAGAGTCACAGAAATGGTTTAAGCAAGAAAATGCTCACTTTCTATAAGTGACATTTTCAAACACACAATCTTAAAATCAACTTTACTAAAATATGTTTTTTTTAAATTGTGAGCTCAGAGACCCCAAACTCCACATGTCTATCCGCTCCCAAAGTGAATCTACACTTTAATCATGTTTAAAGGCAGCCCCTATGTTAACCTATGAGAGGGATAGGCCTTGCAACAGTGAAAAACAAATTTAGCAGTATTTCACTGTCAGGACATATAAAACACATTAGTATGTGTCCTATCTTAAACATACACTGCACCATGCCCATGGGGCTACCTAGGACCTACCTTAAGGGTGTCTTACATGTAAGAAAAGGGAATGTTTAGGCCTGGCAAGTGGGTACATTTGCCAAGTCGAATTGGCAGTTTAAAACTGCACACACAGACATTGCAGTGGCAGGTCTGAGCCTAGTTTGCAGAGCTACTATTGTGGGTGGCACTACCAGTGCTGCAGGCCCACTAGTAGCATTTGATTTACAGGCCCTGGGCACCTCTAGTGCACTGTACTAGGGACTTACCAGTAAATCAAATATGCCAATCATGGCTGAACTAATTACATACACATTTTGTATTGGAGCACTTGCACTTTAGCACTGGTTAGCAGTGGTAAAGTGCCCAGGGTTACAAAAACAGCAAAAACAGAGTCCAGTACACATCGACAACCTGGGAAACAGAGGCGAAAACTTAAGGGAGACCACACCAAGGATGAAATGTCTAACAGCGTGTCTGCCTGCTGTGAAGGTTGAGGAGATTCTACTATTTTTGCGGCAGATCAGGTTGAAACAGAAGATTGAACTGCGCGTGGCCCAACAACTCCTGGGTTTCCTTAACTTTGCATGTAGGGTGGTCCGGGGTGGTAGGACTTTCTGTAGGCGCATGGGGTTGGCGATGTCAGATGCATCCCTCCCTCATCACAGGATTCGGCTGACCATGGCTTTGCGAGAAGACATCAAGGTATGGGACATGTTCTTGACACAGTTTAACGGGGTCTCCATGTCCTTTCGGTAGGTCAGCAATTCCATTGCAGATTCCCTGTCTCGTTTGCAGTGGCAGCATTTCTGCCAATTGGTGCCCAGTGCAGAGGAGCACAAGACAGCAGTCCCGGCAGACATTTGGGAGTGGGGGGCGTGATGGTCATGAGACTGGTGGAGATGTTGCTAGCAGCATCAACCCTCAGGAATGATCGCCTAGCATAGCTGGAATTTCTCGAATTTTAAGTTTTTGGAGGGCAGTTCTGGAGGCAGGAGCAAAGGATGCTTGAGGCTCGGGTGCTGCGTTTTGTTATATTTTTGTTTCAGAAGGGTTTATCGCCAGCCACGATTGGGGGCAAGTTGGATGGAGTGTCCTTTTATAGGAAGTTGTTTTTTGGCTGGAACCCGGTGAAGGATGACATTTTGGGAAAGATGCTGAACGGTTGGGGAGAGTGCGATCAGGGTCAGGTGGTGCAATGCGTGAAGCTATTACGTCTAGGTTGCTTTTGGACATCTTGCATGTCCTGCCCGTTTGTTGTGTGAATATACATGAGGTGGCTCTTTGTCGTCTGTGTATGATATGGATGTTTTTTTGGGCATTTCGTGTGTCTGAATTATTAGGTGTGGGGAAAGCTTGTGGTGTAAGGGTGAGGGTAATGCAACAACAGGATGCAAGCTTGGGGATCTGGTTGAGGTGATCAAAGACTGATCAACTGGGCAAGGGGAAGTGGATATGGTTGGACAGAGGGGTAGTGTTGGAAGCCTGCTCTGTGCTGGAATGGGACATTTTCAAGGAGCACAGGGAGAGTCGACAGGAGAGTGTGTTTTGTCATGAGAAAGAAGCTTACAGCTTTCCATTTGTTGTCCATTTTCAGAATGGTTTTGAGATGCCTGTGGAGGCAGGTGGGTAATTTTGGTACTCACTCCTTCAGGACTGGCACGGCCTTATGCAACTGAGGCAGCCCAGTTAGGGTGGGATTGGGATTGAATCAGGCGTATTGGGAGGTGGCGGTCCAAATATTGTGAGAGATATATAAGGGCCTGATTTGATGCTTTTCAGGGACGTGGTAGGTGTGCCAAAGCTGGGGAAAGCGTTCGTTCTTCAGGTGTGGGGTTTCTGAGATCGGGGGGATATTGTTGCACACTGACATTTGTTTCTCCTTCCAGGTTGCGTGCATGGCCCAGAGAAAGATAAGGTGGTCACATAGGTGGTTTGTCACTCTTTCATTCATTGGGCGGCTAAATATGCGGAAAAGCAGGTTTATGGACGATCTCTGGGAATTCCGAGTAGCAGGCACGAGGCGTTGTGGTGGGGAAAGCGCAGAATGAGGTGGGGCAATTTGCTTCCTTTTATCACATCGATTATGCCGACATGGCTATGTCCGGGTGTATTGGTATTACACCTTGGGAAGAATGATCTGGTCCATTTATCTGGGCTCACCCTACTACTGCACATGCAACGGGATCTGGCATTGCTAGCACAACATGAATGGGACTTGTTTAGTGTGGACGGAATTTGTGCCCAAGAGGAAATGGAGAGGAGCACTGAAACATGGGGCCATTGAAAGGGCTTGGAGGAAGCTCAATAGGACTATGCGGGTTTTCTGCTGGGCGCATAACATTAAAGTGCTAACGCACAATGGGATAAAAGAGGAGGAGCAGGTGCTTTTCAGGGATGACGCTGTGCATCTTCTAGAGATGGGGAATGCCCATTACATGTTGGAATTGCGTGTCTTGCTGACCAATATGTGGGGGGACAAACTTTGGCGGAGTGAGCCTGTTGGAAGGGCATGAGGTGTTGCAGTGGGTTCGCTGGTGGGGCAGCAAAATGCCAAAAGGGTTTGTGCTTGGTGGCAGTAGATGGAGGAGGGTGGAGAGTCAGACGCGGGCCTGTCCACCCTTCCAGGAAGGAAAAAGAAGCAGGTGAAGAATGACAGACTGGGGAATGCCCGATTCAGACAAGGGGATGTATGGGAGAATGGAAGTGGAGGCTGGGTGAACGAACGATAAGTGGGGGAATTAAGTGAGAATGGAAGACGGGGGAGTTACAAATGTTAAAGATGAAAAGTTGTTTACTTAAAGTTCCACTTATGTTAATGTATTATTATGATGAGCAAGCCTGTCCTAATAATTGGCCTTTTACACTCGTCAACGGGTGTCAGAGTCTATGTCCTGAAGTTGTCTTCATTTTATTGTTAAAGTGTTTACTGCCTCCTCTGAACACATTATCCCCTAAGGGGTTTGGATGAGATGGGGTAAATGCACAATTTTTGCTCCTAGCTTCTTCTTGACACTTGTCAGAGTTCATTAGCCTCAATCTATGTTCACGCACCATTGTTGTGGAGTGTGCTAGTACAGATAGCGCACTTTCAGAAAATATGCCCTCAGTACCAGGATCATAAAAAAACAAGCACAGCGGCTAACAGACTGCAAGACATTGCCAAATTAAAGAATCAAAGATACAATGTGCAACACTAGTTTACTAAATAAAATTGCAATATTTGCTGAAAGACTTCCCTGCAGTACGTTTGGCTCCTTGAATTGTAAAATGTCATGGTTTGCCCTTCCCAGTAAAGAAATACATAGCAAAGAAAGTCAAATTTGAAAACGAGCAGATGGTGGCTCTGTCCTGTTGGATATTTTCACTCTTATTTCTTAAGAAATGGAGGGCAGAGATGAAACTCATGTCTGACTGGTAATACTCACCTCATAAGTCTTCTATTGCCCTGACCTACCTTGGAAGTTCTGCATGCTGGCACAGGACATATGCTATGAATTAACCCCGAGTATTTGCCTTTTAATGAACTAGACACACAAACTTAGTATTACAAGTGTTCATCAGGATCCTCTCTAAGGAAGGAACCCTTTTAAAGGCATTGTCGAACTGCATTGTATCCCCCTGTAGGACTGTCCTTATTTTTAGAATCATCTCCTGACCCAAGACTTAAGTGCCCTCAATGATTGCTGGCAGGGTGGTTGGCGGGGGATAGATGGGTGGATGAGTGAATGGGAGAGTCTCTAGAAGGATGGATGTATGGTTGCATGAACCATTTAATTAATGCAGTAAATGATGCAAACATGGATAAACTAATGAGGGATGTTTGGGTGAATGATGTATGGGCTGAATGTCCTTATGTCAGCTGGACTTGCTAAAATTCGACCCTAACTTTTACACCGACCACATTAAAATGTCACCAGCCGCCACTGCTTGGAATACCTTTGTTGCCAAAAACGTCAGACAAGAAATGAACGAGGTTTTTGGTGTTAATGCAGTTTACAAATTTTATAGTAACCTATTTAGGAAAATAGTCAACGAGGACTATCATAAATAACATAATGTGCCAAGTTTAAGTAAACATGGTAACAAAAATACTGATGGGAAACGGGTGCAAATCTGGTGAAAACACCCTGCCTCAAGGCACCTTGTCTTGGTAAACTATCAGACTTTGAATGGACAGCAGGGCATCTTTTAGTAACACTTGATGTAAATTCTCTTTACACTTCTCAAACAACAAGGTCTTTTAGCTGTGCAACAATTTCTAGAAACCAGAGATGCTACATTGTATGAACATACTATGAGGTTATTGGAGCTGATTAATATTGTTATACATAACAATATTTTAACACACAATAATTTGTGGTACCGTCAGACCCAGGGTCTGGCAATGGGGGCAAAATTCTATTAATCCTTTACCAACCTACACGTGGGTTGATTCAAGAAAGGTCACATGTGGTCCAACTGCCTTGCTGAATTCAATTAACACATCATCTATCGGGCTGCTGCATTGATGATGTCATCATGTTCTGGTTAGAAAGTGTTGACCAACTGCTCCTCTTTGTACAACACTTAAACATCAACACATACAACATCGCTTTCTCATATTAATATGATAGACATCGGATTGACTTTCTGGATGATACTCTCTATAGAATAGAATACTATTTGTTCCAACCTATATAGGAAACACAGCATGCAATGCTATTTTACATGCTATAAGTGCTCAGCCCATCTCTAAAATCAGAGCAATACCATTTGGTGAGATGACAAGGTTAAGATGTAACTGCAATAAAGACTCCAGTTCCCTGACAGAACTTAATAAAATGGAGATTGGATTCAGGAATAGGAGTTACCCCAAGAAATTCCTTACTAGTGCTAGAAAAAGAATTCTGAATACTAAACGTGAAATATTGGTGTCTCATACTCCCAAACGTAACAAAAAGACTCACTTTCATCACTCTGTACAGTCCACTGAGTCATCAGGTCTACAAAACCTTAGACAAACATTGGCATCTTTTGCAGATGTATAGTACCTTAAAAAATGATATTGCTAAGAAGCATACCATTGTACACAGTAGGGCCAGAACATTACGAGACATATTATGTCACAGTTTTCAAAGGTCTATTTCCAAAACTTGGTCGACCCCACCACCTAAAGGTTTTTTTGTTGTTGTGGTGTGTGTAATGTTTGCCAGTTTGCTATGGACAAGACTTTCTGTTTTCAGTACAATATGAATAAACAATATACCATTGAGAGGTTCATCAATCAATCAATCAATCAATCAACAATTTATATAGCGCGCTACTCATCCGCAAGGGTCTCAAGGCGCTGGGTAGGGGAGGGTGGGGGTCCATTACTGCTCGAAAAGCCAGGTCTCGAGTTGCTTCCTGAAGGAGAGATGTTCCTGGGTCTGCCGTAGGTGGATGGGGAGGGAGTTCCATGTCTTGGCCGCCAGGTAGGAGAAGGATCTTCCTCCGGTGGTGGTTCTGCGAATGCGTGGTACGGCGGCGAGGGCGAGGCTGGTCGATCGCAGCTGGCGGGTGGGCGTGTAGAAGGTGAGGCGGTTGTTGAGGTACTTGGGGCCCAGGTCGTGGAGAGCCTTGTGTGCGTGGGTGAGGAGTCTGAACGTGATTCTCTTGTTGACGGGGAGCCAGTGCAGGTCTCTCAGGTGGGCGGAGATGTGGGCGTGGCGGGGGATGTCCAAGACGAGTCGTGCGGAGGCGTTCTGTATGCGCTGGAGTCCCTTCTGAAGCTTGGCTGTGGTTCCTGCGTAGAGGGCGTTCCCGTAGTCCAGTCGGCTGGTGACGAGCGCCTGGGTGACCGTTTTCCTGGTTTCGGTGGGGATCCAACGAAAGATCTTTCGGAGCATGCGCAGGGTGTTGAAACAGGATGACGAGACGGCGTTGACTTGTTTGGTCATCAAGAGGGAGGAGTCCAGGATGAAGCCCAGGTTTCGTGCGTGGTCCGTTGACTTGGGGGTGGTGCCCAGGGCAGGGGGCCACCAGGAGTCGTCCCAGGCGGAGGGAGATGATCCCAGGATGAGGACTTCCGTCTTGTCTGAGTTCAGTTTCAGACGGCTGTTCTTCATCCACTCGGCGACGTCTTTCATTCCTTCTTGTAGGCTGGCTCTGGCGGCGGCGGGGTCGTTGGTGAGGGAGAGGATCAGCTGGGTGTCGTCGGCGTAGGAAATGATGTTGAGGTTGTGTTGGCGTGCGATGGCCGCGAGGGGGCTCATGTAGACGTTGAAGAGGGTGGGGCTGAGCGAGGATCCTTGTAATAGTAAGAATGTAATAACAGATTTGTTGTATATTGCATTATCTGTCAATGTGGCCACATTTACATCAGCAGCACCATAAGACCATTAAAGGAATGCATCCAGGAACATCTTCATGCCATATGGAACAACAACAACACCTATCCTCCAGCTGTCCGTTACAACATGGCCCATCAGCACTTTGAAGTGATCATAATCAAATTCCATGGTTTGGATGTCGTGGAACCCCTCACCCAAGGAGGAGAGAGAACGCTGGCCTTGAGACAGCTCAAAAGCAAATGGATTATTCAGCTCAGGGGAGTTGACAAGTAATTATATGTATTTTATGATTCTGACTCCCTTACATTATTCATGTTATTGCTGCATGGCTACATTCATTCTCCTACCTGTGTACAAGCTTCCATGTTATTTTAATTTACGTTATCTCAAGAGGTGGTCTATGTACTTATCTCGGCTGAATAATTTTTCCAGAAGTTTCGTGGACATGGACCAGTCTTAGGCCCCCATTATGAACTTGGCGGTTGAGACTAAAATGCCGGCGGCGGAGCAAATTTCCGCCACCGGCATGGTGGTCTCGACCGCCACATAATGTACACAATGGGGACTGCCACAGGCGGCCCTCCACCACTGCCAGACTGCTGCCGACAGGCAGCCTGATGATGGCAGAATTCTTCATCCGACAGGGCAGCGCCGCCCGGATAAAGAAGCCTTGTTCTACCAGCCATTCCCTGGCGGTTTCACCTGCCAAAGAAAGGCTGGTGGAAGGGCTGCTCTTGGCATGGGCAGTGCGGAGCCCCTGTGCAGAGCCCCATCGCGTAGGCCACTGCCCGATTTACGGGCAGTGATCTGCACAAGGGGTGCTGCTGCACCCGCCGCAGTGCAGCATTGACGATGGCTCCATGTGAAGCTGTCAGCAATGTCCTGGCCCAGCATTCCGCTGGGCCAGCTGGCGGAAACACTGTTTCCGCCCGCTGGCCCAGTGGAATGATGTTTATACAGCTGGTGGGGTCTCAAGGGGGCTGGCGGTCTATGTTAAGACCACCAGCATGAACACGGCGGGAAATCCCGCCGAGTTCATAATGACTACCTTAGTCTTTTTATGACTTTTATGCCTTCATGTTTGTGTACCTTTGGTGTATATTCTCAAATCTTTAATCTATATAATTTTGTACTTTTATACTTACACTACATAGAAGCCGATGGTTGTGCACTTGCATGCTTCATGTTTTTTTGACATTTGGTTCTTCTTATAGATTGTTTCTTGTGGAATACCAAGTTTGTCTGTGCTTGCACTTTGCTGTTTACATACCGTGCTTTATTTTGCTGTTGTTACTCCCTTTATCTTTTATATGGACTTTCTATTAGTATAGCGTAGCTCCATTACCTTCTCCCCACTTATACTAATTTCATGGTCCCCTTACCATTACTAATCGATTCAGGGACCCTATTCTTCTTACGCATGGTTACTACAATTTTCTGCCAGTGACATGTTTCTGAGCTACATCTTTATGCACCTTGGGACAGTGACTCTTTCCACGAGTGGCCTTCAGATATTGTACCACTTTTTCATTTTTCACACTAGCCCTAGTCCAGTCAGCGCCCAATTGTGACTGCCGTCCATGATAATTATGTTAAGATAGCTGAGCTACTCATTGAGCTACTGAGAGAGCATAGCATATATAATCTATATTAACATGAAATGTTTATGAATTAATGTGTGATAATGCTGCATAGAAACTGTAATAATAATTTTGCTTAAACGTGCACCTGAAATGTGACCACGGGGAGTGGCCGCCAATGTATACGTAGACTAATAATGATGACTAAAATGTTTATATTATGTTTAAATAAGTTTGTACTAATGATTGCGTTATTGAATCTGTGCTGAAATCCTCATAGGCCTTAAGGTAGCATGAGCCGAAGCTTAGCTGCTTGGCTCTCATATTAAATGTATTTTCTAGTTTGCAGTGTGCTGACTCATAAAAGGACACAACCCTGCATGTTCTTTTTCCTTCAAACTAGAAGATGAATGTAACCATGTTAGATCCGTTCTCACAGCCTTTTTCTTGTTTGCAGAATAAATGTTAAAAACAAATTGAAACTGTGTAGATTAATGTAATGTACAAGGTCATTCAAACCGGCGAAGACAATGGAACTGCTGACCAAAAGATGTGCAAAGAATTACAAAAAGATGAAATCATACCGGATGTGCCACCTCTGAAAATGTCTATTATGGGGACCAATCAAAGACTTGTAAAATAATATGGGGTGAAGAGTTAGGTGACCTAATGTATTTTCTGATAGGTTAAAGATAGTGGGGTATAACAAATGTCCAAAAGAATTTTGGGGGAATGTACAATGGAAAAGGGATAAAAACCCATGTCACGGGGAGACATTTAGGTGGGTTAGGGAATGCTATTGATTTTATCCAGAAACTCTGTCACTCTGTTTGATGACTTGTTGCTTTACTTTAAACCATCCTCGCTCTTAGATTTGTCCATGTTACACTTTACCTCCTTATGAGGGAAGTGCCCTTTTGCCCCAGAGCTGAGTTTTGACTGATGGCGAATTGACTGATGTCCTGAAGACGAAGACTGAACCTGTACGCTGACCTAAACCTTGGAGGGTAATTATGACAATGCATTTGTGATTTGTCTGTTTGCTTTCCTTTCTAGGTACCAACTGCTTACTTTTTGACAGAGACCCTAGTTAGATGTTTTCCAAATTAGTGTTCTAAATTGTTTTGCATGAAGCCCAACATGCTAATGCTAATCACTGGTTAGGACAGGTGTTCACTAAACTGATGTAAATAGACAAACAACCAAATCAATGCTTTGTTGAACTGACGCGTTTTTGACACTCTGCAAAATTGTTCTATGTTTACGCTGTGTTATGTTCTGATGTTTGTGATTCTCGCTTTAATGAAATCTTATCAAAGTTGCCATGTCGTGACTATGCTATTATGTTTCTTGGTTTTGAGATTAACTCATCTGCTCTTAGATTGTAATTATTAGGGAATAAAATTTCTAAAATTCTACTAAACTGGTGTGGTTATTCATGGCTGCAAGGTCATGGTAGAGTTTTGAATTGATTAATGACTTTGAAATGTATTGTTATGATAAATATTGATGACATTATTGACGTATTGATTGACATATTGATTAGCTATCTCGTCCTAAAGTGCCTCTCAACTGGGTCAAAAGATTAATTGGCCTAAAACGAGTCCTGATGTGTAATAAATTATCATAAAGTGACGCTTTATCACTACTAATCCATTTTGTTCTCTTTCAACAGAACAACATTGCGGCTCCATTTACGCCGATCTTAGCCCTCCACAGCTCTCTATGATAAGATATTTTCTCATTCCTCATCACTTCTTTTCTAATTTTTTGGTCCATTTTTACTCATATTTTCCTTTGTTCAATGTAGACCATTAGCATTATATACTTTTGTTTATTTTCCTTTTAAGATGGCTGTTGCCACTTTTTATTTTGAGAATGGGACTCGCTTGTCCTTCTATCACTTTTATCTTTCATGCAGTTCTAATTACCCCACGCTCAGCGCTTCACATGCTCTACAGGTTAAAGATTGTTTTACTCTCCGCAGTATTTCCTTTCGTAACTTTTGGGTCCATTGCCACTCGTGTTTCCTTTTTGTTAAACGTGCACCATTAGCAGTATAGGCTATGCCTCTGATTATTCTCCTTCTAAGATGGCCGTTGCCATTGTGCTTTTGTGAATGGGACACATTAGTCCTTCTTTCATGTCTACCTCTCAACTCAGTGGCCTTAATAGAATGTCGCTTTTTTCTTGTTTTCTGTTTTGACATAATGAGGGTGTTTCCTGCTTATTTATTTTGAATTCACTTTTACATATATCGTTTTATATTGTTCCATTATTTGCAGCCCTGAGATAGTCCAGAGGACGAAATACATGTCTGCTGCTGTTTTGCTTTGGATGTTGTTACTGTATCATCGATGGAATAAATTTACACAGTGACCATACTTGGTTGATTATACTAATTGGACTTCAATTGTTTATTCTTTCAGTGTGCTCTGGTGTCTAGTACTTATGTATAGGATCTATGATGTCGAGACGTAGCTTGCCTCATAGCGGCATCTGAAGAGGTTCTAAAGGGATTTGCCTAGTGTACTTGGAATTGCCATTGAGACTGAATGCATGACACTCTTTAACTAACTCTGCTGTTATCAAATCCATGTATAGGGACCAGAAATCAGCTCTTATTTTGCTCTTAGTAAGATTCCCCCGTAGATGGCCCTCATGAGCTAATTAATATATATGTTCTCTTATTCTCACTAAGGGAACAAACTTTTCAGATCTTATATTCTAGTAATGTTGCAGCTCTACAGGTAGTTCCTTATATATCTCGGTCCACCCCTTGATGATTTTTTCTTTAACCAATTTCAGTGGCTTATCCATGAACATGTATTTTTCCCCATTCATCTGTCAATAATGCTAGGATGTTTACCAGCATGACAGACATTTCCTGCTTACGGTCTTCACCTGTATTGTTAATAGGTAGGCGAGACAAAAAAAAATCTGCTGCTGAATTCCCTGCACCTGGAACATATTTCATCTTGAAATTTAAATTTTGCTGGCTCAAAACCCATTTGAAATCATCAGGTGTAGTTGTTTTCATATCTCTTTTTTAGAGAACACAACAATCAAAGGTTTAGGGTCAGTCTTTAACACAAAAGGCAGACCCCCACAAATAATATTTGAAATGGCTTGTTGCCCAAAAGCATGGTAAAGATTATTTTTCTTTGGTTGGGAAATGTATTTCTGCATCTTTCAGGGTTCTACATGCAAAGGCAACTATTATTTCTTTGCCTTTATAAACCGGAGAAGGGGTAACCCTTAAGTTCTTATTACTGGCATCTCTGGTAAGTATAGTGTCAAGTTTACTGTCAAAATTGCCACTGCGTGGAGCTAGTGTAATGGCTTCTTTAATTTTATTAACGTGTTAGTGTCTTCTTGCATTCATTCAAATTGGGCACCTTTCTTGTGCAGAGACTTAATAGGTTGAACTAGATCTGAGAAGCTTTATATGAATTTTGACATTTAGGCCCATATTTATACTTTTTGACGCACAACTGCGCCAACGCAGTTGTGCGTCAAAACTTTTACAGCCGGCTAACTCCATTCCAACGCGCCATGCGGGTGCCTTATTTTTGGCATGACGTTAGCCGGCGCTGCGGACTGGTGTGCGTCAAAAAAAATGACTCACACCAAGCAGCGCCGGCGTATGTGAAAATGTGGGTTGTGCGTCAAAAAATGGGGCAAGTCAGGTCTGAGGCAAAATTCAGACCTCAAACCGGATTTGCGCCATTTTTTTTGACGCCCAACCTCCATTGACATGACTCCTGTCTTAGCAAAGACAGGAGTCATGCCCACTTGCCCAATGGCATTGGGCATAGTGGCATGTAGGGGGGCCCAAATCAGGCCCCCCTATGCCACACAAAAAATCTGAAAAAAATACTTACCCGAACTTACCTTTACTTCCCTGGGATGGGTCCCTCCATCCTTGGGTGTCCTCCTGGGGTGGGCAACGGTGGTAGGGGGTGTCCCTTGGGGCAGGGGAGGGCACCTCTGGGCTCCTTCCGAGCCCACAGGTCCCTTAACGCCTGCCCTGACCCAGGCGTTAAAAAATGGCGCCCATCAGGCTGTGCGTCGTTTTTTAAGGCCCACCCCCTCCTGTGCGTCAAAATGACGTCGGAGTACAAATATGGGGCACAGGCATTAAAGTAATTTTTTGGAAGGGAACGCCTACCTTGCATATAATTAACGCAAGGCTGGTTCCCCCTTCCAAAAAATGACGCACATGGTGGAATTTTGACGCCCGTGGGGTCGGACGTCAAAGCATAAATATGGGGCAGGGTTTGCGCCGATTGTGCGTCAAAATTTTTGACGCACATACGGCGCAAACAGAGTATAAATATGCCCCTTAGGGTCATATTTACAAGCCCCTTGTACCACCTTGTGGTGCCCTAGTGTCATTTCTGTTTTATTTTTTTTTTACACTAAGGCGTCGCTAAGCAGGCCCCCATCATGCGTCATATTTGTAAAGTGGTGCAGTGCTAGCATTGTGCCACTTTGTAACTCCTTGTGCCACATTATACCTGCTCCAGGTACAATGTATGCAAGTGGGGTGCCCCCCACTCAGGAAGACCCAAACAAAATGGCGCAGTGAAATTTACAAGAGTTCACTGCTCCATTTTAGTGTCCTTTTTAACGCCATGCTATTGCTTTATCCTATGGGCCTCCCTGAGCTTTGCCGTACTAGCACCAAAAATTTGGGTGCTAGTCCAGGAAAGCGCCACAATAGCATAAAAATGTTGACACTATTGTGCTAACGAAAACCATGGTGCACTGTATTCTAAATACATCGCTACTGTTGTTAGGGGGGGACGCAGTGTGATGCAAGGAAACTGGCGCATCGGAGCTGATGCACAACTTCCTTGTAAATATGCCCCATAGTCTGCTAGACCCAAATATGATTTGACTTTATTTTTATTTCTCTGAAATTTTGGCTTTCACAACCAATTCAATAAAATCCATTTTGTCTTTTATCCCTTCACTGGAGAGTGTATGACCCAAGAATTCAACTGAAGCAACTCTTATTTTCCATTTATTTTTCTTGATAGTAAGACCCACACCCTTAAGTTTATTTAAAATCAATCTCAAATTGTGATTACGTTATTCTTCAACAGCCCATATATCAAAATATCATCTTGAAAGCAAATCATCTTATCCACTCCTTTAAGAACATGCTGCATGATTCTCTGGAATGCTGCAATGGCAGAAGCTAGCCCAAAGGGCATTCGCAAGAACTTGTATGTTCTGGAATGTGCGGTGAAAGCTGTGAGTATTTGTGATTCTGGATGGAGCACAACCTTGTGGTTTGCCGATGACAGATCTAAAACTGTGAACTATTTTGCATTATGTATGACACTCAGCATCTCATTGATTTTTGGAAGTGAATGTCTAGCCACTCAAATGTTTGTATTCAAACTTCTCAAATCACCATAAAGGCAATTGCCTTCTTTCTTAGAGGTCAACACTTTTGGAGCCAACCGTTCAGATCTTTCCACTGCCTCTATAATACCTTGTTCTTCCAATCTCTTTAACTCTTCTTTTAAAGGTGCGCCCATCAAAAGAGAAATTAACCTAGTTTGCTAAGCAACAGGTGTTGCATTCGATGTTAGCTTGATTTTGTGCAAGTAGCTTTTTATTTACCCAATTTGTCATCAAACACTTGTAGATATTCTTCATATATATGTCTCTCCCTACTAGAGATCTGTCTACTAAGAACTTGCTCTTCATTTGTAGGATCTAATGTTATGCCTGAATCTCTTTGGTGTTTCCATCCTAACAAATTACATCCTTCTTTGCTGACATAAACCTTTCCTATGGTGTGTCTGTTCTTAAAGGAAATACACATCCTTACCAGTCCCTATTATTACCACCCCCCACCCCCCCGGGCGGACACCCGGACTCCCTAGAATGTACTTCTTTTCTTGAGATATATCCTGGAAAGCGTGACTGTTAATCAACATGTAAGGTGAATATGAATTAGCATATACCTTGACCATCTTTCCATCTAATGTAATGTCACATGAGAGATTTCTCTTTTTTCATTATCTTCCTGATTGTAAACCAGAAAAATCAACTTGTCCTCCTCTTTGAATTCAAAATAATCTACATTAACAATATGTATGTTTTTCTCATTATCTGCAAGTTTACTGATTTTAGCAAAATGCCCATTCTTAATGCATTTTTTGCACCCAACTGTTTTTGCAGGACATTTTGGACAGTTGGCGAGATGATCAGCAGTACCACACCTAGTAACATTTCAACTTATCATTCTTGCTCTTAAACGTAGCCTGTTTCTCCTCATAAATGTTACAAACGTTTTACTCATAAATCAATATGCCAATATTTTTTTTTAATCTTCGGAGTCCTCTTTAGTCATTTTCATCCCTTTTACACAAATAGCAGTATGCTCTATACTCTTGGCTATGTTTATTGCTTCTCCCAGATCAGAATTTTGAGTTAAACATTTCTCCAGAACTTTATGATCATTAGTACACCAGACCAGTTAATCTATGATTAACGAGTCAGTAAGGGGACCAAACTCACCTGTGGCTCACAGGCTTCCTAAAGCTGCAATATATGATGTTACTTTTCCATTCCTATTTTGTGCTCTATTAAAATATTTATGTTTCTCCAGTACTATGTTTATCTTTTCTGTAAAAGGAGCTTCCAATTTCTTCAAGGTATTGACACATTTATTTTCCTCTTCATCCTCAGCAACATTTCTAGTACCATCACTATTTTGTGCAGTAAAATGTGTTGTTTTCTTACAGAGGAAAATTTCTGGCCCTCAATTGCAATTAAAAAGGAGTTAAAAAATGTTATCCAGCTGTCCCAGGATATCTCCAGTTCACCCTTCTCATTTAAAAAAGGTGGGGACTGCTGCAGCCATTTCCACTTTTTTCCATGTCAGGACTATTTCACAAAGTATTGCTATCACTATACTTAAATCTTAATAACTGTGACTCAATGTACACAGTCCTCCTAAGAAATATGACTTTAATAAAGGTTTACCTAACATAAAACAATGCCCCTTTAATAACCTTCTCAGCGGAGAGTACAGTAGTCCTTATAATGCAGTCAGTACCCTTAATACACTGATCAGTGCATAAATATGACTGCATTATTCATGAAATAATACTTCAACTGTAATAGTATGAAAATATATGACCACATTATCAATGGAATGATGCTTTAACTTTAATGCCATGAGCTTCCGATTTATTAAAAACCTTGTCTTTAAGATGCAGACACAAATCTTAATGATATCCTCGCCTTTAAGAGAAAATGGTTTTGATTCCCCCGATAACAATCTGGGCGTGAACAAAAGGTGGGGATAGAGATTTCCTCTTTTCTCCTGTCGCTCTGGTCTGATGCAATCTCCCCAAGAACAATTGTGTGAAGGGAGGTCAGAGTCCTTGAGTTTTCTGATAATGCTGCTTGAATATTCTATCTCTGCCAATCAGCTCCCAGCAGCGCCACCTTCTGTAAAACTACTTGTATTCCCCACTGAGAGTGTGTCTCCTCAGCATGAGTTGTGATTCGCCCCTTGGTGAACAGCCTCCTGTTGTTAAGGGTTTCGCTTCACTTTTGGAAGTGCATCTCCTCAGCATGAGTTGCGGCTCCTCCCAGGAAGCCGCTCCCTACGATTAAGGGTTTCCCTTCACTATTCCTTGGTATCTCCTCAGAGTGTGTTGTTGCTTACCAGCACACTGCTGGCAAATCCAGAAGCCATGATTCACAATGCCACTAGATTAGGTGCTCAATAACGTCTCTTCCAAAGCATTGTGTTACTATACCCGGCAAACCTCTGGCAATATCACGCAGCATAAACTTGATGAAAAGCCCAAATAAAAGAATGTGTAATAATGTCCATTGGCCAATGTTTCTTCCTTATTTCTTCTCCAGACGTTTTTGTGGAAATAAATAAAGACACCACTTCACCCGCTCTACATGGTTTACTGTCCACACATTGCTATACAAAAAGGCAGATTTAACCACTCCAATGATGCACATAAACCAGGTGATGCTGGATGACAAACGTCTCACATATATTAAATTTATATTCTCCTCTGTACAACTAGGAAGCACTTCTCTCACAAGGTGCCTTCTCCGCAGCACAAGCTAAGATAGATCAGGAGAACTCAATTGGGACCTACCCATCGGAGGAAGAGTTTCTATCCAGCAGCTTCTCAGCTGATGAGACCTGAAAAGTAAGCAAGGACCTTATAGTATCCGCAGGAATGACAGCGCACTGCTGTCCCCTGCATTATCACCATTGAAAAGAAGAAAGGAACAATTTTGTAGTGGTCCCCAGATTCCCATAATGATTCATGGGGGGTCCCCGGGTTCCAGTAATTATAAAGTGGGGATCCACAGAAGTCAAAAAGTTGGGAACCATTGTGCTAAAAGGCTAGCACCATCTTGGGGGTTGTTAAAAACACGTACGAAATGCCAACATTTGAAACTTAATGACAAATTACTACTATCTTTTTTTTAAACATTGAATCTAGTCTAGGGGCGGTGGATTGATGAGATAACTGTGAAAGTTCTAGGTTTCAACAACTTCTCTTTTTCATCTAGTACATTGTTCCTTAAGCTTTTATTCTTAAATCTTATTGTATTACCTAGGCTAGGTAGAATCACCTCCCTGTGTATCCTTACTGGAGGGAATAGCCGGACATACAGTATAGCCATGGAAAGTATAGTATGGGAAGGTGGTGGGCCTGTTAGATGTGCCCTAGTCTCTGGGCGGCTCCTCCACTAGGGCGGAGGAGCGTTGCCCCTCTGACAGCAGAGGTAGCTGCAAAACCTTTAAAAGAAAAGGATGATAAACATTGTTTATGTTTATGAGTGACAAGTAAGTACATTTAGCTCTTTTGCCTTCCTTGTGCAAGGTGAGTAGGCTAATGGTTGCAGGAGACCTCACAGTTTAAAAGAGTCCTAGTGAGTGAGGTATAAACAGTAGGCTGTCCTGTAACACCTCTCAAAGTATCCCACTGAAACTGCCCACCTGTCATCACTTGCTGTTGCTGGGATATATCAATGCATAGAGAGTTTCCCCACATAGGGCCTGATTTAGATTTTGGTGCACGGGTTACTCGTCACAACAGTGACCGATATCCCATTTGCTGAAATGTAAATTCAAAAGGAAACAATGGGATTTATATTTCGGCAGACCAGATGTCCGTCACAGTTGTGACGAGTAACTCGCCTGCCGAAATTTAAATCAGGCCCATAGTCCTCTATATTGTTTATCTCCTTTTCATACAGTTCTTTAGATCATTATTAGTTTTCAGCATAGATCAAACATCCAACATAGATCAGTTACGTCCGACCAATAGTCACCTTCCCGAGCCCCGAGGGAATTGCTTTACTGGTCATGCAAACCACTTGGCCACGCTAGGGATTGTTTTGTAGGATGGGTTCTGCCTCACGTACTGGCATGCTTTGCAGTAATACACAGTCCAGTCAAATTCACCTATAACTTTAAAATTCCTTCTCCAGTCAAAATAGCGTTTGTACTTCTCATTGTCTGAGTCTAAGAGGTTCAGGTAATCTGCTAATTCCTGTGCACTTGAAAAGTCGTCCACATGGATGAAGGCCTCAGCAGGCAGGAAGAGTTCGTAGTTCTCTCGTGTGGGGCCAAGAACAACTGGCACCGTTCCAGAGAGCAGGGCATTGTCCCAAAGCTTCTCTGTAATGTAGTCCTGGTACTCAGAGTTCTCGAAAGACAAGTAGAATTTGTACTGGGAAATGGTGAAATGTTTCTGGTCTGTATCCAGTTGTTGACTTATCCGCCCAAAGATATCTACTTGTATGTGCTTCTGCAGCTCCTCATAATACTGCACACGTCGGGAGCCAGGATTCCAGTTACTGATGACCCATGACACCAGCTTGGATTTGGCTGGGATGCTGAAGTTCTGAGGCTCTTTAAGCATCACCAGCGAGCCATAAGGGGTGAAAATATCAGAGTCCCGTCTGTAGCTCATGGTGAGATTAATTAGGTTGCTCATAATTTCTAGGTTTCCGACATTGCTTGGGGACTCCATATTGTACCAAACCCACTGTTGAGTGGGAAACCTTGGTATTTGGAGTAGTTGCTCTCTTGAATGTGACACATCCCGGTGATGGAAAATCACAGCATCTGCTCGATTGTACCATCTGTGGTCTTCTGTCAAGAAGCAGCCTGAAATCCCAAAAAATGAGTAACACTTATCCAAGGGAATCCTCTCCCCAAATGGCCAAGTCCATAAAAGGATGGTCACCTTTGTCATCCCTTCATCTGTGACATGCTTGTCCTTTTCAGATGGGCAGGCGAAGAGACGTGAGTCACTGGATGTCTGTACATAAAGAAACACAGAGACGGCAGTGATGAACTGCAAGAGGAAAAGGAACAAGATCTTTCTGGTAGAAGGTGTAGTCGACGTCGATTCCATATCAATGCCTGGAGAAGAGAAAAAAGGAGGATTTAAATCATTAAACAAGCTGGGCCAACCTTTCCATTGAGAGTCGCTAAATTAATTTTAATCTATTTCTAAAGTAAATTACTCACCTGCTCAAAACCAATTCACATGTGACAAGTCTCAAGTGCTCGTTTATTGATAAACAATATGAAGCTTTACGAAATTCTACAAGAACTACAAAACAGTCAAACATAGACATTGCCCCCGCAAGTAGCAACCCCTGCAAATTCTTTAACAACGAAAGGATAATAAACTAAGTTTATTGTCCTTTCATTGTTAAAGGGGTCAGATGATGAGCATTGAGGGGAGTGCACTGTGTACTCCCGTCAGTGGGCATGTGTGTTTGGCCAGCCGTCTCGGGCCAGCCAAACACACATGCACACTGTGCTCTCTCTCAAACCCAGCACTGTGTTGCTAGCCTGTGAGAGGGCAGGCACAGGCTCCCATAGAAAGAGGAAAAATGGGAAGAAATAATATTATTGTTCCCATCTGCATCACTCTTACACCACCCCTGAGGTGGTGTAGGAATCTGATGCATTCACAGACTTGTAACTCTGGGAATGTGTCAGATTTCTTCAGGTTCCATGGGTGTTTTATGGGAACACCCCAAGCAACACACATGGAAGGCCTCTTTTACACAGTGTTATGCATGAAAGGGATCCATAGTTACAAAAAGCCATGCACGGTGGCCTGGTAAATATGGGCTGGCACACTGTGCCACCGGAGCATAAAAAAAGATGCTTCGGTGGCACATTGTGACGCTAGGGCCTTGTAAACTAGGCCCTTAGGGCCTCATTTACAAGACCTGTGGCGCAGGGCAGTGCAGCAAGTACCTTGCTGCGCCACCAGGAAAGGGCAGAAGTGCTCTGTGTCTTCAAGATTCAGTGCAGTTCTGGCCTCTCCCCCTGTACTGGTACACAAATTGCTGCCTAGCACCAACGCCGGCCACCTTTGTGCAAGGGTGCCTGCATTGTGAGAATGATTGTTTTTGTGGAGGAAGTGACACCTTTCTGCACATAAACAACCACAAGAGGTGTTTCCTCTTTCTATGTGTGCTGCAGAACGCTGCACACACAGAAAGAGGAAAAATTAGGAAAAATAAAGATATTTCTCCCTGTTGCGTCATTCTTATGCCCCCCCCCTGAGGTGGTGTAGGAATCGGATACATCACCCAGACTTGCAAATCTGGGAATGCATTGGATTCTTTCAGGTTTCATGGGTGTTGTGTAGAAACACTCCAAGCAATACCTATGGAAAGCCCCTTTCACGCATTGTTACGTGTGAAGGTGGTCCATATTTACAATGCTATGAAAAGCAACGCAAGATGGCTTTGCATGACCTTGGAAATGTGGACTGGCACACTGCACCACCGGAGCATAAAAAAAATGATGCTCCAGTGGTGCAGTGTGCCGCCAAGGCCTTGCAAGTGAGACCCTTATTTTTTAACCAGCATTTCAATGTGAATGGCCCCTCCATGGAAATGTGACCAGTTGACAGCTACCATCGCTGCCCCTGCTGTGGGTATTGGAGGGCTCAGCTTCAAACTGCCAAGTTAAAAAAAAAAGATGAACACAGACATGCCCATGCACTACATGCTCACAGCTAGCAACTGTACTTAATATGGATATGATTCTCATTGAATCACTTTATATGTCTTTTTATTACACATATAGGAATCTTCCATGCTGTGATAGTACTGGCTATTTTACCATGTCAACATATTTGAACGGGAAGTTCAAATTGGGCTATCATTTCATTATAAGGAGGGCCTGGGACATGTCTCAGCCAGTGATATTATGAGGGATTTTAAAGCAGGGCGCTCAAAAGCCATGGCAGAGGCATATAGCACGTGACTCCCCCACCATGAGCCTCACAACATGTTTCCTCGCATATAATGGGCCCTGCTGCCACTCTATAGCTCATAGCACTGACCACGCCCTCACGATACTGTAGAGTTTCTTAAAATGTCAAGTTTGGGTGCAAGTGGGACAGAGCTCTTCAATTCCCCAAGGCCGTGTCCCGCAACTCCTGATTCAAGAGTATCCAATTTTACATACTCCACGGGGCATGTTTTACCCCCGGCATAACTGAATCCCCTCTTTCCCAACACTCAAGCTAGTTGCCCATGATGCCACACTCCAGGTGTCAATTTCAAACATATGCTTTGGTTGTGTTCCACCCTCCACAGCTACTGGCATTCCATCCATTCCACCCTACAGATTTATTGATGTGGGAGGTATGCTTCCTCGACATTTTCAAATGTACAAAACAGCACAAGATTTTCACCCACTTTGCCTCATTGGTACTCCTCCTAGCCAAGCGCACTTACACTGCACTGGCGATCCCCTGCTGCCCCTCCTGTGGCTGCATGGTATGAGGTGATGCAGAAATGGGGCACTGCTGAAGAGAATGTTTTCTGATATGAAAAGGTGAGGCACCTCTATAAGCACCCAGTGGGCCACTGTGCTAGCACACTTTCACCAAAAGGTGGACACAGATGGTCTTCCCCATCACTACATTCACCCCACACACCTGGCACAAACTCCAGCGATCCTAGTTACCGCCACCCACCCAGTTCACATTAGTTAATTTCCAAGCGCACCCTTCCACCCTCAACATCACTTTGCCTGGGTTAGCTACGGTATTGACAACTGACACTTTTCTCCATTTTCACTCATTTAGGACGTTCTGCCCGCCCATTTATATCCTTAGTATCACCTTACCCTTGTGTCCAAGTTGATGAGATCCCCCCACAACAACTTCCCCCTGTTGTATTCTAATATCCCTGTCAATACCTGGAACACTCACACACATACAAGTGCTCCCACCTTAATTGCAGTTAAATGTCGTTATGTTGTCACCTTTATGTTACAAACTCTGTATGCGTTTGTTCTCTGCATATTAAACCTCAATAAATTTGTTTTGTTTTTTTAAATGAGGGTTTTAATGCGGGATTACCTTACAAGCAAGGTCGAGCTGATAACGTTTCTCTACAGTTGATAAGACTAAAGGGCCACCAAAGAGGTGGGAATGAGTGGCGGCAGGTCTATGGCCAAGCAAACAGCAACATTTATCTTCCTAAATTTGTACTCTGGCCGACCAGGCAATTTATCTGAAATGATCTTGCAGCAGGTGTATCAGTCAATCAGTCTATCAACAAGAAGGCCGGAGTCTTCTGGGAAGAGGAATGCCCCCTTCACTGCATAGCACATGTAAGAATGACAGTTGGCACTGGACTAAGGAAGAGGTGAGGCCGG
Source organism: Pleurodeles waltl (assembly GCF_031143425.1). Taxonomy (NCBI): domain Eukaryota; kingdom Metazoa; phylum Chordata; class Amphibia; order Caudata; family Salamandridae; genus Pleurodeles; species Pleurodeles waltl. The sequence goes on along the minus strand of NC_090440.1, from coordinate 844,026,743 downwards.
CTGTGGGTACTTCCCAAGCAAGCAATCACAAGACAGGGGTCTGAATGCCAATAGGTGATTGTGGCAAGAGTGTGTCAACAGGGGTGGACAGCTGATGTGGGAGGGCCTGGGAATGGCCACAGCCATCTTTGGCAGACAATCAGACATTAGAGGCACCACACATGGATGACTGAGGCCCCTATCAGTTAAGCGTGGAATAAGCAATGGGTGAATCCCAGGCGGACCATGAAACAAGGAGATGAATGCAAGTCCTGCCCAGACCTGGGAACTGGAGAAGAAAGAAAGAATAAATAGGGGATGCTGCAGCTTCTTAAAAGGGACTGATGTGCTCCAGGCTGGTGGTGGACCGAAGCCTGGGCTAAGGACAGGCCTAACTTTTGAGCTACATGGCACTGCACATCTATATTTTACTAGTTAACACTTGAAGGTGAAGCAAGAAGTGCTGCAACGCGTATTTCTGAATGGGTTCCCACAAAAGGAGGTGCTATCTGATGCCATTGGGTGTCCCGGTGATAATAAACTAAATAAATGTGATTGGTGGGTGCTGTCCCACTTACTGCATGGGCTCAACTTTGCATGGTCATTAACCCCTTCTGTGCCCAGGACGTCATGGTTACGTCCTGCGGCACAGTGCTTGTGTGCCCAGGACGTAACCATTACGTCCTGGGCACAGAGCCCAGAGGGAGTGCTAGCGCTCCCTCTGTGGGGTTGCCCCCCACCCCCCCAAGGCAGGGATGGAAGGGGAAGCCCTTCCTCTTCCTCCCCCTTCCACCCCGACCCCCCGTGACGTCAGAAGCCTCCTTATCGGAAGAAAAATGCCCAGCATTTTTCTTCCGATCACGTGGAGGAGGCCTGAGAGGCTTCAAAGGGAAGGAAAGAAATGTCCTTCCCCTTGAGGTCTCTCTGAGCGTTTTAGCAGCCGGATTGCAAAGCAATCCGGCTGCTAAAATGCCCACTAGACACCAGGGATTTATTTTTTGTTGGAAATTGGCATAAGGGGAGCGACCCCTTGGGCAAGGGTCGCTCCCAGGGGGGGGCATTTTTTTTTAAAGGTCCTCTAGGCACAAGGGATCTTTTTTTTTTTTTTAGAGTTGGGGAGCGACCCCTTAGGCAAGGGTCGCTCCCCTAGGGGGCAAATTATATTTAGGCCATTTCTGCCAATCTGCCCCCAAGGGGGATAGAAACCACTAGACACCAGGGAGGTTTTTTTTCCGTGAATTTCATGCAAGGAGAGCGACCCCGTAGGCAAGGGTCATTCCTCTGGGGGGAACATTTATTTTAGGCCATTTATGCCCCCCTGGGGGGCAGATCAGCCTATTTTAATTAGGCCGATCTGCCCCCAGGGGGGGGCAGAAACCACTAGGCACCGGGGATTTTTTTTTGTGTTGTTGTTTTACAGATGGGGAGCGACCCCTTAGGCAAGGGTCGCTCCCCTGGAGGGGCAAATTGTATTTAGGCCATTTCTGCCCCCTTTGGGCGCAGATCAGCCAATTTTAGGTCAATCTGTCCCCAAGGGGGGCAGAAACCACTAGGCACCGGGGATTCTTTTTTTTGCGCCAATGTCATGCAAGGGGAGCAACCCCGTAGGCAAGGGTCGCTCCCCAGTGGGGTGGGGGTGCGGGGGGCAAATTTATTTTAGGCTGTTTCTGCCCCCAGGGGAGGCAGAAACCTCTAGGCGCCAGGGCTAATTTTTTTTGTGTTTTTTTTTTTTGTTTGTTAGTTTTTTTAGAGATGGGGAGCGGCCCATTAGGTAAGGGTCGCTCCCCTGGGGGGAAAATTTTATTTAGACCATTTCTGCCCCCCTTGGGGGTAGATCGGCCAATTTTAGGTCAATCTGCCGCACCGGGGATCTTTTTTTTTGAGCCAATGTCACCAAGGGCAGCGACCCCGTAGGCAAGGGTCGTTCCCCAGGGGGTGGGGGGCGGGGTGCAGGGTGGCAAATATATTTTAGGCCATTTCTGCTCCCCCGAGGGCAGATCGGCCTATTGTTATTAGGCCGATCTGCCCCCAGGGAGGCAGAAGCCTCTAAGCGCCAGGGATACATTTTTTGGGGATTTTTTATTTCTTTTGTTTTTTAGAGGTGGGAAGCGACCCCTTAGGCAAGGGTCGCTACCCGGGGGGGGCAAATTTATTTTAGGCCTTTTATGCCCTCCCCCGGGGGCAGATTCCCCTATTGCTATTAGGCCGAACTGCCCCCGGGGGGGCAGAAGCCTCTAGGTGCCAGGGATACAAAATATTTTGTTTTTTGTTTAGTTTTTTTAGAGGTGGGGAACGACCCCTTAGTCAAGGGTCGCTCCCCTGGGGGGCAAATTATATTTAGGCCATTTCTGCCAATCTGCCCCCAAGGGGGATAGAAACCACTAGACACCAGGGAGGTTTTTTTTTCCGTGAATTTCATGCAAGGAGAGCGACCCCTTAGGCAAGGGTCATTCCTCTGGGGGGAACATTTATTTTAGGCCATTTATGCCCCCCTGGGGGTCAGAACAGCCTATTTTAATTAGGCCGATCTGCCCCCAGGGGGGGCAGAAACCACTAGGCACCGGGGATTTTTTTTTGTGTTGTTGTTTTACAGATGGGGAGCGACCCCTTAGGCAAGGGTCGCTCCCCTGGAGGGGCAAATTGTATTTAGGCCATTTCTGCCCCCTTTGGGCGCAGATCAGACAATTTTAGGTCAATCTGTCCCCAAGGGGGGCAGAAACCACTAGGCACCGGGGATTCTTTTTTTTGCGTCAATGTCATGCAAGGGGAGAAACCCCGTAGGCAAGGGTCGCTCCCCAGGGGGGTGGGGTTGCGGGGGGCAAATTTATTTTAGGCCGTTTCTGCCCCCAGGGGAGGCATAAACCTCTAGGCGCCAGGGCTAATTTTTTTTGTGTTTTTTTTTTTTGTTTGTTAGTTTTTTTAGAGATGGGGAGCGGCCCATTAGGTAAGGGTCGCTCCCCTGGGGGGCAAATTGTATTTAGACCATTTCTGCCCCCCTTGGGGGTAGATCGGCCAATTTTAGGTCAATCTGCCGCACCGGGGATCTTTTTTTTTGAGCCAATGTCACCAAGGGCAGCGACCCCGTAGGCAAGGGTCGTTCCCCAGGGGGTGGGGGGCGGGGTGCAGGGTGGCAAATATATTTTAGGCCATTTCTGCTCCCCCGAGGGCAGATCGGCCTATTGTTATTAGGCCGATCTGCCCCCAGGGAGGCAGAAGCCTCTAAGCGCCAGGTATACATTTTTGGGGGATTTTTTATTTCTTTTGTTTTTTAGAGGTGGGAAGCGACCCCTTAGGCAAGGGTCGCTACCCGGGGGGGGGGGGCAAATTTATTTTAGGCCTTTTATGCCCTCCCCCGGGGGCAGATTCCCCTATTGCTATTAGGCCGAACTGCCCCCGGGGGGGCAGAAGCCTCTAGGTGCCAGGGATACAAAATATTTTTTTTTTTGTTTTTGTTTTGTTTTTTTAGAGGTGGGGAACGACCCCTTAGTCAAGGGTCGCTCCCCTGGGGGGGCAAATTGTATTTATACTATTTCTGCCCCCCTTGGGGGCAGGTCGGCCGATTTTTGTTAGGCCAATCTGCTCCCATGGGGGCAGAAACCACTTAGGCACTCGGGATTGGTGTGTGTGTTTTCTTTAGGGGGGCAGCCCCTAGGGTAAGGGTCACTCCCCATGGGGGCACATTACTGTTGCCCATATCTGCCCCCCATTGGGGGCAGATGGGCCTATTTTTGGAAGGCCCATCTGCCCCCAAGGGGGGGCAAAAAGCCCACCAGAGGCCAGGGAAGTTTTTTTTTCAAAAATAAGAGGGTGGGGATATGGCCATACCCTCACCCCAAATAAATGGGGCCAAAGTTGTTCTGCCCACCAGTGGGCAGATGGGGCAGTTTCCCCTGATCCACATCCCGGGGTGGGCAGAAAGTCTACTAGATGCCAGGGAATTTAAAAAAAATATATATATATATTGGGGTGGTGGCTACCAACCAGTGTGGGCCTTGTTACGCCCCCATCTCAACTGGAGGGGGTAACAGTCTTTCAGCTCTCCCCCGCACTCTAAAACATCTTATCCCACAGCAAGCAAGAAGACATTTGATTATTTTGGGTTTTAGTTTTACTTTTGGGCCATGAGAGCTTGGCTTACTCTTAAAATTGTCCCACTTGGAAGGGTGAGGGCTGCACTTTATGGACTTTGGGACGCTGCCATGTAGAAAAATCCACAAAACCTAGACACATCTGAAAACTAAACATCGGGTGATTCCAGGGTGGTGTGTTTCACATGCACCCCGCACCATTTTTGTACCCACAATCTCCTGCAAACCTCCAACTTCGCTGGAAATCACACATTTTTCCCACACTAAAAACTATTTGGCCCCCTGGGGAACGACCCTTGCCTAAGGGGCCGCTCCCCTCATGACAATTACAATATAAACTAAATTTCCTTGGTGTCTAGTGGGCATTGCTGCTGCAAATGCTGAGAATTACATGAAAGGAGAGGAAGGCCCTTCCTCTCCTTTCATGCCTTTCTCAGCCCCTCCAGTGATCGGAACAGAAATGCAAAAGCATTTCTCTTCCAATCCGCCAGGCCTCTGATGAGGTCAGTGTGCAATCATGCGCTGATGTCATCAAACGCCAGGGGGGAAGGTGCCTGCCCTCGGGGGGAGTACTAGGGCTTCCCCCAAAGGCCGGTACACTGACCTAATGAGTACGTCCGTGGCACCTGAGAGGTGCCGCCACGGACGTAACCATTACGTCCGTGGCGTACAAAGGGTTAAAACTAGACTATTTATGTATACATGAATATGCAGAGTTTTGATGTTTACATGTAATGGTTTTAAGTAATCAATCATGAATAAATAAATCATAAAATTAAAGATGATGGTGTTCCACTGCCTAAAAAGATAAAGGGCCTGATTTTGACCCTGGCGGACGGCGGAGGCCGTCCGCCAAGGTACCGCCGCTGAATGACCGCACCGCGGTCAAAAGACCGCAGCGGCCATTTAGACATTGCCGGCCCAGAGGAAATGCCCCTGCAACGAGGACGCCGGCTCAGAATTGAGCCGGCGTAGTTGCAGGGGTGCGACGGGTGCAGTTTGCACCCGTCGCGTATTTCAGTGTCTGCTTAGCAGACACTGAAATACTTTGCGGGGCCCTCTTACGGGGGCCCATGCCGTGGCCCATGCCATTGGCATGGGCACGGCAGGGGCCCCCAGGGGCCCCGCGGCACCCCCTACCGCCATCCTGTTCCTGGCGGGCGAACCGCCAGGAACAGGATGGCGGTAGGGGGTGTCAGAATCCCCCATGGCGGCGCAGCAAGCTGCGCCGCCATGGGGGATTCTAAGGGCAGCGGTAAACCGGCGGGAGACCGCCGGTTTGCCTCTTCTGACCGCGGCTGAACCGCCGCTGTCAGAATGCCCTGCAGGGCACCGCCGGCCTGTCGGCGGTGCTCCCGCCGACCCTGGCCCCGGCGGTCTTAGACCGCCGGGGTCAGAATGACCCCCAAAGATGTCTAAAATGTCTACTACCTAATAGCCGATTAATAAAGTTAATTGATGAGATATTTTATGATTATTTAAAAATAATCAGGTGGGGAGGCTGTCAGATTTTTCTTATGTGCAAATTTTGGATGACAAATTATTTGTGTAAATTAGTGATTTTAATTATGCACATGGTCATAAACAATGAATTAATGAAGATGCCCTTGAACATACTTGATTATATTGATCAGAAGTGTGATTAATAAAAATAGTATAGGTATGCCACATTTTCATGTAAGATTCTATTTTATTAGAATGGATGAAATTTCTGGTGTTCTGCTCATCTTGCTGCTGCTAATTCCCTCCTCCCATCCAGGAACGCTCTGCAAGTTTTCTCTCCCCCCAATTACACAGAGCACAGAATACTTTGATAGAACTCCTGGTTGTCTTTAGAAAAGGTGTATTGTGAATAAAACATAATTCAATGACATTTTGATTGAGAAATGTTTCTGACTGTATTATACATCTCCAGAGGGCAGTTGCTAAGGAGGCAAATGGAAGGATTTATTTTACCTTACAAAGTGGGTTAGTGCTAAGAGCTTTAATTATTATAGCTGCTTTTAATTTGTCAGTGCGACCTAACTATGATCATGTCAAGCTGAATCTGCCATTTTGCTAATTGTTTATGCATAAAATGTGTACAATCCTCCCCCCCCCAGTTTCAAAGGTTCAGAAGGTGACGTCTAATTTTCCTCCAGAGACTGTCTTATTGATTTGAAACATTCTTCTTCTCCCTTAGAATAGGGTCAGAACTATTTAGGAGTTTGACACTTGGACTCTTAAGAGATTTATTGACTTAAATAGAGATTCCTGCTCTGACTCAGATTGTGTGTTCTTAGGATGAGACTTCATGGCAATCTATGCATTTTTCTGTATTGTTTATATTAGGAATCCTGTGATAAATATTATTTTGCCTTTGAAGCTTGCCTTTTGGGCCCAACACCCTGAGTGGCTTATTACGAGGCAAAGGTAACACCTCCTTCTGTACAGGCTACCATTGTTCCTAAGCATCTGAGTTATTCACACCCGTCCCCAGGAGGATGAAAGCTGTCTGGTGGCCAGCAGCCGCGTGAGGTCACTGGACCAACCGAGCTACTGAGTGACAACTTTCTAAAAGTTGTTTTTCCTTTCAAGTGACATTAGTTTTCACTTGGGCATGACGTCAGGTTTAATGCCATGATTAATTTGATACCTTGAAGCACTCATTTTAGTAGTCTCTTTCAGACGTTAACGGGGCTGATGGGTCAGCCAGTAACTCTGTGTTAGCCAATGGAGCTAAAAACTTTTCCTCAAAAATACAATAAATGTGAAGTGATGCTATCAGGACAGATTAAAAGCATATGTCCTACTTAATAATACATAGCTCCTGCTGTCCATAGGCCTTCCTTACATACATTGTTAATGGATAAAGGGTGTTTCCATTGGTTTAAATGTCAAAGATGAACTAGCAGTTTGGAAACTGCAGCCTGGGAGCCATTTTGTATTTGGTCACACACAGGTTGCCACAACCAATGCTGAAGCCCTGGGTTGGGGGCACTCGGTCTTACATGCTCTGGGTACCATAGGTATCATATACTAAGGACCTATAAGTAAGTCTGCTTATGCCAGTTTGGGATAGCCAATTCAACATATACTTTGTATGAGGTTAGAATATTGGTACGGAGGTCTGGTTAGCAGGCCTCGGTGCACTCCCAGAATCTAAAAACCAGCAGCATCAGTCGATATTTGGGAGTGATCATGCAAAAACAGGCATTTCCTTACAGTGTTCTGATTGCTCCTTCCACTACTGCACAGTTTCCCCACTGCTCCTACACTACCCTTTTTTCTGCCTCCCTTTTACACTCACTACTTCTCTTCAGCTCGTGCACTGCTGCTACAAAGGTAGAGCCCCTCAGTTGCTGCCTATAGCACTCAGACTGGATGCTTAGCAGGTTTAGCACTATCAGTAACCATGTAAAATACAACAAGGTACTCACATAAAAAAAATTCGATTTATGTTCCAAACAACTCAGAAGATATTTATGAAAGTGTCATTATTTTTAAACTTCCCATGATGACAGACTGCACAGATTCAGATCGGGTGGAAAAGACTGACAGTATTGACTGCCACTGAAATGAACACTTACTTCAGTACCTTTTTATGTTTTGTCTCAAAAAGTATATACAGAGAAACAACATTGTTTTCGGTCTTTGTTTATTCATAGCAATTAGTGTAAAAGGAAAATTATAACAATTACAAATAATCCACCTACAGTCAATCCTCACTTTTTATTCAATAATTATTTGTTCAGACTTATAGTTTCGTTTTCCCCATCATAAATAGGGCCTGATAATCGAAACACAGTGTTCTTGTGAACTCACATATCAGTCCGTAGTCTTTCTCATGCCTCTTTCATCTAGCACAAGCCACTCCCAGTCCCTTTATTCCATGCTTGCTGGCAGAGTCTGACTGGTTTGTAGGGCAATTTGGCAGTGTCAGATAGGCTGGTATTACAGGGTAGTGGGCGGTCTGTTTTATGGCTGTTTATGAGCCGCTTTATGGTCTACTTGGCTGGATTATGTTGCAAAGGCTATATTGGGGACATGCTGAAAGCTTCCATATGAATGCAGTCCACCCATTGCTTACCACAGGCTGTGTGTTGTGTAACTCACATGTGCTTGATTTCTATATACTGGCTTTATTTGTTTTAGGCTGTCCATCGTGCCTTTGTGTCTCGCGTGGAGCACAGCCTGTTCACAAGCCTCTCTGAGTGCACTTTGTAATCTTTGATGAGTGCTTGCTTTCTCTGGGAACTCTTTTTTAATTTATTTATTTTATTTTCCATGAAGCACTCAACAGGAGTACATGTGTTTTCAATTGCCACCCATGTATACTAGGTTCACAGCGGTAAATGTGCTGTATTTCTTTGAAAAGGTTTCCTGCCTCCTATCTTTCCGTTTGACTGATTCTATCTTATCTTTATCACCGCCATTTTGCTGATCTTGCATGCCTGCGAGGAACAATGTTCTGTCTATGAGTTTGTAAATTTTGATCAGTTCTCTTTATTAACAGCAGACCTTAAAAATAATCATCTTTCATGTTTCACTCCAATGCCATAGGCACCAGAAAAAGGAGTGGGAGTGCTGAAGCACCCTAAAAATAACCATGCTGGAGTGCAGAATTAAATGAGCAATAAACAGCTGTTTAAATTTTGTTTTTACCTTTTTACATTTGATGTGCATTCCCTGAATTGTTTTAAGCAACCAGCAACGCAGTTTTAACACAGGAGTAAGAAAATCCCAATCAAAAACAAGGTTGAGATTAGCAGAGCAGGTCTCATTCACGCACAATTTAACACCATGATAAGATTTTGATTTAAATAAGCAAATACGTCTTATGAGCTTCTATTTTATATAGTGAGTATGTTAAGTATTTATACTGTATGTATGCTTGACTTGTGATGGTTTTAATTAACCTTGTCAATAAACTTGAACTTGATGTGCATTCAGAGACAGAAATCAAATGTGAGGCTGTAGGAGTTTGGTGTTACTGTTATTTCTCTGAGTGCAAAGTCAGAGGATTCATGTGTGAATTATTCTGGGTACTGGGGATGTGAAAGGAAAGGTTGTTGGATGTTATTTTTTCCTAGCACAAAACAAAATGTAAATGCCAGTAAATTAACTGTATACATATTGCATAATGTATCAGAATTAGGAAAGCACACATTTTTTCTATTAGGAAGTGTGATGGAAACAAACATTTTGATGCGATCAAAATAAATCAACACACTAGCTGAAACCGATTTCCACACATTATCGCCAGTGCGCTGTTTAGTTTTATCAGTAAAACCGTGTGTCTATGTAAAGGTAACTTAAATTGAAAGTGTGCTCTCTGTAATGGCAGTGGCTACCACACCATGCATATTCAGGTCACTCTACAACACTACCCCATTCTACAAGTGGCTGCTTCATACTTAAAAAAAATAAAATAAAATCTTTCACCCATGGCTAAAAACATTGACAAAGCCAATATTGAGCATAAGCAACACCTTTTAGCGTTGTCAATGCTTGTTACTATTGATTTTCATGATTTTAAAACAAACCTTGCCTGCTGCAAGCTCAAATCCACGCAGCCTTCATAACTTGTGAACCACTTCTAAAGCGTGTTTTTACAAGCTCAAAACTTCCTCAATTTGCAAACTTGGAGCACTTTCTTCGCTATCGAATTCACAAATGGTCTACACTTTTATTTTGGTGCCCGGCCCTATTTTCTGTGCCAGTCTGACACTGCCGGCTCACAGTTCTCCCTTTGTTACTGTCGTTCTGTCTTCCTCTTCCTTTCCCCTTTTTGTGTTGTTCTCTTGAGAAAACATTGGCGCTGGTGCCCAAAAAAGGTGTGCCGGTGGACCCCACCTGCAACCACCGGCTCAAATTAAGCGGTGGTTGGCTTAGTAAATATAAAACCAAAGATTCCAAGAATGTTTTTTTAACAGGAATCCTAGGATTGGAAAACGATATTCCTGGTGACAGGGGGTTTCTTGCTGCTCTTAAATTCAGCGCTTCCATCTGAAGTATCCTATCTCCATCACTGGGCTTTTCTGTTAGTTACCATTCCTTATCAGTGGGAGTGCGAGTCCGATAGGGTAAATGGAACCAAACCAAGACTACATCTCCCAGCCCACGTTTGGTTATTAATGAAAGACTAGGATTTGAAACATTCATGGGCGTCAATTCACCAAAATGGCAGGGATAGTAGATGTGACTTAACGCGCCCTTTAACGACTACTTTCGCTCATACTTTCCATACTTACACATACACACATACTCACACACTCTCTCACAGACACACTCTCACCCGCAAGCACGCACACAGCTTACATTTAAAAACATTTTTACCTCCTTAGCTACCATGGAAAGGCATATTCGCACCTAACTGTACCCCATTTTATTACCCTAATAGTGAATAATATATTATTCATTATTAGGGTAATAAAAAATGGCAGAAAACAAAGTAGTGAAGCCCCAACTGACGTCCATAAGGACGAGCTGCCGGTGTTCCTGGCACTGAATTTGCCACCTCTGAAGCCAGGGATCGCAAAGGCACTGCCAGGGGTGGCAGCTCCAACCCTTGGCGACCCCTAAATGACGTCCCTGGTAACATTGAGCACCAACGACATCCAGTTACATAGCTGTGCTACCAGAGCTCTCCACTTACCCGGTTCATCGCGCGCCAGCACAGCCACTGCGGGTGTTTTCGTTGAATGATCGGATCTGTAGTCCTGTCAAACCCATAGTAAAACCAGAAAGAACATTCCTAGAATAAAATAATTCCTGAACCGCATGACCTATTCACCCATGGAACTGGGAAACCTGAAACGTCTCCCCTACCTAGCAACTAGAGTACGTGTGTACGTTCCTATTTTGCACGGATGAGCTGAAGTAGCTGCAAGGAAATCTGCTGGGTTATAATAAACTCTGGGTGACTAAGCAGAAGCCCATCGGAGTGCCTGTCCGTCCAATAGCGCCACGAAACCCCATCAAGCACCGCAGTCAGGCCAAACATGTCCTGGCCACAAATGTAATATAGAATACAAAATTACCGGCTAGGAACACTGAAACCTATATTCCAATCTAACTTGTCGTCCGGTCACTGTAATAATATAATTCGCGTCACTGCCTCGCTGCACATTTGTAGATGTACCTTTAGGAAGGTGCGTTCTCCGGGGGCCCCTTGCTGTGGTCTGCACGGTTAAGGCTCCCTGCAGCCACGCTGGTGCTGTCTCGTCCTTCTGTGTGGCGTGTCACCTAGTTATCAGTCTCATCTGCCGCCCTATTGTCTTGTGCGGTCTTCCTGGGATGGGTCCCGTGTGAACATACCTTCGTGCCTTTGTATCAGTTTCAATCGCTGTGTCCCTGCGCTTCATGGCAACAGGGCGTTGCGGGCCCTCTGCAGGTGTGGTCAGTCCGCGACACTCGATAGAGGGGAGAGTGTCCCGGCTCACACCCTGCCTTCTCGTTTACAGTAATGCAACCCCTGCGCGTTACATGTGGCACCTTTAACAGGTGTGCAGGACCCATCAGGAGTCTGCAGTCAACTACGGCAATAGCGAGGCAATGCTGTGCCTCAAAATGTAGATAATCCCAGAACATGGCACAGGTGTAATCATTGAAGGGGAGGGGATCGGAGGGGGAATTAAAAAGGTAAATTTTCAGTTTGCTTATCTTTTTTTGTTTGTTTAATAATGCTTTATTGCATAAGTTAGCATACACTAGTACAATAGGATAAATACATTGTAACAAAACAAAAAATAATCATGAAGATAATTATACCCATAAAAACAATTTGTATACACACCACACTAGAATATTGTACCATAGAATAATAGAATTTTTTGTTATGTTTTAGTAAAGAAAGAAAGAAAAGAAAGTAAAGAAAAATGTAAACAATACAAATTAAAAATCACATATTTACAATAAAGCAACCATTAAGTATTAACAGTAGTATGAAAGGTCTTGTGTTGTGAAAGGAAAGAGGTGAGAGGAAGCCAAATCATGTCCCTTTTAATTAACAGTTGAGTAGTATTAGCATTTGCTCGATCCATTCTGTGATTATAACAGATCAGATTCCACCAAGCTACAACAGATATTTTTGTGGTATCTTTCCAATTAGAAGTTATAATTTGCAGTGCACTAGCAATGAGCAAATCAGCCAATCTAACAAGCAGTGGTTGGGAGTGCCAAATAGATAAAATACTACCCCAAAAATATGTAATATATTGAAAGGTACATTGATGGACAAAATCTGATTGACTTTATCCCAAACTTGTTCCCAAAAAGTATGAACTGCAGGGCACTCAAAAAACATGTGCACATAATGGCTGTTTTCTTTAGAGCACGACCAACACTTGCTAGCTGTGGTGAGTTTAAATTTATAAAGGTCTACAGGAGTATAGTACAACCTATTATAAAAGTAAAATAACGTTTGGGTTGTAGATGCTGAACGGGATGTTGTGTGGAGTTTTGACCATATTTTTTTCCATGTAGATAAAGGAATGTTTTGATTGAAATCCTGCTCCCATGCTAATTCTATTTTAGACTTTGATCTCACAAGACTGGTATGTGTAAGGGTTCTGTATATAAAGGACGCTGGGACTTGTGAGGAAAAATTATGAGGTTGGGAAATAGGCTGTGTAGAAGAGGGAGCCTCCAAAGATTGAGACAAGTTATAGAGGATACCAAAGAGAGTTTGGTATTGCACAGCGTAATAAGTGGAGATATGAAATGTCCATTGAATATCTTGAAATTCAAGTACAGCATTATCTAAAATTAAATGATCTAAAGTTATAATGCCTTTGTGCATCCACTCTTTCCATACTAACCTTCTATTATGAAATTTAATATCATTATTGTACCATGTAGGAGTTTGCCTAAGGTTCTCATTTGAGGAGTGAGAGGCAAGAAGTAATGGCCTGGCAATAGAAATAGAATGAGTTATTATCGGAGAGAAAAGAAATGTAGGAGGTTTTGAAAGCCGAACTGCATCCCTAAATGTAAATGGTGTAATTTGTGAGTGTTTCAATTGACTCCATAAAGAGGTCCCTTTATGAAAAGTGGGAGAGAGGGACAACCATATCTGTTTTAAAACAAATACAGAGTGATATCTTCTAAGGCATGGATAATTTACACCTCCATTATCTCTAGGTTCCTGCAGTTTGACTAGAGATTTACTAGATTTACGTTTGTTCCATAAAAATTTAATAAATAATGCATTTATAGTTTTAAAAAAAACTAGAAGGAAGTTTAACTGGGAGCATAGATAAATACAAATTTAAAATGGGCAACAACATCATTTTAATTGTGGCCAATCTTCCCCACCAAGTTAAATAAAGAGGATACCATCTGTCAAGTAATTTCAAAATCTTTGACTCTACCTCTTTGAGATTAGTTCAAATAGTGTCTTTAAGAGAGTTGGAATAGGATATGCCCAGGCATTTGATATGCTTAGAGTTCCACGTAAAACCAGTATCTTTAAACATGTATGGTAGACAAAAGCATTTAATGGCAAAACTTCTGATTTGTCTACATTAAGCTTCTAACCTGAGACACTTGAGTATTCTTGTAGTAAGTTAAAACATTCCGGAATAGTCTTTTGAGTATTAGAGATAAAAAGTAAAATGTCGTCAGCATAAGCTGTGAAATTAATCTCAGTGTCTTTATGCTTAAAACCATAAAAATCATATGACCTACGTATTTTCTCTAGAAGGGGCTCAAGTGCTAATATAAATAACAGAGGTGATAGAGGACAACCTTGTCTAGTACCTCTGTGCAGTGGGAAGTAATGGGATTGTTTACCATTAACTAAAATTGATGTAGAGGGTGAAGAGTATAAAATTCTAATAAGTTTAATAATATGAGGACTAAAACCATGCCATTTTAATGCTCCAAACATAAAATCCCAACAAACTTGATCAAAGGCTTTTTCAGCATCTAGAGTTATGGCAGCTATACGGTCCGTGGACTTAGAGGCAAGATTGATAATATTGAGAAAAGTTCTAGAATTATCCGATATGTATCGCCCCTTAACAAAACCTGACTGATGAATGTCTATTAAGTCTGGGATAAAATGATTAATCCGTAAGGCTAGGACTTTTGCAAAGATTTTACAGTCAACATTAATAAGGGAGATAGGTCTATAATTACCACATTTGGATATATCCTTAACCTTTTTAGGAATCAAACACAACATAGCTTCAGAAAAAGTGCCCTTTGCTTGATCTTTTGATATGAAATATTGTAGAAGTGTTAATAGCTTTGGAACGAAAATAGATGCAAAAGTTGAATAAAATTCTATTGAAAAGCCATCTGGGCCAGGGGCCTTATCGTTAGGAAGTTTGGTAATGGCATTTTTAATTTCTGTTTCAGATAGGTCAGAGTCTAATAGTGACAAATCTACTTTTTGTTTCGAAGTAATAGAGTGGAAGAAGGAATCTACTTCAGTCATATTAGGAGTATTTTCGGGAGTATATAATGTGGTATAATAGTCAGTAAAGCATTCCAGGAGTTTTGAATCTTTAGTGTGTCTGTTTCCAAATGTGTCTGTGATAACAGTATTTTTAGACTTTTGTTTTTTGATCTTTAAATAATTTGGCAATAGTTTACCCGCTTTATTTCCCCCCCATAAAATGTGGAATTTATTTTGAGTAGAGTTCCACATGCACTTTCCAAGGAATGCTTATTGTATTGTAATTTAGCATCAATCAACCTGGATAAGGTATCTGGTTTGTTAGATGAGAAATATTCATGCTCAAGACACTTTATTTGTGTGAGCAATTGAGAGGAAACTTTAGATTTTTCTTTTTTTTTAATGGCAACATAATCTATAATAAATCCTCGAGCAGTAGCTATAAATGCATCCCATATAAAATTCATCTGAGTACCAGAAGGTAAATTGTGCATAAAAAATTATTTAGAAAACATTGTAAATTGTTCAATAAATAAATGATCTTGCAATAAAGTGTTATTAAACCTCCAGTGATTGGAAAAGGAGGAATTTCCTGGAAGGTTCATATCAATAATTACTGGGGTGTGATCTGATAAAAGAATAGACCCAATGTCAGCATGTGAAATTGTTTGTATAACACTTTGTGTAGCAAATATATAATCTATTCTAGAATATGAGTGATGTACTGGAGAATAAAACGTGAATTCTAATACATCTGGGTGAGCAATCCTCCAAACATCACGTAAACCTCTGGAGGAGACTGCTTGATAAAATGTTTTTTGCATTTTATTAGGGATATAACGAGTTTGAGAGCGACGATCTATAAAAGGATCCATAAGTTGATTGCAATCACCTCCTACCGCAAGATTTTCAGAGTTGCAAGTTAGTGATAAAGAAGAAAAGTTAACCCAAAATTGAGGCTCTACTCCAGTTGGACCATAAACATTGCAAATGGAAAACAACATACCATTAATCTTAACTGTCAGTAAAATCCATCTACCTATAGCATCCTTAATCTCCTCCACTACTTGTATTTGTAAAGATCTATGAAACAAAACTATTACCCCATTCTTATTATGAGCTGCAGAGGAGCCAAGAACATGACCAACCCAATTTCTATTTTAGACTTTTAAAGTCCTGCTCTTTAAGATGGGTTTCTTGTACCAGAGCAACTTGGCAGTTCAATTTAGAGAGATGTTGGAGCACTCTCTGCTTCTTAACTGGATTACGTAAGCCCTTAACATTCCATGAGGTAATACGAAGACTGGTCATTTAACCAGTAGAAGACATTTAGACAACAGAACCTTACCGAAACCTAAGAGGCAAACAACATGTGAATCATAGAAGAAGGAGGAAGGGAAAATTATGAACATATATCTAAGTGAGGCTACGTGTTGATGCCAATCTTGCATTGTAAGGCATAAAAAATAATAAAGGAAGAAAGAAAAGTAGAAAGCGAAAAAGAAAATACCAGAGAGAAAGAAAAAGAAAGAGGTAGCAAAAGCACCCCATTGATAAAAGAAAAAAAAGATGACAAAAAGATAAGAAGCTTCAGTCATAATTGTCTCAAAAAGAGGAAAAATATTTTGCATGGGAGAAAGGGAGGAGCAAGAGAAAAGAAAAAAGAGGCCAATCAGCGACAGTACCCCCGAGGAACTACAATAAATGGTTAACAAGAGGAAGGAAAGAGGATGATACAGAATAAATACATTACAATATGAATAATTGACGACGTGACTTACCAACAAGGGAAAGAACACTATGGTGTCGAGATATACAGGAATATAGACACAGTCGGAAAAGGGTTTTTTCTCAATTTGGGATTTCAGCAGTTTCAGTATCTGTAAAGAAGAAATAAATAATTTAAGAATTTCACATTAACCAATCAAGTCTTGCTAAGTTCCATTGTTTCCCATTTGTGAGCATATATAAACTTTTTCAGATCAGAGGGATTTTCAAAAGTAGTTGTTCTGTCCTTGAAGGTAACCTTAAAGAAACAAGGGTGAATAAGGCAAAATCTAGCATTCATAGATCTTAAAGCTGGTCGGAGATCCAGAAATTCCTTCCTTCATTTGGCTGTCGCCGTGGCCACATCCTGGCTAAAGAAAATCTTTTGGCCTGACCACAAGATTTGTTTACGTTGTTTGGCAGCAGTTAAAACAGTCATTAAATCTGAGTATTGTAGAAAGAAGGCGATAATTTCTCTTGGTTTTGATGTAGAAGGGGGACCAACACAATGGGCTCTCTGAATGTTGAGAGCGGTAGTATTCTGTAGACCAACAATCTTTGGAATATGGGTTTGCAAGAATGTTATCAAATCTTGGCTTTCTGAGCCTTCCGGAATGCCATAAATGCGAAGATTATTTAGCCGATTACGATTTTTCAAATCCTCTGTCTGTTTTTTGAGTAGTATGACTTCCTTAGGCAGATTATCAACCTTGGTAGTAGTATCCTGTATGTCACTGATCCTCTGTTCCACCTCAGAAAGTCTAGAATCCAGACGTGACCTTTTCTCTTCAATTCGCTGTAACGCAATATTTGTCTCCTTAACAAAGGGCTTTATTAACTTAAGCTCATCCATAATGTCATCCAATGTGAGAGGCAATGGAGACTTAGTTGGAGAGGCAGGGTCTTTTTTAACTCTTTTATGGCCCCCGGAGTCTTTACGACCATTAGAATTAGAAACAGAGGATACAGAAATTTTTGAAGTGTGAGAAACTTCCATTTCAGCTACACAGTGCGTATTTAATACAGTAATTTAGTTGAAATTACTGCAACGTCGATTAGGTCACCCCAAAGGGCAAAAATTGGAAATTATATAAAAAAATTCTGAATAAAATGTCTGTAATACCTTCAAAAATGACTTCCAAGAGTGTCAAAAAAGTATTAAAGAAAACATTTTGAAGCAAGTGAAAAAAAAATATATATATTCCTCTCCAAATGGCGGCTGCATTCCTGTCGGAAAGGGAGCAGCAGGTTAAAAAGATTAAACTCTGTACAATACCAGAGTTTTAAAACAGTAAAAAACTCACCCAACTGCTCCCTGCACTTTCTACCATCGAAAGCTGGGGAAGAAAAAAACGTCTGCCGTCAAAAATGCCTCCCTCCGAGATGAAATGTCCTCAGCAACTCGGGAGCGTCGTTACCGAGCGGCCATCTTTGCTGCTCCGACGCACTATCTCAGTTTGCTTATCTTTTGATAACGAGAGATCGACGCTCACCATGGCTGCCAACTAGCAGTACAGAAATATTCATATGATAGTATACATATTTAATTATGTAAAGGGCCCACGGAGAGTTTACCTCTATGTAGTGGTAGCTATTTAGATTCACATAGACTTGTCAAAGCTGTTGGGGGGGGTGGGAGGGCGAGATGAGGGTTGGGGTGAAAGAGCGGGTGTCATGGCCTGTGAGTGTCAACTGAAGATCTCTGAGGGTCCGTTAATGGTCTTCAAAGGTAGAGTCGGCGAATTTGAAGGCCGGTGAAGGGTTTCCAGTGTTCTCAAATTTCCAAGTCCCTTGCATGAGTAGCTTGATCCAGGTCAGGCTTTTCCTTTGCCCTCTGGGATATGTAGTTCCGTTCAACCCACTACAAAATCAGGACTACAATTCACAAAATGCAAAAACAAAATCTGGATATTTTACTTGTGAACGGGCCTAGGTAACCCGAGGACCCTGAACATCTGAAGGTTAAGTAAGGGTCTTCCAAGAACTCTCAGTTCCCAGGGCCATACGTGTGTACCTCAGTAAGTCTTTCAGTTCTGGCCTTGTAGGTCTGATTTTTTTGATTTAATAAAGCAAGACCTCAAATGCCTAGAACACATTCAAAATTGGCTTGTATGAAGGCAATTTTTGACTAAGAAGCACATAAAACTTCTGTGTGCAAGGCAGGCCTTGTCGTGTCGGCTGTGCCCCTGACTTGAGAAAGCAGGGGAACAAACTCTAAATTAGACCCTTTTACCGTCTATTGGAGGGGCAGACTATAATTCTGCAATGTGCCCCCTTACAGTTTCTGGCTTTCATGTTGGCCAAGGAATTATGACAAGACCTGGCTTTCTCACATGAGTGTAACCTCCATTCTGAAACATGTCCTCAGTAAAATGTAATGCAACAAACATTAAGTGCTTATTCATTTTAAGTCTTCTTATGTAAAGCACTGTCACCTACTCAGGTCTTCTTTGCGCTATATAGCACAGTAAAAATAAATAGCAATAAGCCTGGCACCCACTTGAGGGGCTTGTGGGGACACCAGAAAGACAGTGGAGGATACGAGCGCCCGCTTACGGTGCAACCATGCAGTGCCCCATGGGCTGGTTTGACAGGTCTGTATGTGGGCAGGTTTTTGGCTGTTTGGGGTAGTGGTTTATAATATGCTGTACCGGTTTTTGCTGTTGATTGACCTGATAATACAATAAAGATTTCTTGCAGCAAGCTCAAATCAGCGAAATCATCTATACATTCCAAACCATTTATATAGAGTATCTTTACAAGTTAAAAACAGCCCCGGTTTGCAAACGTGACTCACTTTTTGATTTTTCGAAAGCGCTACTATGGCCGCTTTTATCTTGGTACCAGACCCTTTTTTCTATCCCAGTCCGAATCTGACTGTTGGTCACACAGGTCTGCCGAGGGTAAGCTGCGAGTGAATCAGGACTGGAAGAGGCTTTGGGGTAGCTTATGGTTCACTAGAGCAAGCGTTGGACCTGTTAGCAATTGTTGAAGCCTGCTTATCCCTGGCTTGGGGTCTATGAGGTCAATGGCCTCAGAGTCGTGACTGCTGTATTTTGAGAGCCAGCAAATCACCAATGAAGACAAGCTGAGGCTCGCCTTAACAGCCTGGTGAGGATGACTGCCTGAAAATCTTGGAGGCACCCAAAAGCTGGATATGAGGATCTCAAGGACAGAAGACGTCATCTAAGAAGCTTTATCACATGCACAGGGGCTCTGAAGGATGGCAGAGCAGCTTTAGGGGGATGACATGCACTGCAGCCACTACAGGCCCATGCTCCACCCTCTCACCAGTATAGAACATATAAAGTAGGGGAGACCCCATATTATGCCCCTGCTCTCATCCTCTCTTTGACAACACTGGCAAAAGGATCTTTAGCATTATTCATTTCTCACTTCCTGTCTACATACGCTCTTGAGGTCAGGAAATCCCCCCAAAGCTTAGAAAATTAATTTGTTAAGACTTGGGGGATTTATGTTAAAAACTATTACAAGTATCTTGTGCAAATATGTGGATAATAATGAATTAGGCTTCTGCATTCGCCCCTTCTTTCACAAGGGTTGTAAATCGCTCCTGAAGTATGACAGTGCCTCACTGCACCTCCTTATGTTGTACTTAAAAAAAAATGGTCAGAGGAACTGCCTTCGGAGCCTGAAGGTATGTGTACAAAGTAGCAGAAGGTGCTTTGCAGACTGTTGACCACCCAACTTGCTTGTACTGTTTTCAGTGCTGGTTGTACTGTTTGGCCAGTTTTGGTGTAAGTAATCACTGGTAAAATTTGGAGTCTAAATTTCAGATACACTGTTCATTTTTTCCTCAGGGGCTTAAATGCTTAGATAAACTTCATGAGAAATTGAAGATTTGACGACCAGGAAGGAGTATAGTAGGTAGTCCCACGGCCAGGCCCTCTAGGCTCCTATGTAATCCTCCTGAAGGTTCTTGATGATCTAAGTAGTGTGTGGATTGTTCCAGAAGGTCGGAATCCTATACCATTTAAAGCTGTGTCGACATGATCCACCCAGGGAAGGTCGGTCAACCCATTATTTTCTTGGATGTCTACAAGGGCTTCTTTGCAGCAAATCTAGTGTTGTTTTGATGGAAATTAATTGGCTATGCCTAGAAGGCCCAGTTTTCCCATGAGGGCCACCTTTGGTGTGCCAGTACTGAGGTGTAATATCTGATGCAGGAATGTGTTCTCCATCACTTACAAGTCCTTAACTGTCCTGACGCCTCATGTTTTGGCCCCTTTAGAGCCAAAGCTTTAGCACTATAGGTATGAATGGCTTACTTTAGAGGTCATCTGCCAAATTTGCTGGTGAATCAACTGATTGTGACAGTGCTTTGGCTCATTGAGACATTTGAGCTGTCCACATCAGTTTATTATCAAATCTGACGCCCAGGTAAACACAATTTTTCACTCTTTAGAAGTTTGCTCTGTAAATCATGAAGGTTGATTTTAATTTCGTTTGTGATATTTGAATAATACATTTATTTTTATTCGGGTTGATAATTTTTTTTTTTTTATTGGAGCATTAGCTCTCGAAGCTATGAAGAAGCAGGTGCATTGATCATATTGTCTGGAACAAGATAACTGCATTGTCTGCAAAGAGTAGCAGGGAGATTTTAATTCCGCCTAGCTCGGGAATGTCTAGGACCAGATCCTGGAGTGTTTTGCTCATGTCATTTATTAAGAAGCTGAAGAGATGGAGCACAAGCACAAAGTCTTGTCACACTCCTTGCTCTATGTTTATCTCTGGGGTGCACTCGCCTCTCGTTCCACAGCAGACCCTGGCTGTGTTTCTCATTATAGTCTTTGTAGGGCAGATGTTGTATTTTCAGGGGCAGACTGCGCTCCTAAAGTGGACCATAAGGAGATGGCTATTAATGGAGTAAAATGCTGTTTAATTCAAAGGAGGCCATATATACGTAGGACTACTTGAACGCTGTGTAGTTTGAGCGTGCAAGGTAAAGCCTGATGGCCAGATCATCTGTCCCCTCACTTCCAGAAACTGGCTTAAACATTGTGGGCTCCCTCGCGGAGGTCTTTTGCCCACCTTGCATTCAGAAACCACAAGTGAGCTGGTGAAACATCATCACTATTCCCACCGCTAGAGGTCGACTAGATCTTTGGACTCAGCAAAGAGTGCAGTAGTCAGATTCATTCAATCACAAACCAATGACATAAAACTATAAACAATTCTGGACACCATGAACAACTTAACACTAAATCAAACTCCAAACTCTATACGTTTCAAAGCTTTATTACAATCCCAAAATCAATGTCACGTTAATGGTGTGCAAAACTAAGATATAAACATACATGTAAATCATTAGCTGACCAAAACGTCTAAAGAGATTTAGCCACTAAACACCAGTACTAATAAGCACTCCAAAAGAATGACATAGATCAGCAAAACCACAATATGCACATTAAAATCAGATTTCACAGCAAATGATGGTGACATCAGTAACGCAAAATACAATTTTAACAGTCAATTGCAGGGCTGGGACATCCTTATCTCTAACACAAATTGGGACTTGCATGTATGGGAACAGGTTAACACAGGTGGGCAAAAGCAAAAGGAAGACTAAAATAATTTGGAAAAACCATCTAATTAGGGCAACTCACTATAAAAATATGCTGGTGTAAGTATCTAAGCTGAAAATGAAACAAGAAACTACCTGTAGGAAAGTGCCCCTTTTGGCATGGTTACCCCCACACTTTTTGCCTGGTATTGATGCTAACTTGACTGAGTGTGTGCTGGGATCCTGCTAACCATGCCCCAGCACCAGTGTTCTTTCCCTAAACTGTACCATTGCTTCCACAATTGGCACACCCCAGGCACACAGCTAAGTCCCTTGTAAAAGGTACCAGTGGTACCAAGGGCTCTGTGTCCAGGTAGGGTCCCTATGGGCTGCAGCATGTATTGTGCCTCCCTAAAGGACCCCCCACCAAACACATGCACACTGCCATTGCAGATTGTGTGTGTGGGTGGTGAGAAGAAAGTAAAGTCGACAAGGCATCCCTCTTAGGGTGGCATGTCCACAAACCACTGCATGTGGCGTAGATAAGTCACCCCTCTAGCAGGCCTTACAGCCCTAAGACAGGGTGCACTGTACAATCGGTGATGGCATAGCTGCATGAGCAATATGCCCCTACAGTGTCTAAGTCCATTCTTAGACATTGTGGGCCAGATGTAGCAAAGGGTTTTTCCCATTCTGTGTCAATGGGAAAATGTGTTCGTACATATGGCCCTGTATGTGCAGTGTGGCCATATTAAGTACAAGGGCTGGAAGTTTGTCATTACGAACTCCACAGCTCCATGATGGCATCACTGAAGACTGGGAAGTTTGGTATCAAACATCTCATCACAATTAACCCACACTGATGACAGTGTTGGAGTTATTGTATAAAATGCACACAGAGGGCATCTTAGAGATGCCCCCTGTATTTTACCCAGGCCTTTAGTGTAAGGCTGACCAGTCTGTGCCAGTCTGCCACTAACAGACACGTTTCTGTCCCCATTGGGTGAGAGCCTTTGTGCTCTTTAAGGTCAGGAACAAAGCATACTCTAGGTGAAGTTGCTTCACACATCCCCCCTGCAGGAACTGCAACACTTGGAGGTGAGCCTCAAAGGTTCAGGCCTCCTGCTACAGTGCCTCAAGGCACTCCAGCTAATGGAGATACCCCTAAGGTGTCCAGAGCTGAAGTGACCACCTCCTTGCAGAATCCTCCATCTTGTTTTGGAGAAGAGAGATCAATAGGGATAGGAGTGAGCCTCCATCCCCAAAGGGAATGGGCACAGGAAGGGTGTAGCCACCCTTAGGAACAGTAGCCATTGACTAT